>NC_079476.1:4444263-4760652 GCF_026230105.1 Diorhabda sublineata
GAAATCATATATGATTCAAATTCTAAATATATAGTAAATGGAATTATATATAACCTGTGTGACTTTTTCTATTTATATCACCATCAAGTTCGTTCCATTTAGGTTTAAAACTTTTGTCTTCAATAGGAGGATCCGCCCATGGTTTGTTCACAAGAGCTTTTGAATTGTACTCTGGAGGATCATAATCACCTACACAAACGGACCAATGCACTTGTTCATCTTTTATTTGTAACCTTTTTACATCACTAAAGGGGTATAAAACACCTCTACACTTTGTATGTACCATTCTTTTTAATAACATGGATTCTTTAAAGCCTATCAACATAAATATAATATACCATTTCATAAATGTTGTCCAGTGCTTTTCGCACAACTTTTTTTTTAATATGATCGATAATATTACTTGCCCAATTATTAATAAAACAATGTAAATCCTTTTAAATTAAATATAACCTTTTATTTACGAGTGATATCGACAAAACTTAACCTAATTCTTTTGAAAAGTCAGAATAATGACATATGAGAGCTTTCAGGAAACTATGATCACCTTTCAGGTGATTGCAGATCCTAATCAGTAATGAAAAATACCGTATTTTACTGCCTTTAAACAAAACCAAAATATGATAAGAATGATCACATTCAGCGGACGAAACCGTTGTGCCACTGTTATACAACCCTAGTGGAATCATTCGTACGCTACAAACTCAACACCTTCTAGAGGGGATGCTATGTATCGGAGTGCTTTTAATTTATGCAAGGTAGCGGAAGCATAATTCATCCACTTCCTTAGCGGAAGTGAAATTTGTTAAATCGACTGTGTTCTGTGATCAAACGTCAAATTATAACCTTTCTTAGAAGAAAAATAAAATTCGTTTAAGATGAGAAAAATTAATTGGAACAGCATTAATTATAATGACAATTTTTACATACATAAAAAGTGTTTGAGTGATGAATACACCTCGTAATTGTTTGAAAAGGAACTAGAAAAAATAACCTCCTCATTTACCACTTGACAGCGAGCGCTCAACATGTTCCCTATAGGTTAACAGTAGCGCTACGATCACTGAATTCGACGAATGACATAATTTCGTTCTAAAGGTGTAATTTCATATTGATGCTCGACGCTGGCTTGAAGCGTCAAATGAAGTTACGTGATATAATTTCGACTGGAGCGCCATCTTGAATTAATGCAACGTCAAATATAAAACCGCTTATAACCAGATTGGTCAGTTTGCAATTTTCTTGAATGAACTCTGTTGAATTATATAGCTTGTGACGTCCCGCCTTCGACACAAAGGTATTACGAACTTAACAGAAGAAACGGAAACTATTTAATCGCAATTGAAGATTACAATGACTGACAAACTTTTTGACTAAATTTTTTATATATATCAAATTTGACAAGACATGAGGTTACCACGACGCGATTAAAGCGACAACAACCACTTACTTCACTATACCGACTACAACTATGACAGACACTAATTCCACAACAGGGATGCTACTATGGTCAAATGACTAGATAACAAGCCAGCCAACTTAGCATCTAACATTATTGGTATAGGAGAAAAGGATATGGTGACAAGATGGTCAAAGATAGAACAAAGATTTAAAGAAGTTGAGAGGCCTAAAATAGTCAAATTGTACAATCAAGCGATGAGAGGTGTTGATCTACTAGATCAACTTATGAGCTATTATCGGACTTTCGTAAATTCGAAGAAGTCGCCTTTTGCAGATGACTTTTCATGTTTCATATTTGGCAATCGTTCAAGCCTATCGTGAATATGAGACAGATAACGATTTGCTCGGAATACATAAAACAAAACGGCTTTTACTTCTTCATTTTCGCCAACACCTAGCTCAACGTTTAGTTCTCCGAAATGAGAATTCAGCTCCCAAAAGGGGTCGACCAAATAGTTGCCTTTGCCGGTAATTGTTCCAAAAAAACCGGGAGAACTGCGTCCGTCAACTGAAATAGCTCGAGATAGCGTTGGTCACTTTCCAGCTCATGACGCCGGTCAGGAACGCGCTGCAAATTACCGGATTCCAAAGGAAAATCCCGAATCAAGTGTATAAAATGCAAAGTGCACTTGTGTCTAGACCAAGACAAAAATGGTTTCCTAAGTTTCCATACCCAAAGTTCCTACAGTTTATTATTTATTTTATTTAGAAGATTTATTACGTTTTTCATTATTTTTGTAGATTTATTTTTTGTTTTGAAGTGGAATTTAATTTTATAAAACTTTTTCTATAATAAAAACGTTGTAAAATGATCATCTATTATTTATTTACATATAACCCATACATTAGTTGTTATAATCGCTTAGATCGAAGGACATAAAGGACATAAAGGACATAAAAAACATCAATTTTCTCGGAAAATAATGAAAACATATCAGTTTTTTCAATATTTTCATACTCAATAGTACATGAATAAAATCGGTTCATCAAAGTCCAAAAAAAAAAAAACAAAAAATCAGGAGTGGTTAAGAATAAAAAATTGTGTGTGTTAGCTCCGACGCACGACTGGAGTTCGATAGTCTAACCAGACGCAAAAAGAGTTTATTTAACTTAAAAAAGATTGGTTGATTGCCAGAATATTTTGGGCTTCCTTCATTAATTTTTTTTTAATCTGTAAGCTCGCTGTCTCTCGGCTGGAGTTTTTGGAGGTTTAGATTTTTTCCTAGTCAAAAAATATAAAAAAAAATTAGAAAATTATAAAAATTTTAACCGACTTTAAGAAAATTGATAAAAAAAGGTTTTTATAAACATTTTTTTTACATTATTATAATTAATTTTTTATTTAAAATATAATATTATCTTAATAATTAACAAAAATGGTTATAAAAAGATAATTATGTCACTAAATCTTTTACATACAATAATAAATAGTACATGAAAATTATTTAAATAAGCTAAAAAATAACTTTTCGAAAGAAAATTATATAAAAACATTATTATAATGAAAAAATATTGTCGATTTTTCTGATATTATCGAATTATTGACTACAGTTGTTAATATTTAAAAATTATTTATAAAATAAATCATAATAACGTGGAAGAATTTATAGACATCGACAAAAAAATTAATTTTTGGTTAGGTTAGAAATTTTCTATTTTATGTGGATGCGCTCGATAATTCATATTGGGTTGATTATCTAATTTTATGTGTTGTTTTCAAATATATATTTATATGAACTACATCGATAATTATTAAAATATTTAATAAATACAAATTGCACATGCTCATACATATAATACATGAATTATAACTTACCTTGCAACCACGTGTTTGTTAGATGTTCCGGCAATATCATCTACACCTCTTTCTGCCATAGTTATTTGAAAATACTTTCGGTTCGCTTTAGCGGAACACAATGATAAAAATTAAAACTTCACAATAACAATATTAATTATTGACATTTATAATAAAAACAGCAATATAAGTATGTTGACACTGGCAAATTAGAAAGTTGCGCATCATAGGGTGCGCACCAAAAACGTAACGAGGTCATTCATCGATAGATTTTACTCCTCACATTTTTCTCATACCGGGCCCTTTATATATGCAAATCGATTCTTAAGGAGTAAACTCCAAAAATATTTTTAAATAAACTGAAGATTTCAAGTTTTTATATGAAATAATGTAAGGGTTGCTAATTTCACCCCCGTATAATGTAACAGGAATATTGAAAAAATACCTGTAGTTAGCCCTTTGCGAGGTTACGAAAATTACTAGCACTAGCATTACTGAAATTTTACAAAAATTGAAACTCACTTTTAGTCACCACCTTTTAAGGGTGATATCTCCTGAATTTTGTCGCATGAAATTAGAAACACACTGTATAATATCCTATCGTTAGAATGAAGAATAGAGATTCATTAGAAAAGATGAATCTCATCGAATGTTTTCTACTGAATGGAAGTATCTTTTACACATTCGTTTAATTGTAGTATTTTTTTTGTATAGAAAACGATCAAAGGTCTTCTATAAGAACTTAGTTACTTAAAAGAGTGTAGCTAGTAAAAGATCATCCTACGCATACTTCTTCAATAGTAACTAGAGTTTCTAATGAATAGAAAAAATGAAAAAACCAAATAAAATAATACACCGAAAAAAATTTCAAACACTTTCACTCAAAAACAGCAACGTTTGAGTTGTGCAGGTCTGTCCGGAAGGTACCGAGAAAACGTTCAACTCCACTTTTTAACCTGTTTGTTTCAACAATCCAGTTATAAAATAACAAATTGCGACATATTCAAAACAATACTTGATAAAGAACAAATTACAATCTTATAGCTGTTAAAAATTCACTTTAACCAAATACTTAATATTAACCTGTGCCACATTGTACACAATGTATTCGTTGTACAACAAATGTGATTTTTCTGCAGCTGCTTGGTGGATTCCTTTACCTACAGGCACTACGATATCTTCAATTTTTTTCACATAAGTCGGATCTGGATGAGTCTTGCCTAATGCTGAAATGATATTTTTATAAATACGAGATGGAACAGTGAATTCATTTAAATAAAAATAAGTAGAAAAGATGATTTATATCAAAAATATTTTGTGTGCACCCTGTAAACTTTTGACTGAAACTATTAGGCCAGGTACTAGCCTATTTTCTGTGGAATTTTGATAATCAAGGTCGATTTTCTTGAAAATTGGTATGAAACTAGTATTCATAACCTTTGTGCCGAAGAGTGCTTTTGCCCTGGGGGTGAAAGCCCATCCCTTCTTGGAGATAAAAGTTTATTTCATCATAATAATTTCGTAGGTCGATAGATTGACTAATTCTAAGCAGCTTTTACTCACAAAGTTTTTTTCTAAAGCTGGTACTTTTAGAGTTATTAACGAGTGAATCTGCTCATTTTTCAATGAAAAAACGCAAATTTTTTTTCCGGTTTTCAGGAATGACTTGAAACGTTTTCATTTTATCAGCAAAATTATTCAGAACAATAATGTAGCTAATAAAAAATAAAGAGATTCGTTGTTTGAGGACCTCTGTAAATTCAATAATAGCTGAGTTGAACAATGGCTATTTTTGAGCAACCTTTAACTTCAAATAACTTGAAATTATTGAAATTTTTGGAAAAAAATCTTAGAGATCTTTTCCAAACCACATGGAAAAACCTTCAAAAGTCTTTTGCATAAGAGTTGACTGATTTATAACAAAAATAAGGTTTCTTTTTTTTTTGTTTTGTGAAAAAATGTATTAATTATACCTTGGCCATTACCACCCTAATTGAAATTAATCGTAATCCACTTGCAATTAACTTTATTTATGTATATTAATTTGACTGGTCTTTAATACTTATGTTAGGAAAAATAATTGATTAATCCGAACACCGCATTTCCGTAATCTTGAAAAAAATTTTGAATTTTTCTTAAATAAACCAAAAAATTATTATGTTATGAGAAAATGTTTCGAATATTAATTGTAGTTTTTCTTCGAAAATTTTGAGCTTTTTTAAATCGATGTATCATAAAAATTGAAGAAGATAAATTAGTTCAAAGTTTTAAAATGTGGATTATGCTTTCAACTGCGCCCTTTTCGAAACCGGGGGTTGAAAAAAGTTTCAATTGATATGACGTTGTGATAATTGATATCCCCTACAAAATACTTTTTTTAGTTTTTAGCTTGAAAATTAAACGAGTTATTGTCAAAAAACTAACAAAACTAACTTTTTTTTTTCAAAATTTCGGAGCATTGGAAAAAGAGAAACGTGGAGCGTACAATCGACGAACCGTGCCAGTTTTTTGATGACGCTAGCTGGCGAAAATAATCACATAGATGGATGGAGAATCAAAATTGGAGAAAAAAATTTTGTACCAAAAATTTAACCCCACTCCCCCCTCTCATAGGTGATTTGGACTACTCAGAGCTGGAGAGAGCTACGATCACAGGATGTTCGAAATGCCTCTATTCGAGTATTTTGGCTAACGAAAAAAATTATGTGCCCCCCGATGGTCCCCCCCCCAAAAAGTTCTTGGGCGCAGTTGAAATCCACTTTTTTATTATTCGAGCTAGAGAAAAATTGAAAAACGATTTGGATAGAAAAAAATCTGTACAATGTATGCAATACATAAACCGATTTTTTCATTTGAAAAAATTTACGGGGAAAAATTGAAAAGTAAAACCCCCAAAAATTTTTTTCCGAATTTCGGAAAATTTTTTAGCCTACCGCGATAGGCCTGATTTTTCTCAATCCAAAAATATCCGAATTTTTGAAATTGTCCCCTTTTTGGGGGGGTCTAGGTGGAGCCAAAAGTCGGAATTTTCGGAGAACCTCAATTGGGGGTGTGCAACTTTTTTACGTTACTCGATAGCGAAAAAATGGAAAGTACGTTTTGGGGACAAAAAAATATCCATAATCCCTCGAACAAAATTTTGGGGGGTCCAGGGGGGAAAATTCGTGGGAAAAAATTCCGAAGTGGATTTGAAAATTTGGTTTTTCTGGAATTTTGACATTTAATTATACCAGCGGGAAGCGCCTTGACATACCCTAGTCATTGGTATATATTATTACTGAATTCCCCCCACTTTGTGAGGGTGCCAGGAATCGCTAAATATTGAACCTGGAGATGCGATTTTCGCAGGATCTTCCTGATTTTGAGCGCCTATAATTGAAATAGGCTCGAAAAATTTTTAGAATATTGTTGTCATCCCTTTGTATAAAATTGAATGAATTCTGAACTATGAGAGTTATCATGGTATTCATGGCATCAATTGATTGAGAAAACCTTCATTTCATTCATTAGTCTCATTGCAATTCTTCATTCCCAAACATTCGTGTATTATACAGGGTGAAAGTCGATACAAATTTTTTTCTCAAAAAAACCCATACAAAAATTCATATTATCTACAGCAACAGCTGGCACGAACGACAATAGGAAGAAGATATTGGTGATGAAGAAATATAATTATTCAAAATTGTTTTTTATATTATTTTCTAAATAAAAAAATTTTAACTGCAATTTTTAAATTTTTGGTCATTGGTAGGTGGATTTCATAAGGGTTGAAATACTTCTTGAAAATACTGACGAAATATTCTCACTTCAATATAAATACACTTTTGAAAATTTCTAATTAAAAAAGAATCGTTGAGATTATCGATATGATTAGGGGATGATTTGGAGGGGCTGCATTAATCTGAATGTCAACAGATTTACGAATAATACATTTAAACTTAATTTCACCCGAAACATGCATAAAATCTGAGATTTTCAAGTTTTTTGCAATAAGGGGTAGTTTACACCCCCCAAAATGTAAAAAACTCTATTCGCATAGGGAAGATTTCATAGAAGAGGGTAAGTGGAGCTTGAATTCAAATTTTCATGAAAATCGAGATTATAATAAGTGTTTTTAAGAAACGCTTTCAATATTACTGCCCTCAGAGGTCTTTGGAGGGGTTGCATGAGACCGATTAATCATAAACTTGTTTGAAAATATCAACAGACCTACGAATAATTCATTTAAACTGTATTTTACTTAAATTCGTGCTAAAATCGAAGATTTTTGAATTTCATTCAATAAGGGGTAGTTTTCACCTCTAAAAAATAAAAAGCATCCTTCGGCACAGGATAAATTTTGATTAGGAGGCAAGAGAGCTCAAATCCAAATTTTCATCAAAACCCATGTTGAAAAAACAAAATTCCACAGTTTTAGCCAGAGCCGGACTTAGAGTCATCGTGGCCCTCGGGCCAAAATACTTAAGGGGCCTATGTAAGGCGGGCGTTTTACGTGAATTCTTACATCAAGTTGATTTTTCATTATAGTCAATTTATTCATTATTTCTAACTAAAAATAGTACAAAATTACGTTCATAAATTAAAAATATTTTTTTCTTATTTTGCTACCTACAAATTCTTCAATAACTAGTGCAGTCAATCGATTTCAGTAGCTCATTTTCAATACACAATACGCTATTTTGATTTAGTTTTTTTTGAGTCATTTTGGTTCGGTGGTCATTATTAATTAAGGAGAGCCTTGAAAACGATCTTTCCCCACTAGCATTTGATGGCATTATACTTAAAAATATTCGCATAGCGATCTCAACATTTGAAAAAATAGCAAATAGTTTTTCTTCATACATAAATTGATACATTTCACCAATGAAAAGTTTTTTGGTCGGTTCGAAAACATTTGCGTTTAGTAGATGGCATTTAAAATGAATAAATTCAGACTCTATATTGGATGCATCGAAGTCCTTAGGGTTGTTAAAAATCAATCATATGGCTCGTCGCGAGGCCCCCCCGCAGCGGGGCCCCCGGCGCACGCCCGGGTTGGCCCATGCCTGAGTCCGGTTTTGGTTTTAACGTTTTTTAACGCTGGTTAGGTTAGGTTGGGTTCCTGGTTCCTGGCCTATATATTTTGATGATGTTGACAAAATGAAGCGGTCATCACGAGCGGTTGTAAATCACCTTCTGCCTATTCCAGGTCGCCTATGAAAGGATCCAGTCTCCTCATAATGTTGGCTCACTCTTAGAACAGCTGCGCGGGTCGTATCCAGCTGTCTAGTAGTAGCTCGATGACAAAGTTCATTTTCGATTAAAGCAAGGTTTGCAGGCACAGTCATATAATCAGTTCTTTGGGATGTGCGTGGAATAATTTCCAGTGATTATCTTGTAAAAGGAGAAACTATCAGCGGCGCGTATTATGCGAAGTTTATGCAACGTTTGAACCAGGAAATCAAGCAAAGTTTCAGTATTATCAAATTAACCCTTTCAAGCCCAATTTGTTTTTTCAATATTATGGAAACGCTCATAGTCTTGATACGATATTTATGACTTAGTTAAACCTTGTTCAAAGCTATTTTAATTTTACAGGTTTTCAGGATTAAAATCGCCGACGTGGGTTTATGGTAGGACATATGGTCCCACTGAGGTTGAATGTCGGAATGGCGTGAAACAGTCTTTGAACAATGCAACGTTGCACATTGTGCATAAAGTCTTCGTTCTCGTTTCTTTTTGCTGCACCTGATGCATCTTCGCCTGTTTTGGCCCTGTACTGGCAGATGGTCTCCGACATTCAGCATAAGTTGCGATGTACTTGAGGGTCGACCAGTTATTCTTCGGCACCATGAAGTTAAAAAGTGAAATTTGTGGCTTTTGCTTTATTTTCACAAAAACGATCCAAGCCTAACAATCATTAAAAGTCGATAAGAAACTTTCTACCACCATTTGGTGGATTTGTGGTTTATGTCATTACCATCTGGTCTGAGTGATCTATCCTACTCATGACCTCATTATATCTGACAATTAACCTTTTTGACAATCTTTCCTCTTTCTTTCGACTAATCTTATTATTTGGAAGAATAAACACTTCCTAGGAAGTCTTTTCATTTGCAAGTAATGATCTCTGTCTTTGTGCAAACAAATTCTGCATCTGCTTTCTCCATTTTCTTCCCAAAGTCTGGAGCCTTTCTCCTGTTTGAAAAATATATGCCAACTAAAAGGGAAATTGATACAGTTCATAATTTTCAAGCTTGTGAAGAACCGATCACAAGCCAACATCACTTTATTGCCTTTGATGGTTTCCACAAGATTCCAAACAACACGTTCACCCAACATCCCTTCATGTTGGGTGTTTTCATTCCCCGAATAAATATTTAATAACCTTTTCTTTTCTATTTTTTACAGAATAAAAAAATAGTTAAAGGGTATCTGTAGCTGGTGTGAATAAAACTTTTAACAAAACACTCACCTCTGACACTATTCATCCCCTTTGGTAATTTGGTAATATTCTCGGCTTTTAAAAGATCCAATGTATTTCCAAGTGCGACGTCGCACAATAACAATAAACCTTTCGATTTAGTTGATTTTGGAAAACAGTATTGGGCCGACTTGGATACCATATCCGCGAAATATATACCTTTACCAAACATGTATCCACTAGAAGGGGCTTCCGGAGGAGCTATACGAAGACCTCTAGATAAAATGCCTTAAAAAAAAAGGAACAATTTTATTGACGTTCGCTTTATAAATATTTATATTACAGATAAAAGGTTCCTTAATGCGGTACATGTCAAAAACATAACCTTACTTTTCCAGTGTCGTTTGTACTTGCAAATGCGGTAGACATAATTACAAATTAAACAGCTTGAAAACAGCCGGCTGGATACAAGCAAACTTAAATTTGGCAGAATACATGGAATAATTTTCCCATTTGAAAATTCCATGACAAGAACTAGTGATTAACTTCCTAATCTAACCTCCCGATGGGAATCATAATTATTTATTTTACTTGCAAAAGGTAATTAAAGCGATAGACAGAATTATAAATTAAATAATTCGAAAAATGACTTCTCTTTGTGAAAGTTTGATAGAATTTGTTCGTGTTTATATAATAAACAGTCGGCTGGATATAAGAAAACTGAAATTTGGCAGATTATAGGGAATAATTTTCCCATTTGAAAATTCCACGACAAGAACTAGTGATTAACTTCCTAATCTAACCTCCCGATGGGAATCATTAGGATCTGTTAAGCTATCTAACTTAAGGATAATTGTATTCATCAAAATTTATGGTTCACGATCCTAATAGGGACTCACATCATAGGTAATTGACTCCAAGTGTTCCTTAGGCACTTGGAGTTCCATTAACGTATCAAATTACTTTTATTTTATATCGATGTGACTCAAAGGATCATACATATAATGATTTATTTTACTTGCAAAAGGTAATTAAAGCGATAGACAGAATTATAAATTAAATAACTCGAAAAATGACTTCTCTGTGTGAAAGTTTGATAGAATTTGTTCGTGTTTATATAACAAACAGTCGGCTGGATATAAGAAAACTGAAATTTGGCAGAATATAGGGAATAATTTTCCCATTTGAAAATTCCACGACAAGAACTAGTGATTAACTTCCTGATCTAACCTCCCGATGGGAATCATTAGGATCTGTTAAGCTATCTAACTTAAGGATAATTGTATTCATCAAAATTTATGGTTCACGATCCTAATAGGGACTCACATCATAGGTAATTGACTCCAAGTGTTCCTTAGGCACTTGGAGTTCCATTAACGTATCAAATTACTTTTATTTTATATCGATGTGACTCAAAGGATCATACATATAATGATTTATTTTACTTGCAAAAGGTAATTAAAGCGATAGACAGAATTATAAATTAAATAACTCGAAAAATGACTTCTCTGTGTGAAAGTTTGATAGAATTTGTTCGTGTTTATATAACAAACAGTCGGCTGGATATAAGAAAACTGAAATTTGGCAGAATATAGGGAATAATTTTCCCATTTGAAAATTCCACGACAAGAACTAGTGATTAACTTCCTAATCTAACCTCCCGATGGGAATCATTAGGATCTGTTAAGCTATCTAACTTAAGGATAATTGTATTCATCAAAATTTATGGTTCACGATCCTAATAGGGACTCACATCATAGGTAATTGACTCCAAGTGTTCCTTAGGCACTTGGAGTTCCATTAACGTATCAAATTACTTTTATTTTATATCGATGTGACTCAAAGGATCATACATATAATTATTTATTTTACTTGCAAAAGGTAATTAAAGCGATAGACAGAATTATAAATTAAATAATTCGAAAAATGACTTCTCTGTGTGAAAGTTTGATAGAATTTGTTCGTGTTTATATAATAAACAGTCGGCTGGATATAAGAAAACTGAAATTTGGCAGATTATAGGGAATAATTTTCCCATTTGAAAATTCCACGACAAGAACTAGTGATTAACTTCCTAATCTAACCTCCCGATGGGAATCATTAGGATCTGTTAAGCTATCTAACTTAAGGATAATTGTATTCATCAAAATTTATGGTTCACGATCCTAATAGGGACTCACATCATAGGTAATTGACTCCAAGTGTTCCTTAGGCACTTGGAGTTCCATTAACGTATCAAATTACTTTTATTTTATATCGATGTGACTCAAAGGATCATACATATAATGATTTATTTTACTTGCAAAAGGTAATTAAAGCGATAGACAGAATTATAAATTAAATAATTCGAAAAATGACTTCTCTGTGTGAAAGTTTGATAGAATTTGTTCGTGTTTATATAACAAACAGTCGGCTGGATATAAGAAAACTGAAATTTGGCAGAATATAGGGAATAATTTTCCCATTTGAAAATTCCACGACAAGAACTAGTGATTAACTTCCTGATCTAACCTCCCGATGGCAACCATAAGGATCTGTTAAGCTACCTAACTTGAGAAGTATTGTAGTCACCAAGATTTATGGTACACGATCCTACTGGAGACCCACATCATAATTAATTGACTCCAAGTGTTCCTTAGACTATAAATAGATACGAGTGTTAATAGTGGAATATGGTTGTCGGATTATTGAAAACAAGTTAAGCTAATTATTTTATTGTTTAATAAATAGTTTATTCTAAAGTAGTTTTAATAATAAAATTTAAAAATTAATAAAAAAAAACTATACGCCGGCGACACTACCAAAAACCCCTAAGTTAAGTTTTAGTACCGACATGCCTATTTTTAACAAAATTTCTCTAAACAGAAAGTTATAGTTTGAAATCGTATGGTGCAAGGATATTAATCGGTTGGTTTTAAACTGCTGTTTATTTTTAATAGTAGTTCAAGCGAAACGGTGCAATTGGCTAAGTAACTCTGTGAAGTGAAATTGAACAAGATACCACAAAATACTCTAAATAAACAAGAGACTGGTTTGGCGGTCTATGACATCCATGGATTAATTTTTCACTAGATATTGCGATTACTATATTTCCATGAACATTGGGTATTGGGTATTTTGCTTGGAGAACACGCCACCGTCTTCCAAGCCTAGATATTCGCTGAGATGGAATGCGATACTCAATCGATACCACAGGAAGACAGTAATCAGAATCTGCTATAACAACTGAAAAGGTATGTTTCAGGCTAGTGCTAGAGTGTAAGAAAGCCCTACATCCCTAAATCCAGCTCGTTTGGGTGTCCGGTCACTCGGGCAACAAAGGTAACGACGAAGCGGACTTACTCGCCAGACTGGGATCGCGAACCTACCGATGGGACCAAAACCCATCCTTGGTATGGTCAAAAGCGTTGCCATCGTGTTTCTGAACGGTTTATTATCAAAGCGGGCTCGGCAGAGATGAATAGAAGCGAAGATGGACTCCGTGCATATCACACCAAACAACTGCTCCATTTAAAATCCGACTTCTAACCGGATACAGCCATTTAAGACACCATATCAACACCATGGGCATCACGGACGATCCGGAGTACCGCTGGTGCATGGAAGAGGACGAAACCGCAGACCACGTTACCTGCGAGTGTCCTGCACTCACTGGTGGGCGGTTTAAACACCTGGGTAAACCTCACAACTTACCTAACGACATCAAAGGCTTCAAGCCAAAGCGCCTGATTGGCTTCTGAAAATACAGGCCTCTGGTAACGTCAGGTCGGGCGCGACGGGTCTATCTAAAAGCCTATGTGTTCAACGGCTCCCTAGTCGCCCACAACTATGAATTATGGGTATTTAGGAAGTCTTTTAATCCATGTTTTCATGTAACACATCTCAAACTATTCAAATCATTAATAAGGAAAATAATAAAAAAAAATAGTTCATAAAATTCTAGTTTAGCTGATATTACCTGCAAAATTCGTTGCTCGGGAACCATGCCATAGTAACTTGTGATTTGGCATATCTTTGAACTTATTGAAACTCACATCTTCACCGTGTCGTTTAATCGTGAATACTTCTTCGATATTCAGTTTAAAATTGTGAGTGGCTCCGTGCGTATTTCTTACGTACTCTAAAATAATAGCAAATTCTTCTGAATTTGTATCCAATAGTACAATGTCTGTGTTCAAAGTACTATAACAATTATCCACAGATTGGTTAGATGTCTGCATCAAACTAAAAGCTAATTGAATTTCCTCGAGACTGTTCAACATTTCTAGTTTCTTTTTGATGGCATCTTCATTGTCCAAGACATCTGGAATACCCAGACCAAATGAATGGGGTATGAAAGTGAAGAATCTATTAGATGCGTCTATGAAATTAGCTCTTCTTGCATTTGCTGCAATCAAATCTTGTAATTCCTTCAATACACCAAATGCCTTTTGTATTTGAGCTTTACTTAATTTTCCAAGAGGCATTTTTTGTGTGTCCAATTCAAATTCTACCATAAGCTTCTGCATTGCCTTAATATCAAAAATCATCCTAATCAATTCTTGTACTTTTGTTGGTAATGTTGAAGGCGATTCAACAATTTCGAATTTTTGAAAATCATCTTCAGCGTAATCGATATCGATGGGATACATTTTATTAGGCATTTTTTTGAAATTATCTCTGTTTTTCCATTGATTGCCAGTTTTTTCCTTATAACATGTTGTAAATGTATTTTTAGCATAGTCCAAAGATATCATGTACCTGGTAATGTTGTCACCAATGTTTGTACCAATTCTGAAAATAATAATATTCATTGAAAAATTTTTTATATCAAATGAAATATGAATAGGAAAAATTGTTCCTGTAAATAAAAAGTTTACCTCAATGAGAAGTTAAAAAGTCTGAATAATACTCTATACGAATTTGATTGTGTGAAACTGACTTTTAAAATCAATATCCTATCATCCCATAGTATGTATGTATCAGCTGATGGTTCTGGTACCTTTTTGTACCTATTTCCTTCACTGTTTTCTGTATTTTGCCATCTTCCCCAATTACTTTTTGTATTTTAAAGGTGTTTTCAGCCTCCATTATATTTTTCATTAATCTTTCTATATTTGTTCTCAATATATGTCCAATCCAGCTATTTTTTTGTCTATTATGGATATTAGTTATGTTATTTTCCTAATACATACCTTCATCTTGTTCCACTTGGTATTTCACAGATATTTCGCTACTGACAAAACATATCCAAAAAATCTCACTAACAACTTAGTACAACCATCCAAGATGCAATAAATGAATCCTTCAAATTATATTTTACGATCCTTAACACTGAATACCACAAAGCCACAAAGAAAATAAAAAGCCCTGATATAGCAGTTCCATTGATATGTAAACCAGATGGAAGCTGGACTCGTTTAGATACTAAAAAATTTGCAGAATTTTTTGTTTTAAATATTCATGAAGATAATACTATAAGAACATTCTTAGAAACCCCATGTCAGTTTTCACCACTATTAAAAGGTTTCACAGTAAGCAAAATTTGCACAAAAAAGCATAAAGCCCCAGGTTATGATAAATAAATCCAGAAAACTTCCAACCTACAGACCAATAAGCCTTGTTCCCATAATCAAAGTCTTCTTAGAGGGAATAAATGCAGTGACTTCTATTAAAGAACTTGGTATCAGACTAGCAATTTGGTTTCAGAAAGGAGCACTAGTAGAAGTAGTAAACTGAGTTTGATATAATATTTTGATTGACTTTATTAATCGTAAACAAAAATAAAAATATTCAATACCTTCCCCAAGATTCAAATATCCAATATGAACTAAGATCATCAGCTTCGAGGAGTTGTATCTTATGATAACTATTCTTTCCAAGTTGTATGTCAGTCAATCCTAAAACTACAGTATACTTGTCATTTCCCTCTTCATAAACATGAGCACAATTTTCCAGTTTGGATACAGGATCAACAGCAGCGCCGCCTTTTATTGTCATTTTAACTTTATCAGGTATAGATTTTATGTAAACACTTTTATATTTTTTTGCTGATAGATCGGGAAGCCTGGGTGTTGGATCTGTGCCCCAGTCACAGATACACTTTTCTATTATAAGTTCGGCTATTCTACCAACATAGTTTTTACATTCATCCAGAAAATCATCGGTTACAATATGAATTTGATTAGCTTCAGCTGTTTTCATTCTTTGGTTCATCTTTTCAACTTCTAGGGGAGTTGAAATTATTGCAGCTATGTTTTCGTCAATTTTTGTTATCAATTTGCCACCCATTGCCTCTACTTGTTTTTTTATTTCATCTTTGCCTAGAAATTGGAAGAAGCTATTACGAATAAGTATATCCAAAAGGTATAAAGAAATTTAATTTTATAATGTAACTTTGATAAGACACAGCATTCTGGAACACCTTGTAAGATTTCAAATAATTTTAAAGGGTGATGATTAATGATGGCTATAATCCGTCAAATGTTCAAACTGATATCTCTAAGGAGGCACTCAACTTTATCACATTATTCAATCACACTGTATAATAATCATAATGATGTATTGGTATACTTGAACAAATGCCGACATCTCCTTTTCATTTTTGGAAAATATTTGACCACCGTACCATTTGTTTCAAGTCTGGTAACAGAAAATAATCCGAGGGGGCTAAATCTGGCGAATGAGGTAGCAATTCAAACTTTAATTAATTGATTCTGGCTATTGCAATAACAGATTTGTGAGCTGGTGATTTGTCTGGATGAAACAACACTTTCTTCTTAGCCAAATGCGGCCGTTTTTGCTTGAATTCTTCGCTCAATGGTTGCAATAATATTTCAATATTGCAGTGGTATTTTTCAAGCGACTACCGCCATCTCTAGGGCAAGACAGGTACTTCTGGGACCATCCTCGTATTGCGCTGTAGAAGGAATAGGTTGTGGAAGATTGTCTCCGGGTAGGCTTGCATATATCCCACCCTGATAGGCTGTAGTTCAGGCACCTCCATTTCTAAAATTCTAGCACTATGTATATGTGTTTCCCAGGATTCATTATAAAAGGCATTTTTTAAATGGTGCTCCTGAAGGGCATATTGTCTAGATATACCAAACATTAAGTATTAGAATTATACCAAACATTAAGTACTAGAATATATAAATATTATTTTAAAAGTAATGTCAATTATTGGGTAAAAAATATGTCAACAGTGCCAGTTTCAGCATTATCAGCACCCTGGGCTAAATTTCTACGGCCCCTCTCAACTGCTGTTCAACTATACGAAAAAAAAAAAAGGTAAAGCGTTTATCAAAATATTCATTTATTTAAAAAAAAATCGGTGCCTCTTAAAATGAATTGCAAGAACTCTAATTTGCACGGTATTTTTCTATTTTCGGTATAATAAACATAAAAATTCATCATTTTTTTTAAAGAGTCTTGTGTTTATCTGTAGTTGCAGATTCCAGTCCTTCCTGCCCAGCTCTTTTTCGAAATTTTATGTTAAAAAGAAATAGATAATGTGAAGAAGTATGTTCCTCATGAATTTGATTTCCTATCACTTATTGTTTTCGAACAAATCGGGATTTTCAAAAAACAAATCCAACCTAACCTAAGTATTGGTGCTCTTACCTTAATCCCTAATGCCAAATTCTAAACTTAATAAAATTTACAAGCCAATGAATGTCTGTAGTGGTAGTGTCAGTATAAATATCCCCAATTCTTCCAGAAATTCCAGCTTATAATTAAAAATTAATAAAGCCATACGTTCATCAAATGGTTTTCAACTTACCTTTAGGGGGTTTGCCTATAATAACGAATTTCATTTCATAAAGAGGTGGAGCCTCCTTTTTCACACGCGGCTCATAGTAATTCACTTTTTCAATATTGGTCGGTGCTTCAGTTCTAATTATTCTCTTTCTTGGTATAAATACATAATCAGCGATTTTTTTTTTGGTCAGATTTTTTGGAACTATGAATGGTTTCCTTTCGGGTTCCTTTTCTGAAATATCACATTTGGCCCATTCTGAAATGTTGCCAGTACACACATACCCACCATTTTCAAAAACAAGTTGTCCATTACAACTTTTACATGGTAGTAAAGCACCAAATGTCATAATATCTGCTAGCCTTTCTACCATAACAGCTTTATTTGAAGGAACTACTTGATTATTAGTTGTAAGTAAATTTGTTAAATCTTTATCAGATAACTTATTTAATTGCTCTTTATAGGTGAATATTTGTTTATTTTGTACTTTATATTCCTCCTCATTTATTAATGGATCTTTTGAGGTAGGTTCAGTTTTTATTTTCTTTAATTCAGGATCATCTGGATCTACTGCAGTCAATTCTTTTAAAACAAGTTCTTGATCTTTTTTTTCAAGTTCCCTAAAACCTGGTAATTTATCTGCAGATTCAAAATATCCCAAATCACTCCTAATTGCGACAAAACAAGAAACATGGTGCCACATATCCTGACCGTCAAACTTTTTTCCAACTTCGGTATCATAAGATTTTTTTGAAATCCGTACAACACCTTTTAGAATTTTTTGATGGCAACCCCTACACATGGCTCTACCGGACATGGAATATTGAATTTTAAAATCTTTGAGTGCTTTTTGTTTCAATTTATTAGTACTAGTCCCTCCTCTCTTTTGGCCCTTCTTATTATCATTTACAGTGTCTGGAAGAATGTTGATATTAGCTACACCAACTCGTTTTTTTATTTTTTGTTGGTCTTTGAGCAATAAAGATTCAAAATTATGTATTTCAAAAGTATTTTTGGGCCTCTGTTTATTGAAAAAACATTGAAAATCATACCAATATTGTATCTTATTATCCTCTTTTAGAGATTGAATATTAACACCTAATCGTAAAGTACCCCTGTGAATAGTTTCCCAACATCCTCTACAAGTATCTGATGAAATTGCATATTCTGCAATATAAGGATATTTTCTATTAGCCGAAGATGTTGGAGCCGATTGTAATTGTTTGAAAGGTTTCTTTTTATAAGATATATAAGAATCTGTATCTGAAAAATCACTGTCACTATCACAATAATTCCAGTATCGGTAACTCATTTTCGTCGTACTTATATGTTTAAACACCTTTATTTATAAGTAAAGATAAGCACCTGTTATTTTTCAAATCTAATTTATGAAAAGTCAAAATAATTTCTTCTGTTATGACGTACAACCAGTAAGCTATCAGCCACCTAATATTGGTGGATTCTATAAAAAAAAATAACAAATGCGCTAATTTTGGTCAAGTCCATTTCTGTGATTAGATTTATTGTAATAGGTTTTCTACTACGATATTGGATCAGGTATATTGTAATTGTTGATTTTCTGTTCGTAATTCTGTAATGTTAGCTTTAGAGGTATCATAAAATAATATCGTATACAGTCTAGAAACAGTTGAGTTAAAATATAGAATAAAAGCATCGTGTTAAGTATTTGTTTTTGACTTGTAAATAAAAAGAAGTTACGATTCATGTACAATACATCCTACAATAAGGTAAATCATCTATAATCTGATTGCGGATTTTAACCTAGATATTAATTCCTAAATGTCGAGTTCAATTTCCGGAAGCTTTTGATTTTTATTACTTTAACTTCACGTTTATACCTCTATAGTTTTTCTGTTTATAGATTTTTAATTAGTTGTATAATATATTCAAGGTGTTTAATTCTGGAATTTCATTATTTTAATCTTTAAACACGCGACCCGGGGGTTTGAAGATTGTTTGAAGTTTGCCCGATTAGTAGCTTCGACTTTAGGTAGACCAATTTTAGGTCCAGTAGAAGGTTTCAAGAAAGGAGGATAGCAATCATGAAGATGTTTAGCTTCAGCAGCAACAAAATCATATTCAACTTCGAGTCGAACAATAACAGCTTTTTCTGTACCATCGTCATGAGTCCGAGCTGATGATTTTCTTTTCTCATACTTTTCATTCAATTCCTGGCCACAAAAGAGGCGTAGTTTTTTAAAACCAAAAGTTTATTCACTGGAACCTAATCTAGTACGAGGAGGACTTACTGTGGATGTTCTGGCTTCTTATTATTCACGTCGTCGCTCATTAGTTGCAGCAATAGAAGACTGTCGTGTATAATTTTCACGACAATTTTCATGTATTGTCACAGTTTCCCGAAAATTCATAGCTCTTTCGATACTTAACATCGATTGATGTTTTTATACCACGTTCAAAAGTATCAACTTCACTTTTAGTTAAAAGTTTAGAACAAATTAAATAATATTCTGGCATTTTTGTTATAAAAATCATCCTAACCTATCCTAACCTCTCTTAACCTATCCTAACCTATACTAACCTGTCCTAATCTGTCTTGATTTTTCGTGAAAATAATGTATTTGCATACTTTTTCCACAGAAATTCTTCTATGCGTGCGTCAATCATCATGACTTTTCACACACAGATAGATCTTGATGAGATAAGTAAAGTTTCCGCATAAAATAGATATGATAAATGGATTTCTCGTAATATCAATAGTCTATGTATAGAGTTTCATGATAATCGTTGTGGGGTGGCTAATCATACTTGTGCCACTAATTTATTGTCTTTCATAGGGTCCGGATACAATAGCTGAATTGCTAGCGTCCGGTTGGTTTGCCATTGGAACGTAAATCAGACACAATAAAGAAGTCTTGGCCAGATTCATCAGGGTAATGAAAATGCACCCGTGTTATAATGGCGGACCAGGAGGCGGTATAACCTAACGTAACCCACGTAAAAATTACTCCGGTTTGCATACCTATATTTTGCATGGCATCTAGAGTTCTTCTTATGGTACTAGTTAGTATCGCATCGTTATCGAAAGATGTGTGCCGGCAGCTGTTTTGATTTGATTTGTTTCAAAACATACCTATTATAAGGGGTTTTCCAATAAGAGGTGTTATTTTGATATTCAAAAAAAATGACATTTTCTGAGATAAATGATCGGATGTTTATTTCATTATAAAGAGGAAGGTATGCCGTTAATAATGGAACACATCAGCCAAATGGTCGCCACGACTGCGCTTACAGGACCATATCCTTTTCATGAAATTTTCCTTAACCAAATTGAAAAGCGACTGTTGGCGTAGACCTTATCTTTCACGTGGCCCCAAAGGAAAAAGTCGCAAGGTGTTAAATCACAAGATCTCGGTGGCCAATTGTGATCACCTCTTCGAGAGATAACACGGTCCGGAAATCTTTCCCGTAAAAGATGGATGGTTTCGTTGCTTGTGTGGCACGTAGCGCCACAGTCTTGTTGAAAGTAAACGTTGTCCAAATCAATACCATCCAATTTCGGCCATAACAAATCATTAATCATCTCTCGATAGCGCAATCCATTCACCGTAACTGTTGCTCCAGCCGCATTTTCGAAAAAGTAAGGTCCAATGACACCGCCAGACCATAAACCGCACCAAACAGTCACGCGTTGAGGATGGAGAGGATTTTCAACAATAACTCTTGGGTTTTCCGAGCGCCAGATTCGACAATTTTGTTTATTGACTTAACCACCTAGGTGGAAATGGGCCTCATTCGTTAAGATGATTTTTCGATGAAATTCCGGATCATTTTCATGCATTTCAAGTACCCAATCAGCAAAGACACGACGTTGTTGATGATCGGCCGGCTTGAGTTCTTGTGTTAACTGAACTTTATAGGCCTTAAGACCCAAGTCTTTATGCAAAATACGGTGTAATGACGTTTGTGGAATGGCTAATTCCAACGAACGACGAGGAATGGACAAACCTGGGTTTTCTTCAACACTTTGGGCTACAGCAGCAATATTCTGAGTTGTTCTTGAGCGACGTGCACGGGTTTTATTCTTCACATCACTAACCTGTCCCAACAGCTCAAATTTTTCCACCAATTTCTGTATTGCGGTCCGAGAAGGTGCTTCACGTCGACCCAAAAATGTTTTAGTTTTACGAAGCGTCTTTGCCAAACTTTCACCATTTTTATAGTGAATTTTAATAATTTCCATTTTCCATTTTCATTAATGGCGTAGTTTCTACTTGTCAAATGTCAAAAAATGACAGCTTCAAAAGTGACACTTACCGAAATAGCGGGCTGTTCAAAATAACACCTCTTATTGGAAAACCCGAGTTGCGAACTCGACTTTTCAGGAATAATAAATAGAGTCGAAATTCCCTTTTTCAAAGGACAGTATGTATTTGCCGCGTGCCTCTTCTTCTGTCATACCATAAACCGCAATTAAGTGAAAATATTTTACAGACATTGGAAGCTTGATGCTAAGCCCAGTATACCCAACTAGTTGTTTCCAGACAAATTTTTGAACTTCACTTCAAAAAGTAGTTAAATACTTACAATGTGTTTGTTTGCTACACATACAGTTTGTGGTAACTTGGAGTACTGTTTGTTGTACACATTCCAGCACCCGGACGCTAAGTGAGATAGAGACGCCTATTGCAGGATACACCAGTGCACAGTTTTAAACACAGCAAACTGCAATATCACAGGATATTCAAGGATACAGTAAGCTACATTGGAGTTTACAATAGAACACACCAGGCTACACAGGTAAAGCTAAGACACGACTAAAATACCAGGACACAGCATGGAAGATGAGGGGCACAAAGTGGGCATGATGCAACAATATACACATCAGGATCTACATGAAACAGTACACGGACAACAAGGACATGAAGAATTGTGAGTGGGTCTGGCATACTATGCACAGCACATGGTCTTAAATGTGATATGATATGATCATTTTTAAACATTTATTCTATTGAAATATTCTTAAGCAGATTGGACTAACAACACTTTGTTAGCACTATCCTTTCATTTCTCTAAGTACTTACCCAAGTTGCAACTTTGTTGATACGAGGGTTGCTACCTAAGTTTTGATAATTGTCGAAGCATTTTTTCCATTTCTAATGAGTTACATGTGATTTAAACGCATCAACCCATTCTTCAAGTGTAGAAACCATTGACCTTAGTCGGAACAACTTCCACTTATAGAAACTGTCTATATAGAAGTATTAAATATATGAATATCTGTCAAAAAATGTCAAGCTCTATGAAAGCAATGTCAGATTTGACATATTCACATCAGTGTTGCCATATCTGAAAACTTAAGTAACAGCCCTCGTAGTATAAGTACTCGTTCGCTTGAAGTAATGGATTTTTTATGAGGTATGAATAATAAAAAGCAATCTGACATACATATTTTATTAGATTCTGATGTTGCAAGTATCATCAATAAGAAAATAATCAAGGTACATAAAAACAGTTAACTAAGTTGTACAAAAAGAACACTTAATAATTATTGCATCATTAATCAATAATAAAGCATTTTTTAAATAAAAACATGTTACTTTCATTCATAAAATTGTCTAAAATGACAATCTGAAAAGAAAAATCGTGGTTAAAAAGCAGAAGAATAAAATTTATTCTAGTTTTGACATCGAGCAATACTTTCTAAAAAGTAACAAGTTCTTTTAAAATAAGCTAAGAAAAATTTTATGTATATTATACACAAAACAAAAAAAAAATAAATCGTTTTTCTCATAAGAAATATATTCTTTGGATATTGTGTATAATATATATACAGAAAACCATCTGAAACATATCTATTTCAAAGAAATTCTTTTTGATGAAATAGAAAATAAAACAGCATTTTCTTGTTACAAAATGAATATACCCAGAAGTTGTCCCATCTATTTAAATGTACTTAAAATTTCTGCATCAATTATAAGTGACTATGAGGCCTAAAAAAGTTGGTATAGTAGTTTAATATTTGGTTTAAAATCTTTTTACTATTTATTGATATTTTTTCAGATTATTATGTAAGTTTGGAATGAAAATAAATATGGACACAAATAATTGTGATTTTTATCTGATAGTTGAATAAAATTGTTGTGAATATTCTTTTGTGAACAAAAATGCTATTTTTTCCCTGACAGACATTAAGTACACATAATATAGGAAATACATCCCATACTAGAATCCTAATATGGACTAACATCGTGAAAATAGTTTTGTTAATTTCCTCACAAATACCAATATTCCAAAAATATTTGTTAGTTCAGCTGTTCGAATTTTCAAATATGAAAAAAAAACTGTTGGACATAAAATGAGATACTTCCATCCAAGATTGGTTCAAAATAAAAACAGGATAGAAAGATATACTACAAAGTTGATAACCTCACAGGTTTAATTTGTATTTTTAACATTTTTCCATAATTTAGAATAAATTATGTTTACTGGTTTATTGTAAATTATCATCTTCAGAGAGTAGTAATCTCAGTAACATGGATATTAAAAAGTGTGTCAGCATAGGCACTGGAATGGTAGGCAAAGCAAGACACTTGTCCCCCTCCTAAAAATTAACTGAATATTAAATAAATTTCCGTATTTATTATTTTTCTCAATGCTTGGTGAAGCTTGGTGAATTTGTTTAAGTCGGAACAATGCTCTATGTTTGAGAATCAGGTTCAGATCGAGCGTCACGTTTCATTCTACATCACATAGTCATCACGTAGTCAAGGACTTGAATAAAATTCAAGATGTGCAAAGTTCAGTACTTAAATTCTTTCGCGAAAGTCGATATCACAGAAAATATGTTAACCAAAATTTCCTTGTTTTATAAAACTAGATGGTCCACTAAGTATAAATCTATTAGAATATTTTGAGGAAATATAAATTGCAATGAACCATTTGTCTGACACACTGATTACATAGTACTTGTAACCAAAATAAGATCCATAATGGAGACAAAGATGTGGAAAACAATGTCAAAGGGTGAAAGTTAGCGTTGTTCAATAATAGAGGAGATAGGAGTACTGAGATAGGAAAAAGGATGAAAAATAAACTACTCACAAAACAATTGAAGATGAATAAATAAATAACAATGATAAGACCAGTAATGATGTACTCAGCTGAAACAATAATACTAACAAGAAATTATAAAAAAAAATTGAGAAGAACGGAAAAAATAAATCAAAACAAAATTAGAATAAGTAAAAGTTAGTGAAGGGAAATACAGGATAGGAATTAACCGAGAAAAATTTACTGAGAGTCGAAAATATTATAAGAAAAATCAAAGCTCAGCGTGTTAAGTCGTTGGGGGATATGTATGGAGAGAAGGAACAAAATCTATAGCATTCAATATGATGCAATGAGATCAAGGTGGTAGAAAAAGACGCGACAAGCCTAAGACAAAATGGTTAAAAGAGGTGGAAGATGACCGAAGCAGAATAGGAGTTATAAACTGGCAGGAAAAGATAGGAAATAGGAAGTATGTATACCATACGCACAGTGCTCGTTTTAAGGGTAGTATTTTTAGCATGACATTTAGAATAGACACTACTCATATGTTTTTGATCTCTTTACATTTGATTTAACATAGTCCAGATATAAAACAAATATTTTATATTATTGAAACAACGTATTATTATAACCAGTAGCTCTTCAGCTATACTTCAATAAATGTAGTTTACTTAAAATAAGTTACCATCAACCAAATATTGGTATATTGTGTAACGTGGAAGTATCTCACATTATCAACATCTGAAAATTCAAGCATGCAGCGTAAATTTGTAATTTTAATGTATACAGACAACACATAGATACATAAATTTTTTTCTACATAACAAAACCATTTTTTTACTTAGATGAACTAGTAAATAGAAAGCGAGTGAGAAATTTTTTATGTACACAACCTACTAATCATTCTAAATATTAGTAATACATATTGCAAGTTGAGTTGTTTCAAAATTATTATCTGTTAAAACATATCTTATAAGCTAATTATCTGTAAAAAGGTTTCAAGGGATCAGCTATAAAATAATCATAAACCATACCAAAAAGATGAAACTGACATTCAGTGACCCTTATTTTGAGCTTTTATACTGTAAAGTGTAAACTTAAGAACAAGTTGTGGGAATATAGTTAAATATAAGGTGACCAGACGTTTCGATTTCGGCGGGACAGTCCCGATTTAACGCGTCCCCAAGATTCCTGTGGGTGCAGTCAAATGTCCCTCTTTAGAAGTTTGCCTCAAATTTTGATATGAAAATACTCATTGATTCATTGTATAGAGCTAATATCATTTTAAAATGTCTTAACTAAAAGATAATGTGATGTCTCAAACGTACTACATAGAGGAAATTTATAATTATAAAGTACTTAAAGTATAAGGTATTTTTTGGACCAAAACTCGGGTTGGTGTCCTGCTTTGGTGTTTCGAATTTATGGTCACCTTAGTTAAATACCTAGAAAAATATATAATATTGATAATTATGTACAAAAATGAGATGTTTGATTAAATTTTAATGACTGTTTTCTTCATCAAGAATTTTTCACTGTTTTGTTATGAAGGGTAATCTTTATTGAGCTCGAGATCACTCTTAATATATTTTATAAAACTAGCATGAGGTGTAGAAGTTACAACAATGATACCCAATATATTTGTGGCAAATATACCTTAAAAGTAAAACTTCTAGTCCTCAAATTGGAGTAATTCATGAGTCAAGTAATGTATGTTCTCATATGACAGAAATATTTGTGTTTTTTTGCTCTACGTTATAAAATAGAGAAAAAGGACACAGAAAACTAGGAAGAAAGCTACTATCAATTCAGTAATACTACCATCCAAAGGAAAGTTCACTTTTTTTATATTTCATAGACAAAGTTCTAACCAATAAAGAAAAATAACAATTTACCACAAGTAGACAGGTTAAAGGATTTCTTATGGATAAAAATATAAGAAATGTTGAATAGAAAGATAAAGACGAAATTGTGGATGATGAATTACAACCCAATACATTGATGGAATACACTTTGAAAGTATAAATTCTAGTCCTCAATTTGGAGTAATTCCTAAGTCAAATCTTATATGTTCTCATATGGGCAAAAGGACACAGCAAACTAGGAACAAAGCCACTATCGATTGATGACTTTAGTAACACCACAATCCAAAAGAAAGCTCACTCTTTTCATATGTTCATAGACAAAGTTCTATGAAATTCAGAAAGATAACAAGTACCAGTACCAGTACGCAGAACCAGATTATGGGATTTCTTATGCGGGATAAAAGTATAATAAGAAACGTTGGATAGAAAGATGAAATTGTGGATAATGTAATACAATCCAATGAAAAAGTGAAAGAATACTGGGCTTACAACACCAGTAACAGGTTGAATTATTGATGAAAGTTTGCATTATTCTGCGGTATTGTATTCTAACTTTATTAAGAGTTATGCAACGTGAAATGTGAAATATTTCACGTGAAGAATGTACTGGCACATAGTAGACATTTCAGAATCTTAAATAATACCATTTTTCTCATTTATAGGGAACAAAATGCTATTAATGCTTGCCTACATGTATATATTTGTACTTTGAATTATTATCCAGCGCAATGACCTGATCTTAATACGGCAGAACACTTATAGGACAATTCAAGTTAGTAGGTTAGAGCTTTACAGCATCCATAAGAGTTCTAGATCTGTTATTTGGACTAACAGAAAAAAATCATTTCAAGTGTACCAAGAAGCTGTGTAGCAATAATCCAAGCAAGATAAGTTAATTCATTTCAAGGTTTTTTAATAAATTGTGCTATAAAATGTTTTTCGTGCATCCAGTATTTTCAATCAATCGTTGTTTGACACGGCTAAACGTTATTATACAGCCATCATTTTAGATTAACAAGCTTTATAATTTTTTCCTGATTTTTTCATTTTACAAAATGGTCTCCTTCTACCAATCTCAAATTTTCAGTCAGTATATTGTAAAAATTTAGACCATAACTGAATTTTGAATTGTGGTTCTCCCCAGGCTATTTTTAAATCTTAAATTAGGATTTTTAATTCACAAGAAATTGGTACAATGACAGATGTTTCACAGATATTTTATAATTTGAAACAACTCCATTATACAAACTTAAAAAATATGAACAAAGTAAAAATAAAGAGAATCTATAACAATATCTGCATAAATTAGATTTCCCTCAATGTTTTCTAAATACAAAAAAAACTTAAACTCTATTTAAATACTTTGTTATATACACCTAAGTTAAATAATTAAATTTTTCTGAAACAGAATTTTTGGGGAATGTTAACTTTGGTATAATTATGTTTACCCTAGGTAATGGTTTTTTATCAAGAAATGCGTTTTGGACGATTTTTAAAATATATTAAACCTTTTATTATTAGAAAATTTTTGGTTCAATTAATAAATGGTGGTCTGAAAAAAATCTTGTAAAGGTTGCATCAATTTACTAGCAACAGAGATACACACATGAACCCTTGGCAATGAAGATTAAATTGATATTGATCATTTTAGAAACATTTTTCAACAATGGGTTTTCTTTGTTAGACTAAAGATTTTTTTAAATATAGGTTAAAAACCGCCAAAATTTTGTGAAATAAAAAGTTCCACAACCTAGAGCCGTTGGTAAACTTTGCATTTTGATAATAATATACACAATAATTGTACATCAATAAATTATTTAAAAACTAAAAACATAAAAATTCTCAAAAGAAAAAAAAATTAATACAGGTTCGTAAATATATAAAAATATCACAAAACAAAAAAAAAAGAAGAAAAATTGAATGCTAACACAAGTAGAGTTCGTGTGATGTTGAATTTTTTTTGTAAACCACAGTTAATCCCACTACTTAATTTGTAAAAAATGAAAATTGAACAGTGTAAATAATAGATGTTCATGTATATAATAATTGCTATCAAGTTTATATCAATATGAAATTGAAAAAGTGAGACTTGTGTAATTCAACTGAAAATATAATTTGAAAGCAAAAAACGCTTCAAACAATGGGGTTTGTTTCAAAAACTACTAGATCGAGCTCAAGAGAAACAAAATATAATTCACATTGGGGATCTGTCACCATTAGGACTGTAATCCTTCAATAGTTCCCTCAACCTCAATATTTCCTTAGTAGCTTGAGCTAAGTCCCCTTGCAGACCCAACTCCTTTTCTCTTAACCTCTTCAAATCTCTCTGACAATTCTAAAACAAAAAATAATTTATATTTATGCCGAATTCAAATATATAAACAAATAATTCTCAGGGTATATACAGCCTCGTGATTCAAATATGTTTATTTACTTATTTGATTTTGCTTACACAATAGGAATGGAAGTACAGGAAAGGATTGGCTTCACGAACAATTGATGCTAGATAAGAGAAACTAATAAATCAGAATACAGACAGCAACAAAATAAAATAGGATGAAACAAGAAAGCAGGCAAAAATCCATGAAAGAGAATCTGGAAGCAAAAGAAGAAAAATATGTGAATAAAGAAATACAAAATCTTCACCAGGAGATGAGAAGAGCACAAGGTGGAAACCCGAAAGCACTAGGGAACTGTAGAGATAAAGAGGATACAAAATTTTAGATGAAAAAAAGTGGGCGGAAAATTTTAATAATCTACTGAATGACAACAGTAAAGACTCCGATATCATGGAACAACAGGCAACAGAGCATGAGAATGGAAAGGAATGAGAATCTGGAAGCAATAAAAGAAAAATATTGAATAAAGAAATACGAAATCTTCACCAGGAGATGAGAAGAGCACAAAGTGGAAACTCTAGAGCAATTGGGTACTGTAGAGATAAAGAGGAAGCAAAATTGGAGATTAAAAAAAGTGGGCCGAAAATTTTGATAATCTACTGAATGACAACAGTAAAGACTCCGATATCATGGAACAACAGGCAACAGAGCATGAGAATGGAAAGGAAGCAGAACATCCTTCAGACACGGAGGTAAAACATGAAATATGGCAAATGAAAAATAAGAAAAGTGAAGGAGAAAATGGTATCACAACGATGATAGGTGTCCGAGAGTTACACAAAAGGGAAATGTTGCAGACTGATAACAGAATTTGGGAAGAAGAGCGGTTACTAGATTATTGGAGTAACGATATAATATGCCCTATCTATAAGAAAGGTGACAGGACCTGCTGCGAAAAAAACAGGAGCATAACACTGCTGGATATGATCTACGAAGTTTTCGTCAGAATAATAAGAAACACATAACTAAGAAGTACTGTTCATAGATTATAAGCATGCTTACGATACAATAGAGAGGAGCTTTAGAATTTTTAGGTGTACCAAGAGAACTGATAAGAATGTTGAAACTGATTCTGGATATAAATGAGATCAAAGTATTGTCCGAAGGAAGATTATTAGAAAATTTTCAAGGGAAGAAAGGACTGAAGCATTGACATACCTTAACCAATTCACTTTTTAGCCTCTGATTGAAAGTAATAACAAGGAAAGCGCAAATACAAACAGAATGTTTAATCTATCAGCGAAAACATCAAATTACAGAACGGAAAACGAGGTATATCATTTGGAAAAAGTTGAGTTTTTCGACTATAAGGATAATGGGACGAACGAGATGGAAAATCTGATAGAAAATGGATGTAGAGCAACGAGGTCCTTCAATAATATTCGAAAAGCACAATGAATTTCCAGAGCAGGAAATATAAGATTGTACACAACGATGATTAAGCCTATTGTACGGTATGGGTGTGAGTCCTGGGTACTAACCCAGAAGAGTGCTAAAAAAGAGATGTGTGGGAGAGAGAGAGAGAATAATGAGTCATGAAGAAGAAGAATAAACACTGAGTGGAAATTTATAACGAGATTAATTACGCCGATAGAGCACAAATGGACAGAGGCGGAGTTGGAAGAAGAAGAGACATGCGAAAAAAGGAATGGGTAGGAGAGGTAACTTCCGATTTGAGAAAGTGGGAATAATTAAGTGGAGTGGAAGAACAGAAAATAGAGGACAGATACGGATATACATGTTTAGGATTAATCATACTTTGAGGCGAATTTAATGTAATTGAAGCATTAAAAAAAATTAAGTTTGAAAATTCATTTTTATATGATGTTATATAAATATATAATTAGATCTCCCAAAATTGGGGACGTTCATAAATCTTTATTTATATATTTACATAAATATCTCGTTTCGCGGCTTTTCTGTGGGTATTGAGTAACTAGAAACGTGAAAAAAAAATCTTAAAATGTAATACCAAGGGTTACCAGTCTCGCACTTAAATGTTTTCTGACCGTATTTACCAATAGAGACACTCCTGAGTAATTTCTTGAATACCTCTAGTATTTAGAAGAGTATTTGAAGAGTACTTCAAACAATGTGCGCAGTTACTTATGTTCTTGGAGACTTTTGAGAAGAGAATTTCATAGAAGTTTTAGATCGGTTGGGGTAAGGAGGGAAATGGTATGTTTGGGTAGATATTTGGATTGTTTACAAAGAGAAATTCATAGAAGTCTTGGATCGGCTGGGCTAAGGTGGGAATTAGTAAGTTAGGGTAGATATTTGGATGCTTTACAAAGAGAAATTCAAAGGAGTCTTAGATCGGTTGGGCTAAGGTTGGAATTGTTTTGTTTGGGTGAAGTTGGATGGTTTACAAAGAGAACTTCATAGGACTTTTAGATCGGCTGGACTAAGGTGGGAATTGGTATATTTGGGTGAAGGTTTGGATGATTTACAAAGAGAAATTCATAGGAGTCTCAGATCGGTTGGGCTAAGGTTAGAATTGTTTTGTTTGGGTGAAGGTTTGGATGGTTTACAAAGAGAACTTCATAGGAGTTTTAGATCGGCAGGGATAAGGTGAAAATTGGTATGTTCGGGTAGATATTTGGATTGTTTACAAAGAGAAATTCAAAGGAGTCTTAGATCGGTTGGGCTAAGGTTGGAATTGTTTTGTTTGGGTGAAGTTGGATGGTTTACAAAGAGAACTTCATAGGACTTTTAGATCGGCTGGACTAAGGTGGGAATTGGTATATTTGGGTGAAGGTTTGGATGATTTACAAAGAGAAATTCATAGGAGTCTCAGATCGGTTGGGCTAAGGTTAGAATTGTTTTGTTTGGGTGAAGGTTTGGATGGTTTACAAAGAGAACTTCATAGGAGTTTTAGATCGGCAGGGATAAGGTGGAAATTGGTATGTTCGGGTAGATATTTGGATTGTTTACAAAGAGAAATTCATAGGAGTTTTACAACGGCTGGGCTAAGGTGGACATTGTTATGTGTGGGTAGAGATTTGGATGGTTTTCCGATAGTTGGCGTGTTCATGTATGGACTCGAGTGTCGAGAAATCGAAGAGCAGTATAGAAACTTTATTCGTTCAGAGGTAGTACAATTGCTGTTTGGGGAGTACCGAATTGTTAGTACTTGATAGAGACATGACTGTTCAGATTTACGTAAGTTATAATCATGCAAAAGTGGTAGAAGAATGTTGCAAGTACTCGTATATTGCGTACAAGGGCAAACAAACTCTTACATAAAAAAATATTTAATGAATAGCATCTCCCACAATTTGTGAACTCTCCTAAGTTTTGTGGAGCACTTTATAACATAGAAAGATCTTTTTTTATAGAAAATGTTTTTTTTTTAATTCTTCTACTCATTCGATTTTGTGCAAAGCATACGACATTATATTAAAAATGGACTTACCACATTCTGTCTTAATAAATCTAGCTTGTCACACTTCAATTGTACCACTTCTTGCATTAAAGATTCAGCCGTAGGTCCGGACGTACTTCCAGGTCTATCTTGACAAACACTGCAAGCCTTGGCAGCTGTTTCCGCGCTGGACATGCTTTCCAAACCAGTGTCACTATCGATATATCCACCTGCCAGATGTTCCAAGTCTTCGCTGGTCAGCGATGAGTCGTCACTGGCCTCGGATAGAGCCGGTCGGGCGTGAGCATGTGCCGTTAAATCGGGTGATGATGTCGTCGAAGAAGTCGGACTTCCGCTCTTCTTACTATTAGACGTCATAGATGTTTTGGAAATGGATCTGCCGCTCTGGAAATAATATGTTTTCAATACACAACGTGAACATTTTATCGAAAAAATAAGATGAGCTAATGTAATGAACTAGTCGAGGCGGAGTTGACCTTGTGAACTCCAAATTTGTACTAAGCTTCTTTGAGTATCGATTAGCTCGCTTTAATACATTCGATTCTACGAAGGCGTTCAAATATGATTGAGATAAAGGCTGAAGATGGTGTGCCTCTTAGTTCTGAAAGTCACGATTTGTTCATGTATTAGTTAACTGGGCTCGTTACTAAAAGTGTAATATAGTTTTATCGCAAACACATCTTCTATGCACGTGCTACGACTATGAGTGAACGTCAAACGTCAACTTTTTTTGATATGGGAAAGCATTAAAAACACAAAAATTCTTCAGCGTTTACGAAATAAATTTGACAGTGAGTGCCTGAGTAGGTCTGTTGTATTTAAATAGACTGAAGCGTTCGAAGATGGCCGCGAAACCAGCAACACACACACAAAATTGGAGGAGCGTTGGATAAATGTTGGTATCATCCACGAACACCTCCAGTATCGCAAAATAACTACGCGACAGGTTCTGAAATTGTTGAACTTCGAGCAAAAATTCATACGGTTGGAAAATTATTGTTGTTTGCTGACAAAATAAGAGGCGGAAGGGGTCGGTTTTTAACGCGATTCTCTACTACGGAAGACTAAAGAGAGGAGGAAACAGGAGGAAGAGACGTCAGTCAAAGCGTAGACAACCAGGTCCGCTGGTAAGATTATGTGTACTGTATCTGGGACCGACGGAGACTTCCTGTGCACGTAGCGCTTCATAAATCACGCTCTATACAATATCAGAAATGAAATGGGAGATACTAGAACATCTCCATACAGTCCGGACTTATTACCCTGCAATTTCTACATGTTTTGACCACTAAAAGAAGCCCTCGGAGGTCGATGACGAAATAGAGGAGTTTGTGCGAACATGGCTGTCCGAGTTGTACATGGAATTTTTCTGTACTGGCATCAAAAAGCTTCTCGAGAGGTGGCAAAAATTTGTAAGTAATGAGGGAACTTACCAAAAAAATTGAAAACTTTTGTAAATTTTTCGATAATAAATTAATGATCCAGAGCGGTTGTCTCTATCTCTATCTTATAAGTTAGAAAAAAATTATACTTACAGATGGTGTACATTCGGGTATTGTCGGCTGTGATCCTTTTTTAGATAATTTGTCATGTCCATTGGTATTCAAATTGTTATCACTTTGACTGGGTTTTACTCTGGAGGTTAAAGCTTTCTTCACAGAATCGATAAATCTTGATCCAGGACCGGAGTCGCTTTTCGGTGTGCCCGGTGTCAAATTAGCATTTCCACCCAAAAACTCGTTAGTTTTAAGTTTGAGCTCTTCGGTTAGAGATTGTAGAAGAGACGTACGGGTGCGTAACTCTAATTTAGCGAATTTATCGGCTTTATAGCAAGCATTTTCAGCGTTTATCAATTTAGTAAGGAGGAATTCTTTGAATTCTGGGCCGTGTCTGAAAATGGCGGGCGTAGGAAGAGTTGGTCCGAAGAAAGGGACATCATCTCGTGCTGTAACACTCACTTTGTATCTGAAAAGAAGTAAACAAACCTTGTATGAAATTAATCAATTAATGGGCTAATTTTTGGTCGTACTAGAATAATTTTTAATTGAAGTATAATAATTTAGCTACAAAAACATGTATTGCAAAATGTATCATAATCAAAATAGCGTCCAATCAAAACTAATACCGATAGAAAGCAAGAAACTCGTCGTGATCTACATAAATTTTTGTTAAATATTGTGCAAAATGATCACAAAGATAGTAAGGTCAAATTTATTATCTAATCAATAATCACAAGAATTTACTACTTCGACACCAATGAGAATACTGAGTAGAGTTCGATTATACATTAATAGTGTGTCAAAAAAGTTCAGCGCTAATAATAAATATCAAATTTTAATTTTATATCACAGGACATTGCACATCTATGTCACAGTTATCGATTGTTAATCATTTTTTGTTAGCTCAAAGTAATCGAACAATCGTGAAATTGTGAAAACAAGGTTACAGGAAATATTCCAAACTGCACGAGTTAACTATTATAGAAAGGGATACCAAGTGTTTTCATTTATTTTGCAAGGGAATTAGTAGATCTACATTATATTCTCACGAACTCGTTCACGACAGAGCCCTGTTCGGTTATGATGGAAGAAGAATATAAAATTTGGCGCAAAAGTTCCAGAAAGCGTTTGTTATCGTTTTTCTAAACATGTTTTTATATATACGGCGGCGATTTGCTTATATGAGCTACAGATTTCCTAAGAAGACCTTTTCATTTATTTGTTTGTTTCCATTCTAGAATTATCGAGAACTTTTTTAAGTATAAATACGTGCTTGTTTAGCAGCAAGCAGTCAGTATATAATTGAATGTCATAGTGAACGAAATATAGTGAGTAGTTATTATAAATAGTGTCTAATGTAAACGTGTAAATAAATTAAGTAAGAGACAAGGTTTATAAATTCACCCCACCGTTATAGTTTAAATGAATAAATAAGAAAAACGTTACTATTATAACGTCATGATTCAACTACTTGTTTCACTTTAATGCGGTTAATAAAACACGAAGAAAAGCACTCAAATTGATTTAATTGTTTGTTAAGATTGAGTAAACTAATCACATAAATAAAACATTGAAGACAAAACAGCTTCAGCTTGCAATTGAAATTTCACTTGAAGTTGCTACGGAAGGATTCGTTGCAAATTGTTTGACAATATTTTCTTTCAAAAAGGCAATTGACTTGCCGTATCTACAATAATCTAAAGACGTAAGGAATTAGCTTCTTTTATGTGATATTTGATTACCAATTGATTACCTTGCCTAGAGACTCTTTCTTAGCAAGCATTCGGCTTCAGTTAAAGTATATTCAGCTGATAATCAGATTTGGTTAAATTTGATTTGTTTCAAAAGAGTAATCAGCTTGCCATACCTCTAATAATCTAAAGACTCAAAGAATTACTCTGTTTCTTTTATGTGATACTTGTCTCCAAGTTGTCAGTTGAAGACTTTTCTTCTTCTGTATCAATCAAAGTATATACAACTGGTAATCAGATTGGGTTATATTGGACAATTTTTATTTAATGGGACATTAGAATTCTTCCAAAAAAGGTAATTAACTTGCCGTATACTTGTCTTTCATTTCCGTTTTGTAAAATTGAAGACTTCCCTTCGGCATCAGTTAAATTTTATAGAACTGGTACTTAGATGAAGTGACATTGGACGATTTGCATTGATAAGTAATTCGATTATTTTCAAAAAGGCGATCAATTTACTGTATCTCAAATAATCTAAGGACGCAATGTGATATTTGACTTCGATGTACATTTTCGATATTGCAACCTTCAAGTTCTTGACTGGAGACTCTTCTCGGGAAGTGGTATTCTGCTTTGATCAAAGTATATACCACTGGTACTCATATGGAGTGAACAATAAATTTGAAAAAATCAAGAGAAAAGGTAGAAAAACACGTTATTAAGAATATATGTTAGCGAAAGACATTAATAATCAATTGTGTGTTGAATCAAATATGGCTGTAAGAACTTTTGGTGATTATAGTACATCATGTGTAGACTAAATATTTCTTTGTTGTGTTTCATCAATATTGTTCATTGTAACTTATTTCGTAGTAACTTTCTGAATTATTTCTATTTTCAATTTATTTTATATATAACTCTTAACGTTACTTTATGTTTATACCATTTACCGTTTTCAATTAGGCGATTAATTTGCTGAATATTTTGTCCATAATGATGATATTGCAGATTTTTTGTTTACGTTGTAGAAGCATCGTTCATAACTCCTTTTATAGCAGTTTTTTCCATTTATTCTCAAGTGTTTGCTCATGAATAAACTCGCAAATATCTTCCATCTTTTCCATTTTTATAAATAGTAATCGATCCAATATAACCTTACTTTTTAAGTGATGCGAAAGATTAATGATTTTTAGGTACCTAACACTATAATGTGTAATTATTCGATTAAAATGACATTGAAGAACATTTAGGCGTGTAAGTTGGAATTTCTGGGACCGTTGGTGATATTCAAACGCTCTCTTCAGAGACTGATGGTAAACTAAAACCTAATTACTCGACTTAAATTTTCCCACCAATAAACCTTTTTCCGCTACAATTAAATCCAGCGGGAAAACCTCCTTAGCGGGAATCCTCACATTCATTCCTTGACTACCAAACTATAGAGTGGGTGCCGTGAGGAATAAGCAATTTGCCCCTATTTCAGCTGATCTTACATTTAGCTGCTTTGAAATGCATTCAACAATTTATTATTGGATAAAATTTTTAATCAGTTTTATGATTATAACTGGCAGCTTGATTAGCAATACCCGATTTTCCGGTCCGTCCTTATTTTAAATGAGCTATGTGCTCTTTAAACCAAGCAATGACACATCTCTTAGTCTGCCCAATATACTTCCCGTCACAATCACCACACTACTCTTTTCCAAATTTGGTTTCTTATCCTTAGGATTGCTCAAGGAATAGATGTGAAGATTCCCACCAAGAAGGTTTTCCTGCTGGAATTAATTTTCGCGGGAGAAGGTTTATTGGTGGGGAAATTTAGTCTAAAACATGTAAGTCAAGTTACTAGGTTTTAGTTTAGCTTCAGTCCCTGAAGACAATCATTTAGTTATCGAAACGCAACAGTATAATTGTGAGTGTTGGTGTAAACAGAGTTTACAGTATAACATTTAAGGGTATATGATCATAATTGTGTGATGATAATAAGCCGTTGCAACATTTATAAACTAATATTATGCACAGAGTTTTGAGGAAAGTTAATTATACGTCAAGAATGAAATTTATGATCCTATACACGTTTCAAGCAGTTTAAACTGCACCATACTCTGTGGAAAGTGGTGCAAATTGAACAGTCTACTCTCCATCATATTCAAATGGATTTAAATCTGGTAACAGAGGTGGTCATGGCAGTTCCTTAGAAAAAATCCTTAGTTTAATATTCGATATATGGTGGTGGATTTGAGGGAAAAGGATTTGGTTAAGGCAGTTAAGAAATTCGTAGGACATTATGAAATGTCTCGTAAAAATAAATAGAAAAGTGGTGATCTCGTAGAAGGCAGAACTAGTTCGATAATATGTCTAATTTGACCAATCGGTTTTCCGATTTTATTTTTCTACATATACCCGTCATTTAATAAACCAATATCTTCAATTTCTTATTTCTTAGACCTTTTGATATGTTTATGTTTCTAAATGTTCTGGATTTTAGGTTTTTTTTCAATAATTTTTAGAAGATAGATAAAAATTGACGACAAAATATGATATTGACACTGATATGATATGTTTATAAAGAAAATCTTTCAAAAACTACCAAAAAAAAATTAATTTTAAAACAGAAGAGACTTAAAATCAAGAACTTTTAGAAACATAAACGATGGTGATAATTTTGACATCTTATAACTTGAACTGCTGAACATAGGTAGACGAATTCGCAAGAACCATCAATATTTATACTATTCGGGTTTCTTAAACAGGTTCCAACAAAGAAAATTTAAAAGAAGAAATATATTTCTATGAACATGGTCAAGGATAAAACTTTTACTGGTCATGATGTTGCCAAAAACGTCAAGAAACTATTCATATTACTAAGTATATTTAAAACGATATTTGTTTCTGCAAAACAAACCTCTGTCATTAAAATTTAAAATCCACCGAGTGAAATGTATGCGATATTTACAGTCAATTGACCCAGTTACTTTTGAATTCGCGATTTTTAAAACTAAAGATAAAAATCAGAATGCCGTATAAGTAACAGATATATACATTTAAAAGGCAAATTAAGCCCATTACTTCTTTGCAAAATAAATCATGAACTAATTTTCTGCTCCTTTACTTAGAACAGAACCGAACTCTATAAACCGTGTTGCTGTGAAGTTGCAATATTTGATGTAAGTGGTGCTCCTCGCGGAATTTCTTTTTGGACAACCTTACAATCGAAATTTTTAATTTTCTTATATTAACCTTAATATTAAAAATACTCTCATATTTATTACCTTCATGCTTTCCAAACAGATTATAGGTCAAATTTAGCATGTTGAGGGTGAAGTTAAAACCCCTTTTGATTTTTAATATGATTATACGAGGGCTACTTAACGGAGAAGTGAGATTGATAATAATAACAAAGGAATAATTGACAGTTAAAGAATAATAAACAAATTAGACGGTACTTGCAAGTTTCAACTTCTCGCACTCACCGACAAAATATAAACATGCGCTCGTAAAAAGTAAACTAATAACGGACATTATTATTTTTTGTTGAGAATTGATCAAATTGACAGATGACTCGACCTCTCCCAGCCTTGACCCTATTCTTACCTTACCTTTTGTTTTATATAAAGTCAAAGTTGGTAACCATGTTCATTTTTAATTTAGTTAAGTTGGCAGGCGAAATATTATGGCGACAGGCAAACGTTATTCAATTTGTAATCTCAAGAATTGTTAAGTATTTAGTTTAGCAAGAGTTTTGTTAATCAAAACAAGTATTGTCAAACCATTCAAAAGGTATGTTCATTTCGTATCAAATTAAGCTTTATTTTTGTATTCAAATATTTATATAAAGTCCTGAATATTTTTTTATTTAAATTGTAAAAGTTAGGTACTGATTTTTGTCTACATTGTTTTGAAACACTGTTCAATAAACTGAACATTTTGTCAACTTTGGACTTCATCATTTCACAACAAAGAACCTAAACCCGCTGAAAATAACAACATTTTTGGTTTTTAGGGCACCGTTTCGACCTTCGCATGACAATCTGAAAGAGAAATTTGTTAGTTTATAATTTTCAAATTTACTAAATGGATTAAGGAGTCGGCAAGAACTTCTAATTGATAGTGTATCTGCGAGGTGGTTCTAGAAGTGATTCCAAATCTTCTACCTCTCAGCATAGTACACTAAAAAGCGTAACAGAAAAACATCATTTAGAATGTTCAGAGACGGAATTACCAAAGAAGAACCGTCTCTAAATAATAACCAAACCTGGGACATGCGTCAGGACGATGCCTGGAAAAAGTTTTGCGAAATTAAAACACTATACCTACAAGAAATGGACAGAAATGCCATTAAATGGTATACAAAAGGGTCTAAAGCAGCAGACAGAACTGGAATAGTAGTGTATGGACCTAGAACAAAACCTTCTGAAAGCAACACATCAAGCATTTTCAAGCAGAAATCTATGCAAATTAAAAACATGTCGAGTTCAATCTAGAGAGGAACTATCGCAAACAGGAGATCATTCCCAATTGCCAAGCAGTGATTAGAGCTTTGAACAAAGAAGAACCGTCTCTAAATAATAACCAAACCGGGGACATGCGTCAGGACGATGCCTGGAAAAATTTTAGCGAAATTAAAACACTATACCTACAAGAAATGGACAGAAATGCCATTAAATGGTATACAAAAGGGTCTAAAGCAGCAGACAGAACTGGAATAGTAGTGTATGGACCTAGAACAAAACCCTCTGAAAGCAACACATCAAGCATTTTCAAGCAGAAATCTATGCAAATGAAAGATATGTCCAGTTCAATCTAGAGAGGAACTATCGCAAACAGGAGATCATGCCCAATAGCCAAGCAGTGATTAGAGCTTTGAGCTCCAATATTATTAAATCCAAACTAGGTTGGTATTGCCTAGAAAAATAAACGATCTAGGCAAGAAAATGAAGCTATTCTACAATAGATTTCGGTATTAGAATGAAGGAAAATGAAACAACTGATAAGCTCGCTAAAGAGAGGGCAGACAAACCCTTCATGGAACTTGAACCCTTTTGTGGTATCAGCTAAGAAAAATAGAAAAAGCATTGGAAAAGAAGGGAAATAGGAGCAACCTACGGGGGCTAAGACAGATGAAGACTCTTCTGGGAACTATAACCAGGAAAGATCTGCTGAATGTATCAATCTAAGTAAGAATAATGTACGAATACAAACAGGAGTCCTATCGGGGCACTGTCGCCTTAATAGGCACCTAAAGGCAGATAATGCGACGTGCAGATTTGTTGCACATAGGATGAAACCTCTATCTGCATTCTATCGATAAAATAAACACTACAGAATTCCGGGAAGAGTATGAATCCCACATTCTGGACTTAGAATTAACAGATCAGCTGTAAACATTGGATCCCTAGTATAGCAGCAAGAAAGGGGGGCACATTAAATCCTTTTGGTCGCAGTGTATATAAAGACCGCTTGATATGATGCAATACAACGTGCAGTGCGATGCAAGACGCAGTATTTCTTGTATACGTGGATGAAGTTCAGCTGATTATTTCATGCAAGATCTCGCACTTGCAACATTATCGATTTGCTACAATTTTTAGTCTATTAGTTTTTCGCGTAACAACCAACCTGTCCTTCGGGCTCCAAAAGTCAGACAGATATCATTATTGCCAGTTATTCACTGACCATTTTTTTCTTGTTCATTTCATTTAATTTTGTTAGTTTCATTTTTAAACTGCCAACAAAATGTTAAATAAAGTTTGAGGGCTACGAATTTGCTTGATTTACTTATGGAATTTTTGTTAGGGACAGTCATGATCCCATAGTAAGAAACTTTTCAAAAGAACATGCAATATAAATACAATATGTGAAATTTTTGACTTTTGAAAAAATTGCAAGTAATTTCTTGCAAGTTGTCTTTCACTATGTCAAGCGGTCTTAATACCATAACCTCTAAATATATACATGTATCTGCAAGGTGGGTGCTAACGACGGTAAATGTTAATTAAAAACTCGCTCGCATCATAATGTCAATGCTGTACTGGAAGTAACTTTTTTATTGAAAAATCACGCCCTCTTATGTACAGCATATCTTTCGTGAGAATATATTTCCAATAATCTAAAAACGTATTTAGCAACTTTCGCCAAAAAATTCATTTTGTTTCCTTTAAGCCGGATCTGATAACTTCTCTATTTTCAATTTCAAGAGTCGGTTCAACTTTTCGTTGCCTTTACGGCACAAAATTCGTATTTCCATCACGGTAAAGGCGGAGTGAAATACTAAACGTCCGCCGTTCTGGCTTTGAAAACAAAAAAAAAATCAAAATAAAATCCGAATCGATAAATTGAGTTATGGTAAGTTGGTGTAGGATTTACGAAGGACCGCAAATCGAATGCAATAGTGTATGTACGGAAATGAGGTCACAAATTTACCAGGAAACCTAGTGTTGCGTGTCGAAAGGTAAATTGCAAAACAGCATTTATCGTATGCATCGAAAATTCTTGGAGTAGACTGATTTCTTTTTCTTTATATTTGAAATATATTTTTCTCGAATTAAAGTCTCGAATATTGAAAAGTCAGTTGGTAGCTATAACAAACCATCTAAAAATAAGGAAAAATGTCTTTCATTCGTTAGGATTTTTAGGTTTTTTATGTCAAAATAACAAATTTTATATCAGACGAACAATTTTTTATCTTAAAATAACAATTGAATGAAACGATAAACAATAACTAATGATAATTTGAAAAGCCAATCCACTGATGAGGTATGGCTATTACATAGAGAAACTGGTGGTGTAAAATATTTTTTCTACGCCCATGTCTGTAAACGTCAAAAATCTAAAGTCAACATTCCTTGTAAATGACGTAATGAGATCTCATAACATACATGTGCGTTTTGAGAACAAAACTTCTTGGTTTAATTAAATAACAATCAAATTTTTATTTACGTAAGACTTTAGTTGGTCTATTTACACAAATTTAGTCAATTAAAGAACATAAAAACTTGCAGCATTAGCGAAGATATATTTAGGATTGAAAGAGTGATGCTCCTGAATGTAGGCAGCACATTATACAATTGCTTTACAAATAGGGCACGTTTTCTTAAGTAGCATGCATGAATGAGCGTAGAAAAAGTATAGTACATTACACGAGTTGTAAGCCCATTACGCACTCCCTGCGCGGCTTCGTGCAGAAAATTTTTCACTTCGTATGTAATGGGTTACTAACAACTCTTGTTACGTAATACATTATCAATTTGATATGATTTATATTTTTTTATTATCATCTTCAATATACACCCCTCATCTATCGCTCCATCGCTCCATTCGAATATTCCATTGTTCTAAACAGTGCAGGAAGTAATTTTCTGACAGTTCATTCTTCAGGGGGCGCGTCGCTTTTTCTTTCACCGGTTCTACAGACTCAAATCTTGTTCCGTTTATTGCATATTTAACATTAGAAAAGAGGTACAAATCGCACGGTGCAAGATCCAGTGAAAAGGTGGATGCTCTAACACTTGGCTAAGGACCTCTTGACGATCAGTACGGAATGCCGTAACATTATAACACAAACTTTTTTCATGTTAAAATTTTAATGCAAAATTTGCCTTAAACCTTTCAATTTATATAGCCGACGGTCAGATCGACCAAGATCACCGAATTTTTCCATATGTTCAACCGTTTTTGACGTGGAAACATCTCCTTGGTCAGCTTGAAAACGTTAAATTACATTTTGCTTACATTAAATAAAGAAGAAGAAGAAATTTATAACCGGCATTTATTATTGGTTACATTTAACGTAGTTGGTTCACCCTTTAACAAAATAGAAAAGCTAATGATTGTTTATTTAACGGTTTTCCAACATCCATCCAAGATAGAATTATGGAATAAAATAATGGTTTTGATAATGTTTCGAAAGAAGCGGAGCAAAATTTAATTGCTGGAGTAGAAGTAATCAAAAACTATATTAAGAAAGTAAATCAATAACTGGGGCAGCAAAATTATCACATATTAATAGAAATATAACCTAGAATGTATTAAAAGTCTTTGAAAAAATGATGATGAAGTTGTTGAATCAAAATAGTTCATTAAAATACTTAATATAAGATGAGATATGGATCAGAGAAGAAGGGACTAAAAGACAAATGAAAAGGAGCATAGAAGCTACCTAGTTGCGTCCATCTCTCATAAAAACGGCATTTAGGGCATCAAGATTGGTTAGGTTAGGTTAATGAGAGAATTGAGGAACGAATGGATGAAGAAAAAAGTTATAACATAAATAGAAAATAAATAACGAGCATATTCACAGATTGACAGAAGCAAGACTAATAGAGAAAATAATGAGATGGATATAAGCAGAAAACCGAATAAGATGAAGACTAAAGAAAACACGGATGGACGAAGTAGAACGATCAATGAGCGAACGAGGACTAAGTGAAACTCCAACAATAGAAATCGAAAACAATGACAAATGGACATCAGAAAACGGAAGTTTTAACCTGAATATATAATATGTGTGTGCAAATTAGAAGGAAGTAATTGCCTAGTTTATAAGCGTTTTCGTAGTAGGATTGTGGCAAAATTAAACACAATAGTGTACTGATTCTAATATATTTCGAAACTTTCGAATACCTAAGTATAGAAATATGTATAACAGTAATAAAAATTACTTTCATTAGTAGAGAAATGCGGGCTTTTAAATTTCGTTGTTTTTTTTTAACATCAAATTCCCACCAGAGAGCCTTCTTCGGCGAAAAATAATTCCAGTGGGAAAACCTTTTCGGTGAGACACAATTATTCTTTGATTAATAAGGAGGAATTCTGTAAGGAATCGGTCCTTTGTCACTATTTAAACTGTTCTTTCAGTCTCAATTAACAATTTCTTATTGAATGTATAGATATAGAAAAATTTCTTCCGTATCAAAATTTGCAATAAATAATTTTAACAATAGTACTTTCAACTTAACATTAATAAATTACATAATAATCCACTTCTTTTAGAACCCAAGATATTAAACTGTTTCAATTATCAAAAATACGACTGTAGAAAAAATTATTCGTGTTTTTTGAGCGTAAAGTAAAATTTTCGCTTTCAAAAAATCGCCGCATTCTTTCTGAAACGGCATACTGTTACTTCCCCATCTAAATACATAAATAAATATTTTTGAAGTTTCCCTTTAGTTCATTGTTATACTGGGTGTCCCATGTCGAGTTAAAACTATCTGTATATGGCAAAATACGTTTACGGATACGATATTTTTAACTAAAATATTTTCAAAGATGGTCGGTTCTACCGGAAGTCGACTGTAACTTTGTTATTTTAAATAGAACACCCTGTATATTAATACATTTTTGAAATCTCCGTAAAATTTCAGTATACTTTTTTCGAAAAAGGCATACTTTTTGAGTTATTAATTTTTTTGTAAAAAATTTGACTGTTTTGCAGACCCTTATAAATTATTTTTTTACGAGTATAACCTTAAAGATATAAAAATGGTTTCTATTCGGTTGTTGATAGCAAGGTCAGGCGTATTTGAACCTATGTTGAAAATTTTTTCATCTAATACAGGGTGTGTATAAAAAGTGTTCAAAGTTTAATTTCATAAATATCAAATTTCCTAATTTTTTCAACTAGAACCACCCGTTTTTTTCTATTTTAATGCATTCGGGGGCAAAAAATAAGGCAGATTCATGTATACTTTTCTATACCTAAACCTTACCGTTATCAAGATATTAAAAGTTTTCTGTAAATTTTCAGAGAATCAAGTGTGGTCGTACACCCAAACTTAGAAATTCAAATAGTTTTAACTAGTCGTGGGTCACCCTGTATATTATATAATAAATTGAATATCCTGCCCCCTTTCTTTTACAGTGATGGAGATCCCATATCTGTTCCTGCACAGATATGTACAGTCGAAACTATTTAATAATCAATTTCTTTGTTTTTCGTTATAAACGCTCCGGCCTCTTATGTATAGGTTTCATTAGATTTTTTTTTGAGATCTGCATATCTGCTCATCCTTAGCCTTCGTTTACTATGGTCTGATTGCTCAAAGAGTGCAGGTGGTGTCATTGGTAAACCAAAGTTCGACCTTTTCGCTTTCCTTGTTTCCTTACTGTAATCTTTAAGTTTGGCGTCAGTTTCCCCTGGGTCTATTGAAGAATATTTCTGCTTCGAGGAGTGTTTCTCTTTGCCAGTGAATTTATTTCTGAGGCACCTGGATTCGTATGAGTACACTACTGCGTCACTAACTGCGTCCACGTACCAATATCCGGTTTCAATTGATAATATAAATTTGAATCTAGTTGGTGAAGATTGTGGAGTATGTTTTGTAATATTTAAAATTGTACTTTCTTGAATAAAGTATGATAAAGCAGAAGTAATTTTTTTCAGAAATGTCCATAATCATGGGAATATATTCATTACACGTAAAATGCAGTATTTAGAAGAAGGTTAATTCAAGTTTTCGTTTACCTTTTCATTTTGTTTTTATTGGAATAATTCATCGTTTTATTTTATGACAAAATGGTGAAAGAGAAAAAAGTTCGACCGTTTCTAGAAGCCGCGTGGCATAAAATTTTGATGTGCCGATATCTTCTAATAACATTTTGAGTTTCTGACCAAACATTAAGAAGAACTTACCTAGTGTTCGACGAATTGGGGTCTATAACTTGTACTACAATAAAGGTATGCAAAAAATGTGATGCAATCATATCGGGAGTGAACGGTGTATTTTCCTCTTGAAAAACAATCGCCACAATATCGTTTCCGATATGTCGTTTCCTCTGCAATTGCTGTGGATCGTTCTCGGTGAATGGTAAAAGAGTCGATACGTGAAACATGATTTCTCGTTCTTTGAATACCTCATACACTGCCGTATCTCCAGTATGACCATTTTGGATGTCGAGACCACCTCGATATCTATAAAATAAAAAAATATTAAATCTCAGAATCCAGTTTGAATGGCGAATCTGATTACCCTTTGTGATCCTTCAACTGTATTCTCTGTCCCAGAAGAGACAGGAAATCGTCAAACGCTGGCGTGGTAACGTTATTACAAAATAATTCTTCTTCGTCAGTTTGACCAAATTGTTGGAAAAGTACACCGAATTTAAAATTCGTCACTAATACGTGCTCGTCGTAGTTAGCTATGAGTTGAGAGGCTTTGGGGTGAAGAACAGGTACAAAATTTTCAACATTCAATTGTTCGTTAAGAAGTTTTGCCATTTTGGCTGGAGAAGGTGATGAACCTAGACATGAAGAGGGTACTATCTCGTGCATGGTGCCGTTACGAATTCTCAAGAGGATTCTGGTATGTTCCTGGTTTGCTACGTTTTCGGTTTTAATAGAAAGTAGTACTGGACCTTGGTTTTCATCGTGACCGATAAGGGAAGAATGTTCCTGAAACAAAATTAACAATCATTAATTGTGATATACTCATAATTCTAACCAACAATAGAGCTATGAAAATAGAGCAATTTTTATGCTCAATCCATGAAAAACAGAAGTAGGAAGAGAATTTCATATGGCGTTTTTAGTATCTACTTTTTCTTAAATTCTGGGTTGGTAATACTCGTTAGATTGATCAATGTATGTCTTGTGTCAACAAGTATCATTTCGAACACCACTCTACAGCATCGCGAATTTCTATTTATTTGAAATGCTAATTAAGTCTATCCCTGCGTTCTTTAGCGTTTCTTAGCGAAAGGTTTGATATATTGGACCATTCGTTAAGTTGGACCACCATCAAATAACAGTTTAGTAGTTTTTTGATTTTACTATTGGCAACACCAAATGACAATCAAGTAACTTCACTACACATCGGCCATTTTGAATTTCTCATAAAACCGCGCGGCAGTTGTCATTAACGACAATCTAATTTCATTGTTTTTAATGCAAATTTTGGTGTTTTTTGCAAGTAGTGTAATTAAGACAAAGGTCTATATTTGACTTTCTAATTGAGATTCGTTATTAATTAAAAATTGACTGATGATAATTACCAGCCGGCTTAGATAGGTTATGTTAAAGTCAAATTCGTTATTTTATGCGAGTAAACAGTTTGCAAGAATGGTCGGTTTTTCCTGTTTGATATATGATTATAACAATTCAGATATTGGTTTAAACGAGTGAACACGATTGAACAAGATTTCTTTAGCAACATTAAAAAGACATTTAGATAAAAGTTATACAGAAGAACGTGTTGAAATTAATAAAGGAAGACCATATTATTTTTGGTCGAACACATGTTTGGGTTAACTATCATAGTTGTTAAATAAATAGACTTGTTTACCAAAATGAAGAGAAAAATGGACTGAAACACAACTTCAATAGAACAAGGAAAATGGCTAAGAAGGCCTGGTATTATTATATTAAGATTAGCATTCGACAACCTGAGGAAACTTCTTTAAATCGAGCGAATGCATTTAAAAGGGAAAGCATTCAAAACTTTTCTGATAGTTGACACTAACAATTTGAATGCTTACAAAATATTTAATGTTGATGAGAACGGATTCCGAAAAGTGCAAAAGAAGCCTCAAAAAGTTGTATATCCCAAGAGAAAAACCAGCTGGAGCATTACCCAGAGTTAAAAGATCACACCACATTGGTCGCCTGAGTAAGTGCAGTTGGTTAATTGATTAGGCCAATGATAATATTTAAACGAAAGCGATTGAGTGATAAGCTGGAATAAGAAGCTTCAGTTGGAAACTTGGTAACAGTTTCGTATTCCCCTGATCCATTACACCCAAGCCATCGAATCTTGGATACGTTCACATCCTGGCAGTGCTGAATCCAACTTATTAATGAGACATATGAACGCGCAACCACGATCAGTAACGTTGTCAATGGATTTAAAACAGTTGGTACCTAGCCTGTTAACCGGAATATATTTCAAATTTCAAGATTTTGCCATAAGCTAAAGGCCAATATTACTAGTGCTGATAAAAATAATTTTCCTATATTTTCTACTCCAACTTCCAATTTGCAATATGACGTACCCTCCACATCCCAAGTTGCTAAGCCGTCAAAGACGAATTCGACAGTAGCCCGAGGAACAATTTTCCGGGTAAAGGCAGAGGCTCTCAAAAAGCTGTCCAACTGTCATCTTCTCCTTATATAAAAATGATTTAGAGACATCTCGGTAGAAAGCTAAACAGCACAGAAAAGTTCCATTGCATTTAAATTAACATACAACTTGTGTTAAACAAAACAAGTAGAAACTTAATGATATAACAGCACTCAATAATATAAAAATTGATGACAGTGAAGAGTCGACTGAAGAAGAAGAAGAAGACGTCAAAGTCTTTGACAATTCAGAGAGTTGCAATTCAGAAGATAAAGAAAAAGATTGTGCGACATGTGGGCGAAGTTTCTACGATAAGAAAGGACCAAAAGTGGATTGGATACAATGTGTGCGTTACCATAATAGGAAGTTTTTTTAGTCAAAGTTAGATTTTTATCGTTGATGTTTGTAGTAAGAGAGATATTTTTCTAGAAATTGTTTTTGTTTAGTTTATAGGTAAGTTTTCTACAACTCCAAATTACCAAACGCGAGGTTCTACCAGTTGGTTGAATTGAAACAAATATCTGATCATATAAAATGATAATTTTTATTAATTATGTGTGAAGCCAAATAAATATAGTTTCATTTAATACAGTTGTTGTCTGCTATTTTCAAATAACAGACTCTTTTCTCTACAAGTTTTCATAGGGGTTTCTTAAACAAAAAAATGTTATACTTGAATAAAATCGGAAACGATTCCATGAAAAACATATTTTTTATCGTTATAAATAGAATAAGGTTGTGTTTTAATAGCAAATTTATTGAAATCAAACTAAAAACACACCGTTAGTTCAACAGTGTGTTTTTAGGGAAAACATAGCTTGAATAATATGATTTATTATACGATATGTCATCTTTGTACATAAGCAAAACAGTTGGTTAAGTGTATCATTAAACTTATTAATGATAGATAGCTTTCACTTATTACAAGCAGATTTATTATTTTGCGCATTCGTGAAGATCTCATTAATTATTGATTTCGTAGTTGAAACATGCGAACTTGAATATGAAATCATTAAAATTTGAATTGTATCAGGGACGTACAGTACAAAAGTGCTGCAGTGCTGCAGAGCTCTCAAGAAATTAAAAGCAACAAAATTCAATTACATAATATAAGCTAGTAAAACATTTTACTTTTCTAACCAGCGTTCTATAAATTCGACCAGTCGAAGGCGGTCTAAAACAACTGAACTTCACTGTGGTTAGTCCAATATAATGCGTTTTCACGGTGGGTTAGGTTTCGAGTGAATAGCTTTTTATCGCGACTTTACGAGCAGTTTAGTTCTTTGGAACAATTTGAACTGAATAACAATATAAGTACAATAATAGAGTTTGGGTGATTTTTCACTCAATACATGACAGAGTCAAATTAAATGATGTCTTATAAATATTGAGAGAAAAGGCACTAAATCATAGACTTATCAACCTAATACGAGATAATAATATCCAGTGCAGAAGACAAATCAGAGTGGAACATACAACAACAGCGGATATAAATGTAAACACAGGAATTAGACCAGGAGATCTTTCATATTTAATTTGAAAATGGACAGAATAATAGAAACTTCGCTCCAAACAGAAGGGGAAATATATTCTTCCTCATCGTTAATCTTCAAAGGCTACTATATTTCTTTAACACCAAAGCAAAACATGCTCATCAACATCAAGAAGACCAAAAAACCGATACGATGTAAGTTGGAAATCGACTTAATAATTATGTTACAAGTTAATTGTTTTAAATATCTGGAAGGGGATATAACGAGCCATGGAACAGAGAAACAATGAAAGCGGCTCAAATTTTGGGATGCTTGAAAGTATTGGTTTGGAAGAACAAAACCCAAATTGAAATTAAGATATAGAAAACGACTATAAGAGCTATCAATAAATACGCAGACCAGATACGAGTAGGACACTACAGACGATGTGAAAATAAAAATACTAAGAAATAGACAAGGCGAAATTTTTCACGACAGAATACGGAATGAAGATATTAAATAGCAAAGTGAAAAGAACAGAAAAATTAACAGCCCAGAAGGATGTAGATCACAGGGAAGACTACTTAAACGACACTTGAGCAGAATACATGAAAATCTACCACTAAATTTATGACATGTCTATAAATGGGCACCAGAAGTAGACACAGGATGGAATTATAAGATGCTCATAAGATAGAAAATACCAACTGAAAATTGTAATTCATAGATGATAATTTGACACTTTCCAGTTTCTAGGTTTGAGACGCATTTCAATATATGAACAATTGGGTTCTCATTCTTGTAATAATGAAAAGAATGGAAGTAGTAAACATTACTAAAAATTGCAACAACATGAAATAATTTGAGAAAATCGCGACTAACAACCGGCATGATGAAAGGTACAAATAACGTGAATGTCTAATCTAAATTTTTAATCTCGTGAATCTCGTGACTCTGTTTGTAAAAACTTCATATTGTAGAGGACAAATATCCAATATACTAAGCCTTCGACAAAATTTAGAAATCAAGCTGATAGAGTATACTTGAATCTATATTGACCATTTTTAAATTGCATTTTTGTATAATATCTTGAATTTTATATTTAGAATGCAATTGGGCGTACAGAATGTGATCAAGGCACGAAAAAGATTCTGGAGGGATCACGTAGAAATAATGCCGGAAAACAGATGGGCAACGTGGGCTAAAACTCAGAGACCGAACACACGCAGACCTGTAGGCAGACCACCAAAGAGGTGGTACGAGAGCTGGAGTTTAGCTTCTCGAGAAGATCCAAGAAGAGGGCCAAACGTACAGGATTGAACAGGACCTGGTCCTATTAAAAGAAGAAGAAGAATGCAATTAAAATGTTCATTTTAGCAGATTCATATGAGTGGTACAATGTATTATCAGTCTGTTTGAACATCAAGATGATATTTAAGGAGCTGTGGAACAATCAAAATTATTCTTTTTTCTACGAAAGAATGTTTGATAGATTTATTGTCAGAAGGCAATCATTCAATATAAATTTATTACTTCGAAATATTTAAAAGAAGTGAAATGAAAAAAAAAAAGTTTCGTTGTTAATATTTCCCTATTGCAAATTGTTTACTCTATATTGTTCTAGGTACTGTACTAGGTACTGTAGGTTTCAAAAACTGCTTCCAACGTATACAATGATCCACCGAAAGTTCAGTTACCGACAGTTTCTTCAAAATGTAAAAAGCATGTCAAATTCTGGTAGAAGATTCATATTCAAAATGCACCCCTTTGCGGGCCCACATTAATCCCATTTTTTAAAGAACGAGTGTAGTAAAGTGGTAAATCAATCGAAATATCTAGACAACATTGTAATTCTAAATTTAATTTATGAAATAATGTCAAACGTATTTCTAATTTAAATTTTGTTTTTGGAATCCGATTAAATCGAACTTCATACTATCTGCTTTGAAGACTAACTATCAAACGTAAATTGTGTCATGAATGAAAAATAGGGCCGAAATTACAATGTTGCCCGCTTTAGCATTAGTCCGCCACTATCCGAATGCTTCCAATATAAACAATGATGAAATAATAGAAGCAATTTATGATGTTAACCATAATTTCTATTCACGCAAATATTTAGATTTGGTTTAGATTGATATCAACTTCATAGGAGGTTCCAATTATATGGTTTGATTCGATATTAGAAATATTCGGGAGAAACTGACTTAACCAAATATCTTGAGAAATTATTTTTTTTCCAGTAAAGTGAAGCTGAGAAATTCCTTGTATGGACATGATCAGAAAGATCTATGTTAGAAAGAAAAAGAAGTATATACGAAAAGATTTTGTAAAGACGGCAGGTGGATCACCAAATATTATTATAGAAAAAACTGGCTCTCCGTGGACGTTTTGACTGTGATAATCGTGGCATCTTTCTTGGACTTGGAATTTTTCGGCTGAATTTGCTGCAACTCTAAGTGAGTTCCGAAGCATAACTTAGTTTAGTGAAGAAATTCTCGACATAGTGAGTGAATGTGTTAAATCTATTCAAGTTGTTCAGGGTATTTTTTTGAATATTGTGAATTTTGTCTATAAAAGTAAAAGGGTTAAATTTATTATTTCTTAGACCTTTTGATATATTTGTGCTTCAGAATCTTCTTGATTTTAGGTCTCTTCTGTTTCAAAAAAATTATTTTTTAATAATTTTTGAAAAATGGTTATATATATAGTAAAGATTTCAGTAAAGGCTTAAAGTAGTACTTGATGCTTCATATTTTTCTGGTGCGGCTCCCATTCCAATAATTATTTCAGCGCAGAAGCCGATAAACTAAGGGAAATTTGACCAAGACCACAAACTCTGTTTTTTTTGGACACATTAGAGAGCACCTAAATTTTTACCACTTGTATAAATAAAGGTTTTCAAATAGTTTTTTTTGTTTTATCAATTCTTCCAAAATCCCAGTAAGAATTGATTTTTCTGTTGATTTAACTGATTTAGTTGGAAAATCAATTTTTTCATTTACGAATTAAGAGATTGAACTAAAAATTTATTGTATAAAAATCGAATCATATAATTAATTGAATAATTGTTTATCCAATTGCTGGAGTAATTGTTGTTACAAACTGTCCTCGATCCACGTCTGTACATATTCAAAGGAAGTGCTTATTTTTGTGTGAACTTCGCCTTTAGGGATTCTTAACAAGTTTCCGACGCGACGCTACGAAAATCCGATCAAAGTTCGATGGGGAAAGAAATCTGATAATAGTCATATTCAACAAGTGAAAATTGGTTAAATTATTGGTTAACGTATTTAAGTTTGCCCTTCTTATATAGATGTTTGTTTACATTTTAAAGCGGAAAACTTATATATACAATTTACAACTAGATTTGTTCTTCAAGTAATCGAGTTGGATGAAAAATTGGACACTGAATTTAAACATATTTCTTCTTATTTCAATGCTTATCCACTAATGGATCGATTCTTTATTTCTTGTAGTTTGTATTAAGGATTGTATATCGTGTAGTCCTGTAAACTGCCTGATGTTTGTTGTTTGTCGATGTGTCTAAGAATTTCCTCGTTTTTCAATCGCAGTTGTCTTTAATGTCCAGCCTACCATGCCGTAAAGAAGCACCGACCAAACGTAGCACTTCACGAACCTCAGTCATAGGTTAAGATCAAAATTGGGACAAACATATTTACAAAAACTAATAGTCCGGTCAAATTAGACCAAAAAATAAGTGTGAAGCTATATAAATTTCCATCGAGCTGAAAATCAGTAAAATTGTTTAAAATACAATTGAAAATAAAATTTGGTTAGGTTTTCCAAGGTCAAAGGTCAAAAAAGTGAGTTTTTCGCGTTTATAGTAAGTTTTATCATGAAAATACCTTAGACGAAAATTGAAGACCATAAAATACAAAAATGGTATTAATACTTTTTTTCATACGAGCCACCGTTTCTGAGATATAACAATTCAAAAAGATTCAAAAAATATTACGAGTTAAACTCTTGAGCTGGTAAGGGATCAGATAAAAGATGTTCCAAAAAAATGACTCTTCTAAAGTGAGTTGTTTTTAGAACCTCAAAATTGGAAAAAGGCAGTTAATCATAAGATTAAAGAAGAAGGGAAATTATGGAAGTAGCTCTACTTATACTGGCGAGTATTTAGAATCGAAACATTTAGAAAAAATTTCATTTTTCAATTTTTTACCTTCAGCTATTGAAAAGTTATAGTTAGGTTAATTAGATGAAAATATAAGTGCACACCTGATATATTCATTATATTTAAAGTGCCTATGGATTACGAATGCTTTATCATTTTATTACTCTCTCACTCATAAAAACAGAAACATACTCCATAGTTTTTTTTATTATAAATGCAAATAATGTACGAATTTCGGTCGTTGAGAAACTTATTCATAACGTTTTTTTTTTAATCTCAGTTTATTAAACATTTGAAGAAATATAAAAAGGTAGAGGTTAGTATATGTCATAAACTCGGCAGTTTTTTGAGTAAATTTGTTGCAAGTGAATTTGAATCCAACTGTACGTTTGTCATTTATACCTTCCTTGCTTTGCAACGTTCGCAGAATGTGTTTCAATTCTGCAAGTCTTCACTTTTAGGTTCTTCAAAATTTTTTGGTAACTTACCAAAGCTAAGTTTTTTACTTATAGCTACCTTGTATAAAATTCAATAATTTATTTTTAACCAGAACTGGCCAACGGCAACGCCGTGAACAATCACCAGGTCATATACTGTCTAGCCATCTGTCCAATAAAGTTAACAGTGTACTTTGTATTATTAGAAATTTGTACAGTTTCAGGTACTATTTTCTCTTCATACTATTGTCAATGACAACCTTATAAACTGATAAAAATTTGATAACAACCGTATTCAATCTATTTTTAACAAATAAATGAATTTCCGCAACCAAAGTCCTATTACATGTCAGGGAAACAGTAACATGCGACGTTATCCGTTTTAGCAATTTTCAGGACAGTTCATTGCATTCGATTCAATCGAAAAGACGTGCCTTACTACACGAAAGGGCAGCCCTTGTACAGGACGATTACATTACCTTTTTGTAAGATTTGTTCCTAGATGGAATATAGAAATAGAGACGAATAAACTCAATTTCTTCTGGGTTTTATTTTACATTTGGGAGATTGAAACACCAAAAGTTGTATAGGGGTCATGATTTTTACATGTCTCTCTAAAATGGCAATATAAATGTTTTTTTTGCTCTATATTCAAGAATTTTATCAGTCGAAAAAGAATACTAATTGTATAGTTTAACTGTGTCAGTGAAGTTGATCCTACCAACACTCCAAAACATGATGTTTGGGAACCTTGAAGGGTTAGTGTTTTCAAAATAGTTTTACGAGAAAAGGTGATGGTCTGCTTATAAACTTCGCTAATACGAATGTGGTCCTAGAAGTACTAGGCCAAACAAATAAAACAAAAAACGTAACTTTCTTTTAGCTCCATAGACTTTTTCCAGCGATGCTCAATACGTCCTATACCCTTTTTATAATAAAAATCGGCAATCTCCTTAAAATAGCCATCAACTACCGACATCACCTCTTCATTTTTGGAAAATCTTTGACCATCGAGCTATTTTTTCAAGTCTGGGAACAGAAAATAATCCGAGGGGGCTAAATCTAGCGAATAGGGTGCATGAGGTAACAATTCAAACATTAATTTTGGCAATTGCTGTAATGATGAAACACTTTCTTCTTAGCCAAATGCGGCCGTTTTTGCTTGATCTCAAACGTTGCAATAAGTTCCCATAGTACTCACCGTTTTTCCTTTTTCAAGATAGTCAATGAAAATTATTAATGGAACGGTTTTTGCCTTCTTTGGAACCAGTTCTATCTTTTCAGTCTATTGTTTTGATTCTTCCTTTGTTTCGGGTATGAAGTGATGGACTCACGTCTCATCCATGGTTATGAAACGGCGATGCTTTTGTTCCATTTTGAGCAAAGGTGGCACCCATCTTGCGCACTGCTTTCTTATATCCAATTTTTCAGTTTACATGCGATGTAGCGCACTTTTTGAAATGTATACTATGTCTGCTACCCCGCGCACTTTCAGTCAACGATCATCCAGTATCACATTGTGGATTTTCTCCAACATTTTTGGAGTCGTTATCTCATTTGGTGGTCGACCACTGTCATGCTGGTCTTCGCAAAACGTTCAAACTATATTATCCAATAGTTAACTGTCGGTAACGAAGGCGCAATCTCACCCAGAGTAGAATCTAGTTCAGTTTATACATTGGTCCTTTCAAATAAAAGTATTGTATTGCATAACGCCGACCTCTAAGTTAGGCCAGGTACATCTGGGACCATTTTCGCAGAGCATGACTCCGGAAATGCTGCTAGCTTTTGTAGCTACTAATTATGAGTTTTTGAAAATTTCTAGGAGGCTGTCGAATTGGAAAGCTCTCAAATTAATCGTCTTATCAGTTACGTTAGCCCACCTGTATTTGGATACATAAACGAATGTTCGAGCCATTAAAACTTTCAAGAATTTGTATATCAGCAAGCAAACTTTTCAAGACATGGTATTATGAATTTACATAATGACCAGTTGTAGCACAATGTTTGGCTTGTCATCATCGAATATTCTATTCCATTTCTTTTGGAAGATGTATCTCTTATTATTAGAAGGCTCATGCGGTTCTTGCATGACGGTGCAGTGATTGTAAGCGAGTTTCGTAAATCAAATTTCATAGACCATTGAATCAGACGAGGCCCCCTAAGTCACCAAGACACAATCCTCTAGATATTTGTGAGTGGAAATATCTAAAATCGCTCATTTATATAACCCCGATTTTGAACTTGGGAGATTTCCAAAATTGTATCATACAAGGGTGTAATTTTATCTGGTATCTACGAACGCACCTTTTGAACATATGCTCTGAAATGTAGTATTTTTCCTTTATGTTTAACACGTGTTGTTACTTCTGATAAAATAATAAAACCACGACCCCCTGTATCTCATTAACTAGAAGATTTATCATACATATTTATAAGAACTTTTCGTCTTAAAATGGAGTGACGAAGCGCCCACTACAATATTTTAGATTACTCAGGAAATACCTCTTATATTTGGATTTTAATACGATAATGATGATGAAATATGTAATGAATATTATTATTTGGAAGTAATTTATATCATCAAGAAATATACTGTAGATTAATTATTTCAATGGATACATATCGTAGCCAAACCAATAAATGCATACTAGTCTAGTCATTTAAGTTAAACCCAGCTATAAAGTCGTTTAAACTTGTTCATTTGACATCCTAAAACTCCTCTCAAAACTCACATATAATTTGATGTGGGTAAAAAGTCAAAAAAATCGATTTTTTGCACATTTTTTTCCAAATAACTCGTTTCCTCTGGGTTTTACGCTATTTGTATTTATTATCAATATTATAGAGCATTAAATTCTGCACAACTTTTGTTTCAAGAATTTTTTCATGCGGTGAATTGTTTCTTCAAATGCTGCTGCAAGTGCATCCAAATTATTATTATTTTGATCGGAACTACCAGTTGATTTCAAACGGGATTCTAGCCGCGCGGGCTTTGCCCTGTATCTCAGAAACGATTCACCGTATGAAAAAAATTTCGAAACAAAAGTTGTAGAGAATTTAATGCTCTACATTCTACAATATTAATAATAAATACAAATAGCGTAAAACCCATAGGAAACGAATTATTTGCAAAAAATCAATTTTTTTTTACTTTTTATCCACGATTTTTAAAGTTGCTAACATCGAATTATATTTGAGCTTTGAGAGGAGTTTTAGAATGTCAAATGAACAAGTTTAAACGACTTTATAGGTGGGTCTCACGATTTTTTCTTGCCTAAATCCTAAAATGACTGGACTATACATCCACACAGAGATACAATGGGATAGGCGCAGGCAGACATGTAGGATATATTGGCGCGATCTAAGCGCCAGCTAATATTTTTCTCAAAGTTTCTCTCCCACGCCTCTATCCAAAAAGTTTATTATTATTCTAATACACTCTATTGTTGTTAGAAGATAATAGAATTAATGAGGTCACCGTACGACAGATCAGATATTATGAGATATTTATAAGGCCTACTTAATATAGATTAAGTTTAATCCGTGGATGTAGAAGGAAACGGATCATGGTTGGGTTAAATGGGGATTACAACATCCGTTTAAGTTGTAGAGTTTCGAGTATTATAATTGAATAATTTACAATAGTGTTCGACTGAAAATAGGTTTTCCCCAATGTACAATTAAATTCTAAACGTTGCAACCAGTTCTGGGAATAATCAAATAGAGTTTGAATCAACACTGTAGAGAGAAGGTGGTTTTTATCAAATTGTTGGCAAAGTAAAACAAAAATCAATTGGCCCAAACAATATTACCAAAGTTTGAAATTAAAATCGTAGTTTTAGATATTCAAGCTGCGGTGCTGCAATGTTCTGGAGCGTTAGTATAAAATCTGCACGTGTAAAGCTACAACTTCGTCTTTTGAAAACGATAACTCGATTCAGTACCAACAATCTGTTTTTTTCACTATTTTTGGAGTTCTTACAAATTAATCAAAAGTTTATTGGTCTCGACAAGTTATTTCATGAAATATTTTGTTAATCGTACTGGAGAAAACGTTGCTGTAAAAAGCATCGTAACGAATAGAGATACCACTAGACGGCCAAACTAACAGTAATGCACACCATAAGATTACGCACAATAAATGTCGTTCTAACGAGCAGATATTAGCACATAAATTATTTTCATATTTTTCCTTACAGATCCATCTTTCAGATGATGTCTGTCAAGTTTATTGTGCGGTCAAAAGTGCCTAGCAAAAAATCTGTAGCTACCATTCTTTTTCCGATTCTAGCATCTCAAACCCATTAGCCTTAACTTTATAATGAGTGGTCTATGTTATTATTGAGTTATTTTCTTGGCAAAGAAAAAATGTTAAACGAAACAGAATCTTAAACAATGAAAATGGGTTATAATCAACAGTAAAGAAAATTCAAGCTTAAATTCGTCAAAATAATAATTTATTTGTTCGATTCTAACCCATTCTTGAGTGAGCGACATTCTGAGGTCCGATTTCGTGGCTGGTACAGGATTTCCAGCCCGAACTTTTCTCTTAAGTTCATCCCATGAATGCACGATAGGATTTAAGTCCGGGCTACGCGCTGGCTAATTCATAGCAGCAATTTCGACATCCTGTAAATACTGCCGTATGTAGACGGGTATTATTTTGCAATAGGATGAATTTTTCCCTGATAAAACTGGCGTAGGGAATGACGTGATCCCCTAAAATTTCCGGTTCCTAACAATCCCCACGCTGTACCACCTGTTTCAATGAAAATCTACTCGGTTTTTGTTTCCATGCTTACCCAAATCATCCAGGAACCTCCTCAAAAAGCCTTTTTTTCTTTTCTGCAACACTGGTCTTCTGTAGACTCGTCCAATTCTATCGGCACACTCTTTTTTTTGTCTGAGAGAAGAACGGAGCTGCATTGTTCGTCAGTCCAATTAACAAGTTCTTTAGCAAATCGGGTTGGAGTTACTTTGTGGGCCGTAGCTGGCCTTTTTGACTTGTTGGTTTGGTTAAGATTAGTTTCCTTAAATCATCTTGTGCATGTTCTGTACTCTAGTCATTGCGGTTTCTTTGAGTTCTTGTTGCGACTTGAATACATGAGCTAACAATGATTCTATCTCGGATGTGCACCTTTTTCTTTCGGAATCGCGTCTTCGATGAAAGGTGGCAGTCGCTGGTAAACTGCTGAAAACCGCAGACTGACTCATGTCCAAGGCACTGGCTACTTCTCGCTGACTCTTTCGTACTGGGTGATCGCATATCAACTGAAAATTTGATGAGAAAGCTGTGCGCAAGATGAGTGCCACGATTGCTCACAATAGACCAAAAACAGCATCAAGGAGATGTTTCCATCGAGTGTTTGGCAAAATAACCATGTATGGAACGTGGGTCCATCACTTCACTCCCGAAATAAAAGAACAATCAAAATAATGGACTGAAAAGGGAGAACCGGTTCCAAAGAAGACAAAGACCGTTCAGCCTGCAAGCAAGGTCATGGAGTCGGTTATTTGGGATGCTGACTATCTTGAAGAAAAAACTATCAGTGGCAAGTATTATATGAACTTATTGCAACGTTTGAGCGAAGAAATTAGGAAAAACTGGCCGCATTTGGCTAAGAAAACAGTTTGAATTGCTACCGCATGCATCCTATTTGCCAGATTGAGCCCTCTGGGTGGTCAAACATTTTCCAACAAAGAAGAGTTACTTCTAGGACCATCCTCGTAATGTAAAATATTCACACTTAACACCATTTTATTTTATAATAAATTATGTTTTTATACACGTGTGTTCTTAATGATTATAACGTGTATAACATTCTCAAACTTGGTTATAGATCTTTCGTAGCGATATCAACTTTCACATATTTTTAGCACCGAATTATAGACGTCTAAATTAAGAACCTAAAGTTTTAAGATTCTTCGAACCACAAGAACGTTCACTTTCATTTGAATTAATTTTTAAAACGTCAAACACTTCTTTACTATTTATATAATGACTATACAGTTATTTAACTCGGAAGAAACGCAAGTTTTAAAGAATGTGAGAAATATCTCATTTTACCCATTAATCAATTTCTTTTGTCATTCTTTTATAGCCGAGCGTGAAGTTGAGAATTGTAGGAAATAATTAAAACTTTCCGAAAAGCACCGTTTACTCTCAAATGATTTAAGTAGTAATATAATACTAGAAAAATTTAAGTTATGGAAAAATATATTATTTCATAGAAAAAGTTTTATTACTATCTGTTCAAGTGGATAGAATTAATTTTTGTGAAAAATTAATGAAAGTGTTGAAAACTATTTTGTACTTAATATTGCCTCATAATCGAAATACGTATTTGGATTTATTTCATTTTATTAATCAAAAGTTTGTGAGTAGCTAGTAAGACCTAGCATTGAATAAAACGTAAGAAAAACGGAATTACTTATCAGTTTTTATTAAAAAAATATAAAGTTACTAATTTAGACCATTGATATTACCACATATCAACTGAAAAAATATTCAAACAATTCTATTAATTGTAATATGTATTAGGTAAAAAATGGAAAAACCTTTTTTCCTTACTTGTCTTCAAGATGTAAATACAATAATTGAGTTTGATAACAAAATAAAAAGTAGTAATCAAACAATATTAAAGATGATAACGATAATAAAGGAAAGTTTAATTCTTCCAGCATACTAGCAGTATGCTGAGTAGAGAATAAAATAATAATAGCGACAGTACAAGGGATGCTACTTAAGTTTTGAGATATGGCAACACTGATTTGTATATGTCAAATCTGATATTGCCATCATTGATATTTGACTTTTTATATAAATAATTATGGGTTTTTCCCAATACTATTTCTTGTAATATTAAAAACACCTCATGGATCCACGATTTAGATGTAATTTATATTTAGCAGGAAAGGTTATGGTATCCGTACGAGGATTGTCCCAGAAGTACCTGACCCGACCTAGAGATGGCGGTAGTTTGGCAGTGTTTGTTTCAAAGAAATTTTTACGTCGTCTCATAACCATGGATGAAACGTGAGTCCATCACTTCACTTCTTTTAATGCTTATCCATTAATGGATGTTCGCGACCACATTTTTCATGGCTTCTCCATCTCTAGCGGTATGGATCAATGTCTGAATATCTTGTATACCCGTTCACTGCCTCACGTTCCGTAACCATGACATCCTCTTCCGTCCCAATCCTCTCTTACCTTCAATCTTGCCCTCGACTATCAGCTGAAGGAATTGATATTTATGGCCTCGCATTATATGGCCAAGATATGCAATCTTTTGTTTCTTCACGATGTTAACACAAGAACAATGAACTGAAAAAGGAGAACCGGTTCCAAAGAAGGCAAAGACCATTCCATCTGCAGGCCAGATCATAGCATCGATTTTTTTGGGATGCGCGTGGGATAATTTTCATTCATTTTGAAAAAGTATATTGCAACTTTTGAAAGAAAGAAATCAAACAAAAACAGCAGCATTTGGCTAAGAAAATGTTATTTCATCAAGACAATGCACCAGCTCTGTCCTCCGTTATTACAATAGCCAAAATCAATCCTTCAAAGTTTGGATTTCTACCTCATGCACCCTATTCGCCAGATTTAGCCCCACGGATGATTTTCTGCTCCCAGACTTGAAAAAATTGCTCGGCAGTTCTTGATTTTCCAACAATGAAGAGGTGATGAAGGGTATCGAACTTATTGAACATCGCTGGGAAAAGTGTATGAAGCTAAAAGGAGATACGTTGAAAAATAAATAAATTTTTCTCCAAAATTTTTGTGCTTCCTTTGTTGGGCAAGGTATTTTTGGGATCATCCTCGTATTTTGGAATACTGAAGGCGTAATTTCAGGAGAGGAAGCCCTATTAGAGGTGCTTGGTTAGGTCAGAACGTCTGACTAAAGGTCGCTTGATATGATGCATACAACCTGCAATGCAATGCAAGGTGCAATATTTCTTGATAAAAAGCGATGAAGTTCAATTGATTGTTTCAAGCAAAATATATATCATATCATATTGGTACCTTTTTTATTGCGTACTAGCTGCATTTCTAGGGAGAAACCTAGTTACTTTCATCAGGCTCCAATACCAAGGCAGCAGCAGATATAATTTTAGACAGTAATCCACTGACCACTTTTTCACTTTGTTCCTTATTTACTTTTGTTATCATCATTTTTAAACCGGTCACCAAATATTGAATCAAGATAAAGTATTAGTTTAATTCACTTATTGAATTTTTGTTAGTGACAGTCATGATGCAATTGCAAGACACTTGCAGTGCAATATTCATCTATGCAATATTTTGACCACGCACGAAATTTCATGCAATTTCTTTGCACGTTGTCTTGCACCATGTCAAACAGCTTTAAAGCTTTTATGCCGCCATAAAAATATGATGCCATGCCGTACATTCGTGATTTGCAGAGTTTAACCAGTCTTCGAGACATCGATGAGAAAAATGTGTTTATGGAGATAATATTGTGAAATAAACATGATATCTTCGCCAATTTTTAATTGTGAATGGGTTACAGGGTATCTAATGTACGAGGGACCCATATCTGTACTACGGTAATTATACACTTTCACGGTCACCTGGTTTTTTGGCTCTAGAAAATCGAAAAATGGATGGATTTTAATGATCTTGGTCTCAAAATGTTCCATTTTACGCCGGATTTATAAAAAGAAATACGAAAATTAAAAAAAAATAAATATTTTTTACAGTTTCATGACTTTACATGCAAAAAAATTACTTTCTACATATAATCCTTCGTAACTGTTTCTGACGTCGTGGAATCAAGTTCGTATATTTTTTTTCGCAATTTACATAAAAAATGAATATTTTGAAAAAAAAAGTTTTTCTACTATTTAAGGTTTAAAACTATTAAAAACCGCAAATTCAGCCACTACCCCCGTGTTTTTCATAAATTCGTCGTAAAATGGAACATTTTGAGACCAAAATTATAAAATTTATCTATTTTTCGATTTTTAATGGTCCATAAACTATTAACATTGAAGAATATAGTACGAAACTATTCACGAAAATTGATTGTTTTTCATCGATTTCATTTTAAGCTATAAAAACTGAAAAACTCATTCTTTTTGGATTTGTTTCTAAATTTTTTATTAATTTATGTAGAATACAAAAAAATATAAGAACTTTATCGGATAATGAGAAAATTTTTTGTAAAGGATTATTTTACAAAACCGTTTTTTTTTACGATTTAAAACAGTAAAACTGTGAGAAATTTTCATTCCAGCTATTTCTACTAATTTTTTTTATAAATCCGCCGTAAAATAGAACATTTTGAAACCAAAATCATTAAAATCCATCCATTTTTCGATTTTTTAGAGCCAAAAAACCAGGTGACCGTGAAAGTGTATAATTACCCTATACTACTAATATGAATTTATAGTTTTGAAAACCACTCGATTTTTGTTCAGGTTATTTATTATTATTTCAAACAGGCTGTTGAATGTTGAAAGGTTACACTTGAATGAATGCATGTTCTATAATGTAACACGATGTATGAAAAATAACAATTAAGAACCTCCATTGTTTTATACGATCATAATTCATTGTACTAACATAAATAATAGATATATACTGTAGTTGTGTGACATCCGGTTATAAAATATTTTTTTTAAATAGAAACATCTGTACTTGACGTAGTTTATTTACAAACGAAAATGAATATCATGAGTTCTAATAACCAAAAAAAAACCTTGTTAGAACAAAGGGCTTTGTCGGTGGAATTCAACCACACGGAGAAAATAATACACCTTAATATAAATATTGAATATCAATACAGGTGTATCGTTAATGTTTTATTTTTCAATCTATTTGATTGTAATGTAATATAAAGACAAAAATATTATTACACGTTTCTTCGTGCGGAAACTATCGCTTCGAACACCAATGAAGTAAAAATTAGGTATAGGACAAATAAACCAAAATAGAAGAATCAAACATTGCTAGAGTCTAAATTACTTAACGGAGAATAAATTAAAAGAAATAGACAAATACATATATGTTTGAAATGATCAATCACATTCTAAAATTTAAGAAGGTTTCTAGGGTGACAAAAATAAAGATATAAGGCCCATTATACTCTACGTAAAAGCTAATTCCCAAAGAAAATTCTACGGAAAATCTAGGATAACGATATATGGAACGTATAGTAGATTAAATGGACTTAGAGGATGAAATGAATAGATGAAATGAAGAGGATGCGATGATAATTCTTGTGCTGACTTCAATCACATTTTTTTATGCAGCAATCACATTCATAAAACAAACAATTTAATATAGTCAGTCATTAAACAAAACTAGTCACAACTTTCAAATTTTATACACTTTTTAATCAGAGAAAACCGTCATACTTTAGACATATTGGTAAATTTCATCAAGGATATTAGAATCATTGAAAAATGTGGCTGATGGACTTGCTTCCAAGACATTTTAGTTCACATACACACACACACACACACAATTCATCTGGATCAGATGGTGATTTTGTTGTAAGCAATTTGAAGAGTGAGTAACATTTAATCGCGCATGAGATTCTAAATCATTCCATAAAGGTTCTTGAAAAAGGAATGAATGTTAGATTTATGTGGTCTATAAATACAGATAATACATATATAAATCTTTGGTTTTGTTGTAAGTTATGGAAAACTAAAAAGTATTTTCTACTAGTAATAAATCGTATTTTATTACAGTCCGCATGTAGACAAAACTGAGGTCCCACCGTAGAATAGAGTTTGTGTGCTACGCTAGAAGTAAAGTGATCCAAAACGGCACTTATCACAGTGGCGTGTACCATTATCAATTACTTTTTTATTACTATGAAATCTAATCATTATACAATGTCAACTTTAAGCCCATTAAGGTATCATCTTCAATTATTTATTATGTAATTATTATTAATGTGACGTCAATCAATCGTAAATATCTTTATCTATCGGATGAAAAAAAAAAGAATACTGAACAAGCTTAGCAATGGTATCAAAAGTGTTATCCAGTCTCTACTGTGTCGAAAAGAACCGTTTTTTATTGGTTTGCTGGTGGTCACTTCAGAAAATATCAAAAAAAGTCTACAATTTGGTTATATATAATCTCAAATTGAAATTGCGTGAGATAACTGAAGCCATGAAGATATTAGAAGGCAGTGATGATGATTCATGTACCATAAGAAAGCTATTTTCAAAGTGGGTGCCTCGTTTATTCACAGTCGATCAAAAACAACAATGTGTTGATGATTCAGAACAATGTTTGATCATGTTTGCACGTAATAAATCAATTTTTTTGCGTCAATATGTGACAATGGATGGAACAGGGATCCACCACTTCACTCCGGAATCAAAACGATCATCATCTGAGTGGACTGCAGCCGGTGAACTACGTCCGAAGCATCCATAGACACAAAAGTTATGGCTTCAGTATTTTGGGATGCGTATGTTCATCGAGTATCTCCAAAAGGGAGAGACAATCAATAGCGAATACCACATAGAGTTGTTGATTCGGTTGAATGCAAAAATCAAGAAAAAACGGCCTCACATGAGGCCTCAAGATAATGCACTGATTTACAAGTCGATGGCAACGGTGGTTACATTGAATCAATTATATTTCGAATTGCATCCGCATCCACCGTATAGTCCAGATCTGACCCCCAGTAAACCTATTCGCCGATCCCCAAAAAAATGCTGACGATAAGAAATTTAGCTGAAATGAAAAAGGAATTGCTGAAACTGAAGTCTATTTCAGGCAAAAGACAAATCCTTTCACAAGCACTGCATTGAGAAGTTAGAGAAGCGTTGGAATAATTGTATTGCTCTTGAAGGAGATGTATTTTTCTTAGTTAGTCACACGACTTAGTGAGTGATGTGTTATACTTTTTAAGGATTAAACACTTTTCGCGTTTCCTATCTTTTATCTTAAAAGCTGTTTAGTGTTTAAAAATCTGTTTAGAACAAAATTTATGAAAAATACATAAAAATAGTGAAGATCCCACGAGAGATTTGCAATAAATAGATCTTCCTGACCTTTCTTCTTCAATATATTAAGATTAATGAGACCTTTGAGGTAACTTTTAGGATATCAAAATAAAAATCCATACGAACTGTCAGCTGATTATCTTCCAAGGTTAAACCATCTTTTTGACTATCTCACACTCCTGTAGAAGCAATTTTAGCCACTATATTCAATATCTTAATAACTTGTTCTAATATTGTCCACTAAGCCTCTTTCATTGAAAGGGGGAGATTATTTACAGAGTTTATTATCATATAATGAAAATTCGGAACTAACTTTGCTTAGACACATTATTTAACAAAATTCTTTTACTAAACATATTAATTTGATTAAAGTTGTGCATGAAAATATTCAATATGTGCCATGTGCCTTTTGTAGTCACTATACTTGTTAATGGGATCCAACGATCGAATATAAATATTTTTATTAATATAATAAAAAGGAAATTCGATTTCCAACCACCGTTGTTTTCAAAATACTCAGCATCAGGAAACACAAAGGGAAATGGAGAGAGCCATATTGGGAATCTCGCATGAGGAAATCAGATCATGTTGTAAGACGAGATAAAGAAAAATGGACCATAAAGATCACAACAAGGTGATTAAGAGAGATCAGAAGAAAAGTAGGAAGATGCAAGAACAATACAAGACAAAATGTGGAAAACTGGACATAGGAAGATCTATGTCCAGGAATGGATGTATAAAGAAGATTCCATAGATGATTTTCGTATTATATAAGTTATCTCATGTACCCTGTAAAGTGAATAAAATTATCGGCGAATGAATCGTTAACTAATATCAACCTATCAAAAGCTTGTTCCATTGTGTTTTCCTGAGAATGGGAAATTTCTCACACGAGAAACAACAATACGTAAAATTAAAATGTTACCGAAGTTATTACCTCTAATGATACAGTTTCCTTCTTCGTTGTTCCTTTCTAATATTTCTTCCACTCAAATAATTAGCAAACAATAAAAAATTAAGCAAGCAATAAATAATCTATAATTAGAATTCAGAGAGTGTGTAAAATAGTTCTGATCAATGATTTTGCTTTGTTGAGACGATATCACTTGGAACATAAAAGCTATTAGTTGGAAAGTATGATATAAGCTTCCAATTTATTAAATTTTACAAGTTTGAAACGAAATCTTCTTCATAGAAGGTACTATTTAGGTAATGTTTTGTCATAGGGTTGAGAAAATCAGAGAAAAGGTTGAGTCAGAGGTCGAGAAAAGTTTTTCCACCACCACATTAGTTTTCAATTTAGTTAGACAGTAACTGAATGGTAGATTTCCTGGGAGACGGATTGGTAAGAAAAAGCAAAGGAACGGCTATCACGACCGCTCGACTTAGTTCATCTAGAATTTTTTATATTGATGTATCTTGTACAAAATTCTTATAATGTATAAGAAGTGGGGGTTACGTCTATCACCGTTAGATGTTGGAGGGATTTTGTCTAAGTCAGGGTAGTCATAAAGACGAGAATATGTAACCACTCTTATCAACTATCGTTAGAATTATACATCAAGGAACAAAATATAAGCTAAATTTAGTCCTTATCAATTCAACAAATCAGCAAATCGGTCCTTCAAATACAAGCAACATATCCTAAATCGATTGTTCATAAAGTGATATTTGGAAAAATTAAAAAGAAGACTTTGATTTTTTTATAACGTCTCAAATATAAAGGACTAGTATTTTTTCTACGACCGTGCGTTTTAACCCACTTTTCCGCACGCATTTTAGTTTTGAAAGTGTCACTTTCCCGCACTAGTGCGGGAAAGTGACATTCTTCAAAGGAGAAACAACTATCAAACCACCCGGGTTTGATATCAGTTGTTATGACAACCCAAGCGTGTAATTGTTACTAAAACGTCAAAGTTGTTCAAAACGTCTTGGAAGTGACCGAATAAGAACAATCTTCTTCTAAATTAAACCACATTAAATCGAATCCGATACAATAATATTAATGGATTCATCCGACGAAGAACTTCCCGAGGCCATTTTGAAGGCTGCAAATGAAGCTAATTCCGAGCTGTTACCTGCCAAATCCAGACTAAAGTATGAGAAGCAATACATCCATTTTGTTACATGGTATAAGGAGAAAGGGGCCAAAACTTATAAGGAAGAGGTATATCTGGCGTATTTTTCAGACCTAAGTAAGGTTTTGAAATCTAATACATTATGGTCCCACTATTCGATGGTAAAAAGATTAGTAAAAATAAAACAAAAACAAAATTTGGATATAGGAAACTTCCATAAGCTAACGTCGTTTCTTAAACAAAAAAATATTGGTTTTCGAGCACAGAAAGCGCAAGTTTTTAGTTTTTACTAAAGAAGATATATCCAAGGTTATGCTAGCTCCCGATGAGGTATACCTGATGATTAAAGTGAATACAATTTTTGCACTGGTTGGCGCTCTCCGCAGATCCGAGCTTGTAAATATCACTGTCGACGACATTCAAGATAAAGGCAACCTAATTGTTGTGAAAATTTCTGATTCCAAAAATCATTCGTCAAGATCATTTGTTTTATCTGAAGAAATAAATGATGGAACCTTTTTGACGCTGTACAGAAAGTACGCAGATGTACGACCACCTACCACGCCACACCGCCGATTTTTTATTCATTATAAGAATGGAAAATGATCAGTTCAATGCGTTGGCATAAACACTTTTGGTAAGATACCAGCAGAGATTGCCGCATATTTACGCCTACCTAATCCGGAACGTTATACAGGACACAGTTTCAGACGTTCTTCGGCAACTTTCCCAGCAGACTCCGGCGAAGAAATAACCAACCTAAAGCGCCTGGGTGGCTGGAAGTCTACTACTGTCGCTGTGGGCTATTTGGAGGACTCCGAGAATCAGAAGAAAAAAATATCAAATAAAATTCTCTGTACTACAAATGACTTAAAACCGTTGCCGTCACCGTCATCGTCATCTTCATCCGACCTGCAACCGATGCCATCCTCACCAACGTCATCTTCCTTCCAGTTGAAACCAAATAACTCCACTGGACCGGCAATTCTTACTAGTCTACAGAATGCAACAAGTTGTGTTTTCAATATTAATATTTATAATAATTAGTAGTTTTTAGTTAAAGTTTTGTATATTATTATGTTATGTTGGAATAAAATAATTTTAGAAAAATGGGTTGGTATACTTTTTTGTATATACGGTCGTAGAAAAAATTATGTTCCTAACTCATGCGTAAAGTGTCTTTCCCGCACTAGACCGCACTTGTTAGGAAAATAACTATATTCAAATGATATCCTCTAATTTAATTTGCACATGTTCATTAATTCATCAAATTAGAATTATCCTTGAGGAGCTTATTACTGAAAATAATATCAAACACTAAAATTTTCAGCAAAATAAAACACGGAAAACAAAAAAAATGTTTTAGGTGTTATTTGGTTATATTCAATAATTGAGCACAAATGAATAATTTAGTCTTAACACGAAGAAATCGAAATAATTAATTCTTGTTTTTATATTTGTTCTTCATTTTGCTTCGTTGTTGGTTTCTTTGTACCTCAAATTCTTACCAAACACCAAATGAATGTATGTTCTGTCTCCAATGATCTATTTTGATTAAAAAAGCTAATAACTATATAGGCATTGATTTACATACTTTTAAAACTTGATATTGGGTCAATTAAATATATAATTTTACTTTGAGATAAATATATTTTTTCAACAAATTTGTTAAAAGAAAAGAATGCTAAAATTAAAAGTAAATTGAAATTAACATTGAACTAAATTTTCTTTGTAGTAATTTCTTGGTTTATGCAGTAAGTTGAGGATAATTATAAATTACTGGTACACCAATAGAAATTTTGTTTTTGTCACACAAATGTGGAAAGCTCCTGGCACTATATATCGGTTTTCCATCGTCTAAAGGACTTTTTCCTATTTTTTTGATATCAATTTTAACCTTTCGCCCGACGCTATGCCGTCCGTTGGACGGCAGACAGGGATTTTCGTTATTATTAGGAAATTGAAATTTCCGCTGACTTTTCTTCTCATCAATAAACAGTTAACATTGAAGTGAAAGTTGTCAACCGCCGCGGCGGTATTCAAATGTCGACTTGGCTCAGAATCTTTTAGTAAAGAAAATTCAATTCCTGGACACCCTGAGGAATACTACATCGGCTATCAATCAAGAATTTTGCCAATTCCCAGTTCGGCTTCAAAAAAGAGTTGCCAATGGATTCATACGCAATGAAGAAAACTAAATGAGTAGTTTTGATTTAAACTATTCATAATAATGATGAAATCGACAGGCCCCAAGAATATAATGAACGTAGCTGGGATCAAAAAACAGATAATGTTCAATTCAGGATTACCAATAGAAACTCATCATCGAAGAAATATTTTTCTCAAAAATCTGGCTCAAGATTTAATGAAAGAACCAGATTAGACATAAAAAACCTTCCCATGGATAGATGTGAAGCTTTCATTATCAGAAAAGAGCTATTGAAGACTTTGAAGAGAGAAAATCAAGCACTATAAAATTGTGGGAAGAGTATTCAGAATTTGTGTGTGGGAAACATTCCAAAATAATAAGCGAATATTGTTTGAACGCCATGGAAGGTGTTTATATTTTTAAAGCAAATTAAATCATCATTAAGAGTGAATTAGGAAGTGAAATGAAACAAAAGTTGCCGACCAGAATACGGCTAGCACCTACTGGTGTTGCAAAAGCCTAAGCGCCTGGCGGAAGGTTAAAAATAAAACACAACGACTGAAATCGACGCGATGACACGAATAATATTCCCATAAATAAGGAGCAAAGATGTTGTAAATAAAACATTACCACATTTATAGAGAATAACGTATTCTGTGCTCATAACCTCACAAAATTAAGGAATTAGAGTAGGAAGTTAAAAGTTGGCGATACCTTAATTTAATTTAAATTTACTGTTAGTTTTCTGCATGAACTTCAAGTAGCATGTTAGTGTCTTTCAATTAGTGATTTAATTTATTAATTTGATGGAAATTTTAATTTTGGCTGCATAAATCAAGCTCTATTTGTACCAAATAAATTGTAGTTTACTACTTTAGAAAGATCAATATGTTCTGGTAATGAACTCCAAATGGAAACTATTTGTTTAAATTGTGAATGTAAATAGGAATACATTTTCAGGAAACGCCAACAACGTAGATATCCTTTTACTGTAACCAAATTCGATAGAAACGTAGATTCGTAACGAACTTTTATGGTTGTTTTCTGTCTAAATCGTATTTTAGCAAACAAAACTTTCTCATATCTCTCCAATCGTACATTTGCAGGAAAATAGAAAATTTTATTCAACATTTTCAGAAGAGACAAGACTACAAAACTTTATTGAGTACACTGTAACTATCGTTTACATTGGTGGCGGAAATATTGGAAAGTAAAAAAAGGAATACTTTGTGTGTGTGTTAATCCTTAAACAGGAACACCGATCTATTAGTCACTTTTCGCTCTAGTAGAGCTCACACTATTTCACTGTTGGGCTTGAGGTTCTAGAAGAGTCTCATCAACGTCCGCGGTCATAGTGCACGATTTTCAAAGATACACAGGGTCTCACAAACCGGTTTTTGTTAAGGTTAAGTTATTATGCCTGATATTGAAGTGAAAATGATTACTCGTACAAAGAAACTAATAAAAACAAGATAAAAGCTCCTTCAGGCTTATTCATTCTTTCATGCATTTACAAGTCGTCAACAGAATCTCTAAAATTCCTGTTTTCAACTCGTCCCACTGGCAAACCTATAAACAAGGCAGGAAATATGATGCAACATTTTGATACGATCTTCGATCCGCCCTTCAAGAATTTTGAAAGACCCTACTGCAGCCATTTCTGAAATATTCGATAGATTTATTGAAAATTGTAGTAAAAACTATGGTATAGGAACGTACGCTTGTGTTGATGAGACACTTGTCAAATTCAGAGGACGTTGAAGATTCGGAATGTACATGCCAAAGAAACCGGCCAAATACGGTATTAAGGATAATTTTGCTTGGCTGATGCTAGAAATTTTTATCTTTCGAACGCGTATATCTACTTAGGAAAAGATAGTGATGGCTGTGGATTGAGCTCTGCAGAAGGAAGATTGAAGAAACCAACTCAAACTGTGATCCGTCTATCAAAACTTCTATATATTATGGTTCCAATAGAAATATAACCGTTGATGATTGGTTCTTCTTTTCATATATTGTGTTTTTGGTCTTTTTATTATTCTGTGACATATATGGTACAAATATATAGTTTCTAAGATGTACCTGATTTTCTAAGTACGTACAGTTTGTATTTTATAATAAATATAATGATATTTATTTGTTTTTTTTTATTTTTTAGTTACATTTTTTACCAGTTTTAGTTTAAACGTTTAAAAAGTAAAACTACCGGTTTCTCAGACCTGTGTTCTTCTTGTAAGAGATGGCGAGGGTGTACCGATCTAAGGGTTAAAGCTATGTCATAGTGTGACACATCCGGGTGTTCAAAAATTAAAATTTCACTCTCTACCTATCAACTCCCCTCAAATTTCATTAAAATTTTTTTCCTTTGAGTTGTGCACTGCTTCTCTATCAACTTAAAGACTAACCATATTCATTTTGAAGCAAAGTCCAATATGTATTTTCAAATAATCAAGATCTAATAAGGTACAAATTATCGTACAGATAATTTTAGTTGTTATTTATGTGTTTATTAAAGGAAATATATTTCAAGTCAATGTTATTATATCAAATATTTTTTATGTCACTAAACAATGAGCAGTTAATAAACCATAATGAATATTATTGTTACTTACAGCCCGACGAAATTTTATTTAATTTAACCAAAATATCTCTGTTCAACTAAATGCTTAAAGAGATTCGATTTTTACAAAGTTATATACAATTAAAAATATCTTGTATGTATTCTGCCGTTCTTCAAAGGAGAAAACAACTACTTTCCTGGCTAATGCCTCGACAAATATTGAATTACAACTCCTATGAAACGCGTGATGTCAATCAATGTTTTTTTCGATATTAACATCCCCAATGGCTTGCAATTGCAAGGAGAGGTTGAAACTACTGACTAGTTTCGACGTCATTACGTCTCATCAGAGCAGTTCAACAACACTAGTTCGAGCTTGATACCCGAACTGAAGACAACGTCAAAGAGCGTCGCTATTTAGTACATGTAGTTGAACATTCCTCATCGAACGCTAAGTGGCGCCATCCTCACTTCCAATTGCGACCCACTGGTCAGTTAGAAACCTAGCCTAGTCGCCAATAATATAGATTCCGATTATAAATGAAGTGTGTATTTCAGAGGTGAATAGTAGAAATCCATTATTTTGATGCATTTTACACACCATCGCTACGACTACATGTACAATTCAGTTCGGATCTCAAGCCCGAATGAGGTTTGTTAAACTGGTTTGATGAGACGTAATGACGTCGAAATTAGTCAGTGGATACAACCTCTCCTTGCAATTGCAAGCCATTGGGGACGTTAATATCGATAAAAAAGATCGATTGAAATCACGCTCTTCATAGGAGTTGTAATTCAATATTTGTCGAGGCATTAGCCAGGAAAGTAGTTGTTTTCTACTTTGAAGAAGGCTGAAGAAAAAGAAGAAATATCCAGTAAGAGAAATTGGGTCCAGGAGATTTTTTAAGCAAAGAAAAAAAATCTATACGAAAATTCAGCAATAAAGCAGAATTACCGGCAGTTTTTTCCTTCTAGAAGCCGAGATGGCGAGCGAAGAAAATCAACTGTCAAAATTGAACAAAAATGGAAAAATTATGAAGTGATAATAATAATTATACAGTGTATCGTTAATTTATATAATAACAGTAATAAAAGACTTTTGATGTATTTAGCAAATAAAACCCTCCTTATAATCAAAACATATTTTTACAAAATTCAATCTCCTATTTACTACCTTTTCTATGAAGGATTGTACAAGGTACAAAGTATTAAAATGTATAGATACGCAGGCATAAATTTTTTTTTCTATGTATCGGTTCACCATTAATCCACCAGCTCCACCGTCAGTTTCAATAAAACCCAATTCTGCAGCCCAAATCATCCAGAAACCTCCTCCAAAAGCTACGCATACTCTGCTTTTGTCTGATAAGAGAACGGAGCCCCATGGTTCGTCAGTAGACTAACAGCTTGATGGGCTGGGGTTAAATTGGGGCTAGGGGCTAGCCTTTTTGGCCCAAGGTTGGCTACTTTAAGTCTTCTTCTGACTGTCCAGCCAATCCTCGCGTTTCACCAAGCTCTTGTTAGACCTGAACTGAATTCTTGTTTGTTGTTAATGGAGATGTATGTAACCTAACTGAGAGTGGTGGGTCAAAAAAGGTGGTTATCGATCATAACATATTGTTGGACTGTGAGAGCAAGAAATAACAATATTTTATGTAATTTTGAAGCTAATATATGTACAATTTCGTGTTCAGTTGTTTTGTCAGTGATTTGTTATTGAAGGGGTGTCGCTTAAGTCGATTTTTTTGCTCACTGGTGTATATTGCTTCAATTCTCAGTTCATATTGAAAAAAATAGTTTTATAACTTTCACGATTACTATTAATGGAATCTTGTGAGAATATTTTGAAGACACGTTTATAATAATTTTTTTGAAAATACCATGTACGACCATAATAGTATAACATGATTTTCAAGTGTAGTGAAATCGTGCGCGACGGCAGATTTCAATTTCATTTTTCAAGAGCAACACTTTCGTTTTTATCTCTTGTTGTTGAGCTATAAGACTGCATTTAATTTGATTTATTATAGATTATAAACAGCAAGGATTTACGTGGAATGTATGAAACACGATTTTATAATATGTATCAAAATGTTCCTGGACTTGATGCAAAAAATTTGGACGTGAAAATAATGCCGTGACAAAAATTTTTCTCATAAGTCCCATCGTTATAGTTATAGGCCTTCATAGTTGCGAAATTGGAATTTATATTCAAGTATATTTTCTAAACTATACATTTGAACATTATAAATTCTTAATGGATGATTATGTATGTCCATATAGTGTTCTTGAAGGAATAAATAATTCTACACCACTTTCTGAAGGCCAGGAACGGCTTATTCCCAATGGTTAACAATCCGTAAGTTTTACAGGGACAACATTTAAAGATGTTGTACATGCTAAGGAATCCGTTCGCCATAAAAAGACGTTGTGAAGAAAATTATCATAAATTGTATTAATCAATTATTTATTCACATTACAAAAAGTATTATCAAACATTTCTAATTAAACTGAATACTATCAAACATCGTGCTACTTATATAAGGAAAAAAATGAATTGTAAAAAAATCTAATTGGTTAGCCTACAACTTATTAAATAAAAACAAAAAAAAGCTATAATAAATGTTTGAAGTGCGCACCTTGTACTTTTACACACTTCCGGAGTCTACGGAGGATATTTCTTTGAACTTGGAAGGGCTTTCCAAGTTGATTTTTTACATCGCTTAGAGAAATATCACACAACATGGGTAGGAAAAAAATATGGATCTACATAATTATTACCCAGATTTCTTGTTTGAATTGTACTGTGAGGATTTTCTCGTCTCGCGTGAAACCAGCTTCATCAATAAACAATATTTTTCCAACAAATATATTATCAAATCGTTGTTTATCTAGAAACCAAAGAGCTTAGGCCAGTCTTGCAGGAATCCTCTAGTTGTAGTATGTAAAATTTTTATTTATTTATTAGTTCTTCAAGAAATGTTTGATCGCGTTTTGATAGCTCCTGTAAGTATTTTTAATAAATAATTACAATTTATGATAATTTCCTTTAGAATGTTTCTTTAAGGCAAACCGATTTCTTGGCATGTACAACGATATAAAAATTTACATACATATCTCTTAAACCATAATTTTCATCGAGTTGAACACATAGTACCTTCTTGTTAAAAAATCGGTTGAAAAATTCAATTTTGCTAGTTCCAGTTTGTACAGTTTGTCCCAGTAAAAGTTACGGATTGTTAATCATTGAGTATTGGCCTTCATATAGTAATGTAGAATTATTTATTCCTTCACATGGACACACGTAATCATCCATTGGAAATCCATAAGATTCAAATGTCTATAACTAAGAATCTAGCGGTCGTGTGAGAAATTTTGTCACAGCATTATTTTCACGTCATCTACTCACTCTCAATTTTTTTGCATCAAGTCCTGGAACAATCTGTATACTTTCATTTATTTTTAAGGTCGCAGATTATCAATGAACAATATATTGTTGATCTACAAAGCGAATCTAAAACTAACATAAAGTCTGGGGCGCATCGTTCAAATCTAATAACGAAACTTTAGAAAGGTTTCTGTCCAAAGTACTTTTTAGTATTGTAAACGCCCTTTGGTACGTACTGAATAATGTAATTGTATCATCAAGACATCCATATGAAAAGTGTAGAAGAACAAATATGCAATCTAGCCCAGAAATATGCTCTAAGGCTTAAAATCATCCAAACAACGTGGCAAGGAGCCTAATGGTACCACCCGATCGACGGGAGCTGAGTAGACTTTAAACATGTCACTTACATAGATAGATAGAACTGTTGGACTTGAAAAGTCTCATAAATTCATTAATTAACATATTATGCACCCTAATACCCTATTCAATAATTTATGTAAAATTTTAATTGAGAGGAAATGTCCTGTTGATTGTGCAACAACCAATTTGCTTCAAAAAGAAATAAAGTATGAACTTGAGAAGCCATCGGTGCACGTTGGAAACACTGTTGCAAATGACAATAAGCCGTAGTCAGTGCACTTCGACTGTCTGTCGGTTTTTTCCATTCAGTGCACCACTGATCATCATACAGTAAAAATTAATCCGAGTCTTTGTGAGCGGACTCGATTCAATCTATATTCACGTCTTCGCGTCCTTTGACTTGCGCCCGAACAAACGGCATGGAGGCGAAAAGAGGAAAGGCAAGTGGAGGCGATCCCACTGTCCAAAATATCGCACGCGTTCTTTTGTGTAGCCTCGTGAAGAGTCTGGATGGGGCATTAGAGTAGACTGCTTCAGAAATAATACAAATGAAAATCATGTTTTCATTAAGTGGCTCCTCTTTGAATATTTTAATTAGAAAAAAGAAGTTTACCATGTATGGGATTTACAGTAATAGTATTATAAGATTATTGTTAAAAAATGATGGTGAGAAAGCTAAACAATCCATGTAGGATGAGTGGAAAATTTAATAATGGAGAAATATTAGTATTTTTATTTTTTTTTATGTATTATTTTTACGCTCACGCTTTAAGATTAAAGAAGACGACACACAAAAGTCGGTTGTCTTCGTTGTTGATTCGTTTCTTGTCCAGAGAAGGCAAAGTTACGAGACCGCGAACAAAACACAGAAAGCTAATAATAGAATAAATCTTACATCTTCCCACATATACAATTATACCCATAATGCTATCTCGGTGAAATCTTTGCCAAGCCCTTTACCACAGACTATGGAGAACTTCGTTTCTTTTTTTAATATCATTGGCGTACACAATACCACTTTCAATATATAAAATCGTTAAGTATCGTTTCCGGAAGAACTATTTAATTAGCTTTATCAATTAATTAAATTAAACAGAAGTTATATAAAAATTTATTGATCGTTTATGTACCGAAATCTCACAATACTCATTTTACTTTGAAAATGGGACCTGCAACACGCATTAGACGACTTGAGGTGTACTTATAAACTCTTTGCTGCTCAAGTCTGATATATTCGTAAATATTTTTCTACAGTCGCAAAAAATGAGTAATTCAAATGAGATCTTTAAGTCCACAAATGTCAAGGATTGTTACTTAACTCTCTTTAGAGCAGTGATTGTCAAAGTGGCCCAGATGCATCCCCAGGGGTCCACAGGAAGTTCTAGAAGAGGAGTGTACTTAAATTTCCATAGTTAGACTTAATTTTTTGAGGAGTTGGGAGTATGGTGTAAATATATCAACTAAAATTTGGTACGATTAGCCTTGATGACAGAAAATAACCAGATAATATTATACTTTGAACTTCAGTTACCATTTTAATCGGCTTTATTAATTTCATCCATAATTGAGGTTATTTTATATACTTAATAGTTTAAAAGAAATTGAATTTCAAAAGTCACTGTTATCGTTGTAATCACGCCTCTACCTAGAACAACGTTTTTTATATTAATTGTGATTTTTCAAATCAGACTTGTGGGATAACGAAGTAGAAGAAGAGAGAGAGAAGAGACTGATAAAACAAAGTACCAAGAAGAACAAGCATTAGTAAGAAAAAGAATAACCCAGAAGAAAAAAGAGCTATGAAAGAAAAACTGCCAGAAACTAATTTCTAATTTGGGAGGGAAAAAAGGTCAGAGAATTCAACATAGATGAGAATACCGGAATAAATATTGTTTCGTCTCCACTAAGGGACATTTAAAAAGAAATCGAGACAGTATGTAGATCCTTAAAAAGCGTGAAATCCTCTGCACCAGGCGATATTGCTTCTGAACAAATTGAAACAGGAGCAGAGACACTATACGAACATATAAGAAAACTGTGCTGGAAGTTTATGAAGGGTTCGGTCGTACAAAAGGAATGGGAAACCTCCATAATGTCGGAGAATCCACAAAAAAGGCAGCAGACATATGGTAGCGAAATGTGGTAGATGGAACAAATGCTAGTGATGACCGAAATGGACTTCTGGAGAAAAGCAGCGGTTAAAACCAGGAGGAACAGGATAATGGGAGTCAAATACACATTAATTTAGGTCGTTAAAACCAAATAACTAATTTGCTGTGGTCATGTATAAAGATTGTGAGAAAACAGAATATAATTTTTGGGTTAATCATGATGGATATCGAAAATTACGATTATTCCTGTACTTTCCCTGATATTTTTGAAACAGCCTAATCCGCAGCTCGAAATTTACTTCCAGGATAGTCGGCAAAGGTAATGAAGCCACCTATACTTTGGTCTATTTACACAATGTTAAAAACGACAATATACAGGGTCTTTCACGACAAGCTGAATCAATATGCATATGGGAAAGTACAGCGACTAGTGTTCTGAAAAATTTCCTTGCATGGGTTTTCCGAAATGCTCGTTTCAGCTAAAATAATTTCAGTTTTTTGAAACTTCCGGTTATACCGAAAGTGGACCCAAACTTCGTTATTTTAAGCGGGTCCACATCCCAAAAATATTAGTATTATAACATAAAAATTTCTTCTATATTATAATATGGAAGAAATTTTTATGCTGGATTTATCGAGTTTCTCAACATCGGTTTTCAGCCGAATTTTCAATCTTCAGAAATGGAAGAAATGTCTTCTAAATCATAACATCGATAAATAATATGACAAGTAAGATGTCACAGTACTAAAAAATTCTTTTGATGGAAAAAACAATGTAAATATTCAAGTGGATCTGTGCTGAACTTGTATTTCATAAAAATCCAAGGTGTAACCGTCTCAAAAAATCTATTCAAATTTATGATTACAATAGGAATCATTGAACGCACGCATGATAACGTGACTGGCGTACAAACTATAATTGAAACCGTGAGAAAAACTTAAATTAATAGGAGTTATAATAAATTGTTAATGCTAATCAGGAAGTTTACATTTGTGTATTTTTACTATTAAGTTGTAAACAATAACAAGGAAAGTGGGTTTATTTCCTTTCATTTGTACGGTAATTCGAGACATATCTTAGTACAGAATCTATCGATTTGTATGAGGAATATTTCGATTTGAAATTAGGCTTTGATCATACCAATCAATTATTGAAAAACCTCGACCTTAAATAATGAAAAATGTATAATTTATTATTATTTTAGAACAGTCTGAGTAAATGAATTTTTCGCAAATTGTAAGGTAACAAACTCTATTACATTCTTTTTGTAGCGCTAGAAGTACGTTTTCAAAATAACTTTTTTTCCTTTTCTGTTGCATATTCTGAGAAAAATAAACAAATTCGGTTATTAAGGAAACGAAATTCTCACATTCTCTTCAGTTAATGATGTATTTCTGTGCCGTTAGTCGGCTATTGTTACGAGTCCATTAATATTTTACAACAACTTGCACGAATTTTATTTTCTAATTGTTTACGAACAGTTAATTACCAAGAAACGAATCCAACGCATATTTAGAAGATTGCTAGTCTCTTCAAGAAGGAATACAATTGTACAAAAAAATTTTTAATTAAAGTTAACGGGTTAAGAATCATTAAGGACTGCAGATACCTAAGCATACAAATTAAGTATATAATTCTATTCATTATACAGTACGTTCATGAAGTAACTTTACTTGCTGATATTTCTGTTAGATCTATGAAAAATACTATTACTCCAAAATATCCTTACACCCTATTAATTCAAAAATACATTCAGGATCGCATATATTTGATTTCAATAAATCCGTTACGTTTGGAATAAAAATTATTTGAAAATTATTTAAGTACAAAAGTAGTAGGTTTTTCTGTCTTTAATTGTTTAACTGTGAGTACTGAAAGGTATGATTAAGTACTTTTCAAATTTAGCTATGTTTAACAAACACAAAATAACAACCATTCTTATGATGAGATCTTCCATTTATCGTGAAAGAACTTATGATGAGGTAGCTGATTTACGTAGCCAAATCACAACCAAATTATTTCAACTGTAGTTTGAAGAATTGTTCAATCAAAAATCGCCCTAAAACTGGCCAAGCAAAGTGAACAACTCATTTGGTAATTATCGATCATAATGTAACGTTTTTCGTATTTATTTGCACACTTAACTTATAAATATCACTTAAGCAATTTCTGCAATTACTTTTACTAATTCGTTCTTTTCGCTACGACTAACCACAAATAGTATTCTACAAGAAGAAACACAATAAATAAATAGACTTTCTTAGGAATTTTTTAAAAGAAAAACTGTAATAAACCGCCTTTATAATAAAAAGTTCATCAAAAGCGCTTCCGCCATTTATAAAAATCAAATTAAAGGTGCCGGCGAATTCGCCGAATTTTAAAATTCCATTGTAGCTAGGCAGTGCCGGTGTAAGTAAATAAAATAGTGTTGGATTGTGAGAGCAAGGAACAATATTTTATATCATTTTGAGGCTAATACTATTAGCTACAAGATTTTATTAAGAAAAATAAATTTTGTGTTCAGTTTTTGTGCCAGTGGCTTGCGATTGCAGGGGTGTCGCATTAGTTGATTTTTTGCACGCTGGTGTAGATTGGTATGGGGCACAATTGATTAGTTTGGGGTACAATTGATTGGTTTGGGGTACAATTGATTGGTTTGGGGTACAATTGATTGGTTTAGGGTACAAATGATTGGTTTAGGGTACAATTGATTGGTTTGAGGTACAATTTAGTCGCTAGATACAATTAACGTCTTTATAATATTTTACTTGAGAATTTCTTAAAAAACAAAACAAAACCTGATAATCGAAATAAACTGAGAAATTGATAACGGCTCCTCAAATAACAAAACATGACTTGCGAAGAAGGATGAAAATATGAAAGTCTAATCGAATGAGATTTATAAATTGTTTTTTTTTCTGTAGATCATACTTTCCAATAAATTTAGATTACAGTTGGAATTATATAGTTTTTGCAATCATGAATGAATCATGTTATACTGAGTGTATATAAAGGGTGTACTAGTTAAATAAATCTGTACCGAAGACACTGTTTAATCAGCCACTACACCAACACTCACAATGACCTGTAAGACAGTGTAATTGCTGTAGTGGTAATGTAAACAGTGTGTTCACTATGAATATCGCCAACGGTTCTAAAAATTCTAGCTTAATTGTGAAATAAATCTGTAAATATATTACTTTGAAGCTTACTTATGTTATGCAGTTGGCCAAAAAAAACTTATATTCAAGATATTTTTTCGTAACCCTAAAAGAAATCGAAGTTTCCGCAAGTTTAACATATAATATATGAAAAATGCGTTTTACGGAAGCTCCGCAAATAATCGATTTCATCGAGTTACGACAAATATTCTTATTCTAGAACTAAACTGTCAAACATCGTCGATGAACTTTGTTGGTAATGCACGGCATTTTACCATGTTAATATGATGTTTTTTGTTTAGCTTGGTAATGTTTGAAAGTCTCAGCAATTGGCTAGTAATTTGAAGTTCTAGTCCATTTACCGAGTTGGTTAATGCCTATCGGACAAGTTTTGTACTAAATACATTCTTATTTTAGAACTAAATCGTCAAACATCGTCGATGAACTATATTGGTAATTCACGGCATTTTTCCATGTTAATATGATGTTTTTTGTTTAGCTTGGTAATGCTTAGAAGTCTCAGCAATTGGCTAGTAATTTGAAGTACTAGTCCATTTACCGAGTTGGTTAATACCTATCGGACAAGTTTTGTACTAAATACATTCTTATTTTAGAACTAAATCGTCAAACATCGTCGATGAACTATATTGGTAATTCACGGCATTTTTCCATGTTAATATGATGTTTTTTGTTTAGCTTGGTAATGCTTAGAAGTCTTACTTGGCTAGTAATTTGAAGTTCTAGTCCATTTACCGAGTTGGTTAATACCTATCGGACAAGTTTTGTACTAAATACATTCTTATTTTAGAACTAAATCGTCAAACATCGTCGATGAACAATATTGGTAATTCACGGCATTTTTCCATGTTAATATGATGTTTTTTGTTTAGCTTGGTAATGCTTAGAAGTCTCAGCAATTGGCTAGTAATTTGAAGTTCTAGTCCATTTACCGAGTTGGTTAATACCTATCGGACAAGTTTTGTACTAAATACATTCTTATTTTAGAACTAAATCGTCAAACATCGTCGATGAACTATATTGGTAATTCACGGCATTTTTCCATGTTAATATGATGTTTTTTGTTTAGCTTGGTAATGCTTAGAAGTCTTAGTTGGCTAGTAATTTGAAGTTCTAGTCCATTTACCGAGTTGGTTAATACCTATCGGACAAGTTTTGTACTAAATACATTCTTATTTTAGAACTAAATCGTCAAACATCGTCGATGAACTATATTGGTAATTCACGGCATTTTTCCATGTTAATATGATGTTTTTTGTTTAGCTTGATAATGCTTAGAAGTCTTACTTGGCTAGTAATTTGAAGTTCTAGTCCATTTACCGAGTTGGTTAATACCTATCGGACAAGTTTTGTACTAAATACATTCTTATTTTAGAACTAAATCGTCAAACATCGTCGATGAACTATATTGGTAATTCACGGCATTTTTCCATGTTAATATGATGTTTTTTGTTTAGCTTGGTAATGCTTAGAAGTCTTAGTTGGCTAGTAATTTGAAGTTCTAGTCCATTTACCGAGTTGGTTAATACCTATCGGACAAGTTTTGTACTAAATACATTCTTATTTTAGAACTAAATCGTCAAACATCGTCGATGAACTATATTGGTAATTCACGGCATTTTTCCATGTTAATATGATGTTTTTTGTTTAGCTTGATAATGCTTAGAAGTCTTACTTGGCTAGTAATTTGAAGTTCTAGTCCATTTACCGAGTTGGTTAATACCTATCGGACAAGTTTTGTACTAAATACATTCTTATTTTAGAACTAAATCGTCAAACATCGTCGATGAACTATATTGGTAATTCACGGCATTTTTCCATGTTAATATGATGTTTTTTGTTTAGCTTGGTAATGCTTAGAAGTCTTAGTTGGCTAGTAATTTGAAGTTCTAGTCCATTTACCGAGTTGGTTAATACCTATCGGACAAGTTTTGTACTAAATACATTCTTATTTTAGAACTAAATCGTCAAACATCGTCGATGAACTATATTGGTAATTCACGGCATTTTTCCATGTTAATATGATGTTTTTTGTTTAGCTTGGTAATGCTTAGAAGTCTTACTTGGCTAGTAATTTGAAGTTCTAGTCCATTTACCGAGTTGGTTAATACCTATCGGACAAGTTTTGTACTAAATACCTTTTTTCTTCGATTGATACATTTGAAAATTCGGTGATCTCTTTGTTAACATCTTATGTAATAATTGCACTGAGTACTTGCCTCGACAAACTTTTTCGATGTTAACTATTTAGCTATAGGGGTAGAATTTTTTGTGTCATGTATGTGCAGTTTTGAAGAATATGGTGTTTTATTTGGTAAAACCTGAAAATTTACGGTAAATCTAAACTCATTTTTAAAAAATTATATCAAGTATAAGGTTGCTGCGTTTCACTAGTGGATATTTGGTTGAAATCTTTTTGTAAGACATCTGGTGAGTTTTCATCTTAGTTTTTCACGATATTGTTGATCACTTCAGTTATTAGAACACAGAAATATTCCAAATTGTTTACACAACTCACCTTATAATTGGTCTTCAAGGATAGCTCCTTAAGAAATTTTAACATTTTACATAATGCCGGAAACTGCTTCCAAATGCATTTTCGTGTGTTAAGCGAGTTAAATTGAGTTTTGAACTTTTTGAAACACCTCAAAAGGTGGCTATTATCGTAACAGCAATTATATAATCGATGCAATATACATGAACTGTTTTTTCGGTTATTCTCTCTCTTTATTATGTTGAAATTGTTCAACTACACTGAATAAATTTGTAGTTAGAATAAGGCAAACGACTAATATGCTTTAAAGGACAATTAAGTCAAGTAACAGCGCATTTTCCGTTTGACCTTGTCGACAACCGATAGGATTTTAAAAACTCTAGCATAAAGAAATTTCATATCCAGCGGGTATATACCTTTTCCCAGAAGTCTCGAAAAGGAGAAATAAGAGTCGTATTTCTTGTCGGAAATAGTACGCCTCAGTGCTTTCGACGATAACCTGACATTTTAGCCCATGGGCTCATGTTTGCGAGAAAAAAATTATTATTATTCATTTTTTTCATGGGTCTGGAATAGTATATTACATAACGAGTTTGGAAAGTGATACATTTCGCAAGTAACGAGTGCGAAATATACCAACGAGTTGTGTACACTATTTTTCCGACAACCAAGTAAAAAATTCTTCAAAAAACGTATTTTTTTAATCAGAAAGACAATTAAACAATATCACAGATGCTTTGAGAAGTATTTAAACACGTGTGCTGAAAATCCCAAAAAATATTTTTCATTTTGTAATAGAAGAAATGGAAAAAACGAAAAGAATGATTTTATAATATTTTATAACCAAAGAACAGAAAAAGAACCAATAGAACAATAAATTTTTTGTAACTATACAGGGTTTGTCCGGAAAGTAATAGGACTGATTTTCTTCCGCCGCGATTGTACTTCAGAGCGTACGCGCACTGACTGGATTCGGTAGAGGGCGTTCCTAGCTAACAAATGAGCGGCTGGTCAGTTGTCTCCGAGCACCTGGAGAATCAGGACAGGCATTTTCGCGCGACGTGTTTCTGTGAGTTGTGCAAGCCGAAAATGCAGCGTTCGTTAGAGCAGAGGTACGCGATTAAATTCTGTGTGAAACTCGGTAAATCTGCGACAGACGTTTGATATGTGGTGGCAAGAAGTGGTGTGTTTCGGTGGCACCAGGCCTTTTTGGAGGGCCGGGAAGAGGTCGCCGATGAAGACCGTGCTGGAAGACCTTCGACTTCGACAAACACCGACAATGTGACTCGTGTGCGCAAAGTTTTGAACACAGACCGTCGACTAAGTATTCGTTTGATTGCCCAGATGTTAAATTTACCAAAATCTGTGGTTCATGACATTGTGACGGAGCATTTGAACATGCGCAAGGTATGCGCGAAGATGGTCCCAAAAGTGCTCACTTCGCTTCCGCAGCCACCCTACAGCCCAGACGTGGCCCCACGGACTTTTTTTTGTTTCCTCGCCTGAAAAGGCCGATGAAAGGCAAGCATTTCGAGACGACAGAGGGGATCCAAGCAGCATGCACCGCGGCTCTTAAGCCTATTCCGGAGAATGCCTTCCGTGACGCCTTCAATGCTTGGAAATCGCGCTGGCAGCGCTGCATCGACGCAGAAGGAGCCTATTTTGAAAGTTTTTAAAAAATTGTAACGATTGGATCAATACATTTTTTTAAATCGACTCAGTCCTATTACTTTCCGAACAAACCCTGTATTAGATACCTAACAAGAACTAAATAATTATTAATGATTTTGTTTTACTTTTTTTCTGAGACGTTATAAAAGTTAAATGTAAATTCTATTGTCTACTTCTTCGGTCTTCTTAAATTTGGCCTTTTGCCTTTCGGCACCCAGCCAGATTCATATTGTATTCGCGTATTCCCTTTATCGTTCGAGACCATATATAACATAAAAAAAGAAGCATTTCAATACATGTATGTTTTGTTATTTTTTAGTACATGTGTGAAATAAGCTACTTTCTTAGGTAAAAATGAGTCTGCAATCTATAATTTTCAAAAATGATCGCAGGAAAAAATTATTACCTAATTCTAAATTTCAATTTCAAAGTTTTTAATAAAAAAAAGAATAAATTAACATATTGAAGTTAACCTGGTAAGACCAAAGAAGCATCAATTTTTTTCGATAACTACACTACGTGTAAAACAATTTTGATATTTCATTTACAAAACGTATTTATTTAAAACATCTATTTCAAATAAAAATGTTGTATGTTGTATTAAGGCTATAGAAGACGTCATACAACTATCTCGTTATCAAAAATTTGTCGAACTGTTTTTTTTTGTCTGAATTGAGCCCATGGGCTATATCGCATACGGGCCCTAAAATGCCAATATGTCTTACTTCTTCTATTGTTCTGTTTAGTTGTTAGGCATTGAGAATTTTTGAAAAGCGCATCAATTTATATCCCGTTGTCTTTACAGTTTAATATATTGTGTGAATGGAATTTCTAGCAAAGAAGAATATAATAATTATATACATAATAATTGCTTAATATAAAGGGTTAAGCTTTTAGGTCGATAGCTCCGTTTTTATGAAAACTATCGGAATTATACGAGGTCTGGTTATTAAATAACGAGACTGCGAGCCTAGAGGGCGCCCTAAACGGGTAGTGCGTTGGGTATCTACATATCTTGTCTATGTACGTCCCAAAACAAGTTTCCGTCACTATTATAGTCTTTGTGCAGTAGTGGTTTGATACGAACTTGTTTTTTCTCGTGCCGAAAACTATGTGTGACGAAAAACAGGAGTGTCAATCTCAAATTTCTCGTTAAATTGAAAAAACTCCGACTTAGTGCTATCAATTGTTGCAAGAGGTCTATGGGGAAAATTCTCTATCTCGTGCGCGTGTTTTTGAGAGATGTAAGCGATTTAGTGAGATCCGAGAGAGCACTGAAGATGACCAGCGCCCAAGTCGCCCTGTGACTGTTTCAACTCCGGAAACGGTGACCGATATCAATCAAATTGTGCGTGCAGATCGTCGAATGAGCATCCGGATGATTGCCGAGACTGTGAAAGTCGATAAAGAAACGGTTTTACACGAGGAATTACACATGTGCGAAGTTTGTGACATAAACGGTGTTGTTAGAGCTAAATCTGCACTTGTATTGGCAGTGCCACGTAATGAAGATGTGTAAAGACGATGGCTTGAGTTTTTTGGGAATTGAGAGTTACCCTCCATTTTCTGCGCCAATCCGAAAATTGGTTCAGAAGATTTTGGGATTTGGTATTGAGGAAGCGCATGTTTTGGGCGTAAGCGATGAGTGCGGTGTCGTCCGCATACAATTGGACCTTTACTGTGCGGTCAAGAGGGACTGGAGTGTCATATGTATAGATAATATAGAGGAGTGGGGTAAGAATGGAGCATTGCGGAACTTCAGTAAGGGGGATAGGACCGCCTCGGGTGCTAGAAGTGTCGGGGAAACCAATTTGAACAGTCAAAACATCGAATAGATTAGTCATCCGTCGTACAGTTCTTGTTTGGCACCCGATGATTTCTTCTTATTTCCACAGATCAAAAACAAATTCCTAGTTCGACGTATCTCTACACCTGAAGTATCAGTTGATGCGTTCAAATCACATATTTTGGAGGTATCCCAATCGGAAGGGAAAACATTCTTCGATAATTGGTTCAAACACATTCTAAAGTATATTGTTCTTAATTGAGAGTATTAATAAAAAAATAAAAATTTGTTTTTATTGGTATTGTATCTTAAAATGTAAGTAGTAGCCCTCGTACTATATAAATAAATTTTTGTTTGCTCTCACATGTTTTCAGAATGTATCATTGTATCTATATTTGAGATTAAAATATTTCAAAATGGCAATAATTTGATTGTGTGATTACTTTTTGATTTTGTTCCTTGACGTTTGTTTGAGGATAATATTTAATGTAATATAAGCAATCGGAAAATCATGAAAAAAATATAATAAGTGAAGTTCTATTCACAATGAAAATTTGATATTATTAAGATTGGTACAGTTGAAAGGAAAAAAAATTGAATAAGTTATTATAAGAAATCTTAAATTTACATGTTTCAAACCAAATTCTGTGAGTGTCACATTTGTTTGTTAAAAGGAAGACTGTTTGAAATGCATACCCTTTAGGAGTTTATGATGCAGTCATCTGTTGGAGTCATATAACATAACAACCCAATTCTATCTAAAAGCAAGCAATTACGCAAATAGTACAAGTCAATTGGGTTATTTAACTTCTATTCAAATAAGAAACTCTCGTTGGCAGGGTTTCTAAAAGAGGGCATTATTAACAAAAAGCTCATGAACTTTTCCTCTTTAGCTATCCAAATTTATGCAAAATCGTTTCAATACTTTATATCTTTCATCAGTGAACTGCAAAAAACAAACTTTTTGTGTTGATTGATCTTTAAAATGTGGAATACTGTTACTTTCATTTTTTATTTTCATCATTTTTATTAATCACATTACGAGGAAATAGACGATTACTAGCGCATTTTATTATGCATTAGCGGAGTGTTTTGATGAAGAATGAAAAAGAAGCGGCGTCATTTCAACAGATAAAAAAATTATTATGTTCTTCCATTAACAATTGCTTTTTCCATCGCATTCTACTTTAAGTGACGATTATCTGTTCGTAAAGAGACAGACATTAGGAAAAATGAAAATTGGTGAATCATTATAAAATGAAATACTACGAGGTATGATAGACAAATACGATTAAAAACAGAGCAAAAAATTTAAAAGAATCCCTTCTAAAATACTGCTCTTTTCTCAATATCAAGAATGCTCTAAAAACTTTTCGGTTTTTGCACACTTTATAAAAAGCCAGAAGATGCATGGTACCAAATCTAGTGCACAAGGTGGATATATACAGAGTGTCTCACGACGAGTTAAAACTATCTAAATAAGCGTACACACAAAATTTGAATTTTGCAGACCCTTATAAATTATTTTTTAACGAGGATACCCTTAAATGTATGGAAATGGTTTCTATTCGGTTGCTTTTAGCAAGGTCAGACGTATGTGAACATATGTTAAAAAATTTTTCTTTTTATACAGGGTGTGTATAAAAAGTGTTCAAACTTTAACTTCATAAATATCAATTTTCTTTATCTTTTTAAATAGAACCTCCCGTTTGTTTCTATTTTAATGCATTCCGAGATAAAAAATAAGACAAATTCATGTACATATAGTTGGCTATGCCTAAACCTAAACCGTTATCGAGATATTAAATGTTTTCTGTAAATTTTTAGAGATGCAGGTGTGGTCTACATTTTATTTTGACTTGTTGATACAAGCACTTAGAAATAAAAAAGTATTTTGTCACGGTCTGTGAAAAAATCAAATCAAATTATATTTACTAGTCCAATTCGTTTCCGGAATATTTGAGGTCTTAAATTATTATTGTATTTTTTAACAAGTTTTGATTTTTTATGTATTCTTTTAGTAGGCTTTGTAATAAATGACTCTTATTTAACTGTCATTATTCAATTGTTGATACTTTCGAAAATGGTTAAAATTATGTATGTATGTATAAGATTATGTAAATATGTAAATGTTCTTGAAACAAGTTTGTCACATTCACCGTATATTAAAAGCAATTTTACATAAAGTTTGAACAATTTTTATACGTACCCTGTATCAAATGAAAAATTTTTCGATATAGATTCAAATACGTCTGACCTTGCTAAAAGTAACCGAAGAGAAAACATTTTCATATCTTTAAGGGTATCCTCGTAAAATAATAATTTATAAGGATCTGCAAGGGTAAAATTTTTTACAAAACAAATTAATAACTCTAAAAGTATGCATTTTTCGAAAAAAGTTTGCAGACAAAATAATACTAAAATTTCACGTAGATTTCAAAAACGTATTAATATACAGGATGTTCTATTTAAAATAACAAAGTTACAATCGATTTCCGGTAAAACCGGATGTCGGTCATCTTTGAAAATATTTTATTTAAAAAGATCGTATCCGAAAACCCAAACGTAGAAATTTTCATGATTTTACTATAAGTATTTTGCCATATACAGATAGTTTTAATTCGTCGTGGGACACCCTGTATAGACTACCGTACCGTGCCCGCCAGTGAAAATACTCTCATTGAGATCCCGAGGCAGCGATCTTGACTTGACTGTCTCTGACCGTGACCTGATCTGACTGTGCCTGTTGGTGTGAATCCGCCTTTAACTACCAAAAACTTGCGTATCAAAAATGACACAGACCATTTTCAAAATGAAAGACGTTGGTCAATTTTTAAATGTTAAATCGCCACTGAAATTTCACCCTAAACCGATTCTAACATTTCGGAAACATTATTTGGCACTTTTTTTTGACTAAAAACAGAACTTAATATAAGTATAAGTTAGGTTAAGTTGCGCTGAACATTAGGCTACAGGTTTGAAATGTATTTAAAAAATGTGTATAAATATATATTTCGTTTTAATTTGTATGTATTTAATTTTTATGTATTTAATATTTATATACAGGATTGTAATACATATTATTATAAATTATTATGGATTCAATTAATCCGAATCATGTCCTGATTCGCTTTTTGTAGACAAATACATAAGGTAAAGATTTACTGCTATAAATTGCATTGCATACGTTGTATATGAATAATTTTTGTTGTGATTAATTGTCGCTGCAATGAGTTTTCGACGATTAATTGGCACACGATAAAATATCGTGCCATGAAAAATCGTAATATCGCTTATGACGTATTAGTTAAAAGAGATCCAGAAGAACTAACTGCCGCTATTCGTTCAGAGTTTTTTTGTATTCACCCACTCCATTTAACAATAAAAAACATTCTCATTTATAACAAAAACATTTATGTACTGGTAAATAATCGATGCAAACCATCATCATCATCATCATTATCATCATCAAGCCTTTCAATCCTTTGGATTATGGCTATCGCTTATAGCGCTTGGTTTTCTTTATATTTTATCATTTGTGTTGGCTGCTTTTATTATTATTTTCCATTTCTTTCTGTTCCAGCATTTTGCGCAACAATTCTATATATTAAGTGCTCTTACGTTCTCCTCTATTTCGTTTCTCCAAGTTTTTCTCGACCTGACCCTTCTCCTTGGCCACAATGGGATCCATTGCGTTATTCTTTTCATCATTTCAATTGGTTTTCTTTTCATTATATGCCCAGCCCAATCTTTGTGCTTTCATGTATCTAAATTTATTTTTCTTCTTCAGCTCTTTCTCTATTTCTTCGTTTTTCTTCGCTCTCTTTTGACTTGCTATAGTTCTCATTATCTTTCTTCCGTTCTTACAAGTTCTTCTTCTTCTCTTTTGTTGATTAGTTGATTAGTTTTATTAGGGTTTTAGCCATTTTTATTTTGTTTTCTTTGGTTATGTTTTTGTTTTTTAATGGGTTTTTGTTTCTTACAAAGGCCTGTAAATGTAAATAAAAGACTCTGCATGAATTCAAATTGTTCAATCGACGCATTTACTATATGAAGAAGACAAAAAATTACTTAAATAGCTATAAATGCAGCAATTAACCACAAATTTTTCTTAACCTTGATAGTTGATCATAGTTTCTATAATTTTTTATAAAGTATAGTTGACGTAGTGGTATTTTGTACTTTGGTCATATATGGTCAATAAACAAATTAATATACCTGCTATTGAAAAAAAAACCAATGTTTTACCTGTACGTAATTCAAAATTAATAACAATTTTCTTCATTTAAAATAAATCCAACGTTAATTAACCTATAAATAAATCAAATAGATCGTAAAATATGTAAAACTCAAATTTAATTTATAATAAAATTGGAGGTTTTCTTTGTGAAATTTTTATCACTTAGGTAATCAAAAAAAGGGAACTAAGGCTAGGGATACGAGCGATTTTTAGTCTAAAGACTAAACTAATTACTGGCTAGTGTGAACAAAAAAATTTAATATAGTCTAATTCCTGGAATGGATGAATCCATTAAAAAAACATTCAAGTCCAATATGAACAAAAACAATCACGTGAGAAATGAATAATGGAATAACTGAGCATCTAAATTCACTAGAATCTACTGTTTGCTACTAATCAACTAATAGAGCAGATATGGAAACAAAACAAAATCCCAGACGAGCACAGACACCAATAAAGAGTTTATAGAGAATTATAGAGATTGAAAGAACTCGCGAAAAAAGAACTAGGTGATTATCAAAACGGCTTTAGACCAAGAAGATTAACTATCGACGCAATCCATACTCTAGACCAAATAAGATAGTGGAATATAAAAGAGAAATACATTAAGTTTTTATTAACTTTAGAAGTGTTTTCGATTCAATATAAAGAGAGAAACAAACAGAAAGACGAGGAATTCCAAAAAAATATAAGAAACTATGAAATGAAAAGCAAAAAAATCCAGTCAGGCGACATTTCTGCAATCGCCAAGTCACTAGCAGCAAAAAAGAACAAGAAATTGGTATTTTTCTAAGAAAAATCTTAAAACTAATACTATTAGCTTCATAATGATACAGAATATTGTAATATTTCCTGCTCTCACAATTCAGCAATATATTATGATCGGTAATCACCCTTTTTATACTTGTTTATATAATAGTGTTAATTAGGGGTAACTCGCCTAGTATAAAAGGTTATCTACCTGACCCACGCCATCAAACGTCAACCGGTACACATCTCTGTTAACAACAAAGAAGAATTCTACTTGAAAATGGACACAAAAAATGAAAAAACAGCTCAAGCGGTCACCCTATTGCGGCCAGAGTCAGCGAAAAGTGGCCAGTGCACTGACCATGAGTCAGTCTGCTGTTTCCAGAGTTTACCGGCAACTGGTAACTTTCATATAAGACACGAATCCGGAAGAAAAAGGTGCACATCTGAGAAAGATGATCGATTCATTATCAGCACATTGCAGAGAAAGCGGAACCTCGTGAGAAAGTCAGAAAAATACTAAAGGCATCTAGCCTTGAGCCAAAAAAGCCAGATAGTAGCACCAAATTAACCACAGCCCATCGAGTAGGCCGTCTACGATTTGCCACAGAAAAGCAAAATGTACCTGCATGGTAGCGATAGAAGAGGATGAGTTTACAAAAGACCTGGAAAAAGATTCGCGCAATACTGCATAAAAGAAAAAGTGGGTTTTGGAGGAGGTTCCAACATCTACAGGATCATCTAATTCGCTAATACTCGTTTCAGCAGTATAATACTTCTGAGACATCGCTAATATGAAGTCCGATGAAGAACATGTTTTGCTTATCGGAACCCTATTAATTGAAGAAAAACGCAGTAGTTTTTGAGTCTTGTGGTAACCACGTCAATACACCCTTAAAAATACATTATATGTGCTTCTTCATTAAAAGACTTTTTCTTTTTCGATCATTTCCCCGAACAACTACCTCATTAAAACAATATTTCTTTGCCATCCCATTTTGGCGGGCACCAGACCCATGGAGGTCCAAATTGCCTTTTTCCATAACCTTCCTACCTCCTAAGTTGACCTAATCCGGCATAACTAAGTCCATCTACCTTTCGCAATGTCCTAGCTAGTTCTTTACTCGAACTCAAATGAAACTCTTCCCATCCGGGGCTGATCCAATCAATCATCCAACCGTCTTAAGAAGAGCTTTGCTCCTCCTGGAAGATGCGAAATACTGGACTGGCCAAACATCTTCTCTATTGAAATTGAGATGTTTTTTAATCAAGTAGCTTCATAAATTTTTTTGGAAAATTTAGTTTTAGCGCCAATTTTCATGCAAACGGCGTGGTAAAAATTTTCGGAGACGTTTGCCACATATCTACTCAAGAATGAATGTTTTATTATTTGCAGATCAGTTCATTGCAGGTACTTATAACTAACAGTCATCTCATCGGAGTCATTAAGTTTCTGATCTTACACAGGTTTGTTCTAGAAAAAATTAAGTCTCCGTATTTGAATTTGATTCTACTACACTTGTAATTTTTGTAATAATCGCATTGAAAAAGTAGTTAAAGGACCTGTTCAATTATCCACGTTTTCATACTTTTACAGTGATTTAACTTAAATATTTCAAATATTTATTTCTTAAAAACCGAAAATTAATCATTGAAACCGAAGCTGCTTGTCGGTATAAACAATCTCCAACAACCTCCTGGTTTCACTTATAGTATGAAATGGTAGATCTGCTTCAGGAATTTATTTTCAAGATATTTGTCACTTAATAAGCGGATTTCTTAATGACAATTTATGGGCTATTCGTTTAAAGATTGAGAAAAATTTCATCATATGTGATATTTATAGCTATAGAAATATAGGAGCCAATCTGTTTTTATTATCTATAAAATTGTGACAAAGTTATTTGAAAAAATATAAAGGTTGGACCGTACGAGGATCTCCATACTCTTGACCATTAAAGTCACGTGGACACAATCATTTAGATTTTGTGAGTGAAGATATTTAACAAACTCCTAACTTAACCATAGAATATCCTCAAAAAAGTTTGTTTGTCACAAGTTTCTATTGATATAAATAAATATTGAATAAAATAAAGTTGAAATAAATAAATAATGAAACGCCCTTTTTTCAGATTACTTTGGAAACAGTCTATGAATAATATTATTTGAAATGGGAAGCAGAAACTTCGTTAAATAGACTTTTGTCATTCAAACTGATGATAGTGGAATACATTTAAGATAATTTTTTCATAACACAAATAAATTCAAAGACCAGAAGAGTGAAGAGTTAGACACATGATCGAAGAAAATCTAACATGCACATATCAAGCGATTGAAGCAACTCCTGGTGTTAGTTAATTCAATTTACATGATATCTCCATGTGAAAAAAATGTTTCTCCTTGGGTGTCATATATGATTCACGATTTCCAGAAGGCGTAAAACGTTAAAAATGTTTCTGTATTGTTTCTAAAATAGTAATAGGTGATGATGATATTTTCACTCACCAGGAGAAGGGCATATGCAGAAGATTCACCAACAACTACATGACATGGACCCTTTTGAACTGATCAAAAGCACATAAAACCAATGGTCGCATTCATTGGACGTAATGGGAACCTGTTGAACGTTGAAAGCCGATTCGGATATCTATCAATTGCCAGTGTTTTTTAAACATATTGGTTAATTTTTGTTCAGTTTATTCCAACGGAATTATTTTTATTAAACTTAACGAGTGTTGCATTATGTGATGGTACATTATCTAGTTTCTTTTCGAAGAATTATGATGTGTATCCAGCACTTATCCATCCAAAGTTTTATTAGATACAAGGGAAAAACCACGACCTGTTGAAAGAGTTTGGAGAAAAAATATTTTCGCATTAATTCATGTAACCATAATTGATTGGTCTTTAGATCATCTGAACACAATTCTTTAAACTTTTCTAGTATAAAATGAGCTCATAAGTGGTTATATTCGAATTTTTTTTTATATTATTAGTAATCCTTTAATTGCACCAATTTGATTGTTTTCTAAGGGTATTTTCTGATCTTTATCAATATAAAATCCCGTAATCGCCGTTATTTAATCGACTTCCGAATAAAGCAACAAATGCGATCTTGATTCTTGAAACTTTTCCCCCAATTTACCGGAAGTTTTTTCCGGCGTTATCTCCCGTCTGCCGGAGGTGGTTTCTAGTGGAACAAATCATCTCAGAACTCGAAAAGTCTCTAGAGCTTTTCGGGGATTTCGAGTACGCTATTCTTTTGTCCTACCAATCTACAGAAATTATTTCTATGCATCGAAAAGTTGTACAGGATATATAAAGTTAGAAACGATTCATAGTTTCATAATTGCAACAATGTTTTGTGCTTGCACTACAGACTATCGGATGGCAGAGCAAGTTTCAACCGACACCTTCTGTGACACTTTGTCCTGATCTGAATTTACTTTGAGACTGGAAGTCATGAGAGATGGTCGAAACTCATTTCCTATGCATGTATTATAAAAAAAGCGGAAGTAAATATTCTCAAAGTGAGTTCCCTTGTGATTATTTTTGTGTATTTCCCAAATTAGTTTATAAATTAGAGGAAATATTAGTACACTACATGGTTGTTAATATGCCCATGATTGAATAGAAGTAATATGGGCAGTGGGCGTATTACCATTACACACAATGATTCGTCTTAAAATGTTAAAATTGATACTTTTTGCTTTACAAAAGCAAGTGTTTGCGATCACAGAGGACCGAGAAAAACTTCAACAAGCTTTATTGGCCATTCAAGATAGAGAGTCAAAAAAGGCCGTCCCGAAAATAACATACAAGTATCTAGTTAAATATTCAGTCGTTACATGAGTAAAAATAAAAAAGTCCCAAAAATGAAGCTGAATTGGTGTCCCGGAACATAAGTCCAGTTGAAATAGGATATCTTCTAACAACACGAATTATACGAAAATTTGTAACTATTTTAAGATAACCCATCCACCTCATATATTTTCTCACGATAAACGATTATCTGGTCAGTATTGTTTGAATGCGTTCTTAAATCGTCTTCTGGAAATCAATCCCAATTAGGCAGGCGCACAATCTTAATCAGGCTGGAGCTCACAAGTTGAATAGGTATATTGAGAAAGATTACTTCGGACAAACTTAGTAAAGACTTATTGGAGCTTGATTCGAGGGATAAACCAGAAAGGATATACAACGTAGGATGTAGGTTAACTTTTCATCACAAAAAAAGTGTTCTGGCTAAAAGAGAAGCTCTTAACGGCCCTAGAGCAAGGAAAAAATGTGACAGTGGTTTCCTGTGGTAATCTATAATCGGGAACCGTCACTCTCGTGACGCAAAAAGAAAGCATGTCACATTGAAACCTTCAATAAATAATTACAACACCTAGGGATAAATAAACTACCAGGAAAATGTCTCCTAATTTTCAATGGTACTTCATGCTACTTATATACACGACCCATAAACTATAGTCCATGGACAAAGTTGTTTTCAAAGTTTTTGAATGTTACAAAGATTAGCAATTGCTTTTATACTGGACACGTCACAAAGAGAGAAAAGTATAACCAAACAGAGGTTTGGTGAGGTATTTTCGCTCGTTTGGGGATATATTCATTTAATCCCGAAGCGATTTCTCATCTCGCTTTTGCTAATACTTCAACAAAATAACCAATCGAAGAAAATTTTTCTCAGGATTAACAGCTACAAAAAAATTTATAACCAACAGGTTTTGGAAATTAATAACTTCAAAATATTTTACCACAATCAGGACCCTCATGTCAGCGAAGGAGCTACCAACAAGGCTTCTAAGAAAATATACCTCGAAAGCTAAGAAAACCACCAAAACAACAAAAACGGAAACCTAAGAAAATGTGGGAAAAATAAAAAGCAACAAAATAGAGAAGCTGAAAGACACTTGGAATTGCAAACATTGTGATAAAGAGGAGCAATTTGATATGAGACTGTGTAATGTTTCCGCTTCATTTATGTTCACTGAGAACGTGCAGGTGTTGCCAAAAATGATAAAATTAAGTTTGTTTGTCCAGACTGTTTGTAAGATAAGGTTACAGTTTAAAAACAATTCCCCCTTCTAAAAGGAACCAAAAATGTTTTGTTTTGAAAACTTTGTTGTTTCTGTTTTATTTGCGTTTAAGCTTATTTTCCTCAATAAAAATAATGAAATGAAGAATACTTACAGTTGTTTGCTTTCTAGTATTAGTATTATCGATGACCATAATAACAACACACTAGGGACATAGATATTTTACTTTTTTCTCAATAAAATTTTCCATAAAGCAATAAGAGCTTTTCTTAGATCAAGCAGAAGAAAGAAATTGATTTTTTCTGTGTCTTTTGGAGAGATCTCCTCTATAATCCCTATACCTACCTTACAGCTAAACTTTTTACTTTGGATTTTTGTGAAAAATAACTTATTAAATCCGAGGGCCTCACTGGGTAACAAGTCCGATTATTGCATTCCAATGATAGGTGGATAGATGAGATCCATATGGATTATGGTAATATAGATAATGAAAAAAAAATGAACATACCCTTCCCACGAAAAATCTTCGGTAACACTTCGCCGTATCGTCCGTCTCAATCTTGGCTCTCCAATTTGGATGTGGAACAACAGGCATACCTCTATGGTCGAATAATTCCTCGTGGTCCGTGCCATCGACCCAATATCCTTTTGAGGGTATCGCGATCATTGGATATGGTCCCGGTCGCGAAAGAACTTCTTGCAAAAGCCTCTTCGAATGAGTCGGTTGTTGGGGAGACGCGGGTGGTGTTTGTAGTGCCGGTGTCGGTATGGGAGATATTTTGATGTTGTTATTTGTGGAAAGACGGTCATCTTTCGTTTCGGAAACCTGACTGTTTTGTCTTGAGGCGGGCGGAGGCTGTAACAATAAATATCTCTAATTATTAAAAATATATGGAGGTGTCTATTTAATTTCGAGAAATTTCTCAATGTGCTGTTTGTCGAATTTGACAATTTGCAGCGAACTAAGGGAGCATTTACACTGTTCGAGTGAGTTAATCAAGCGAAATGACTTCAAGTAACTTGAGAAGAAGCAAATGCAACTGTTTATATCAAGTAAAATAAATAACCGCTATTAAAAATGGCAAAAATGAATGTGGCACTTGTTTTAAGTTTTATGCGAGTTGAAAGGACACATCAAGGTATCTTGCTTACCGATTTTAAATTTAGTTAACTTATTCTATAGTCTATTTTTAACCACGAGAAAGTGATAAAACCTACTTACTAATCCGAAACTAAAATACTGAGCTAATACAGAATAGTAGAAACATGTTTTGACCTGTCAAAATTACAGATGTTCCATCATTCTTTTACTCTCTAATTCATAGAAACACACTATGAACCGTTGTTCATTCATACGAAAAAAAAAATTTTCTAATCTCCAGGACGTTCCATTTTCAGTTCATAGAGAAGGTTATTTGAAGCCCCTTGTGCTATTATACGATTCATTCACACTCTAACATAAATTCTCTTCCTCTTTTGTTTTTTGTTATATACCATTTTTTAGCTCAAACTAAGCTTATTTTGAGAATAGCCTTATTTCCAACTACTACTGTCGCTTTTTTGCATCAGCTGAAATGTGTATCCTCAATTGAATGCATGTCACCTGAATTTATTTCACTTACTCAAGTCACTTGAACGCCAGTTCAATACGTGGGTTATGCTATATACGAGGTCTGGCTATTAAATAACGAGACAGCGCGCCTAGAGGGCGCCCTAGACGTGTGGGGTAAAAAACGATTAGTCCGTTGGATATCTAGATATCTTGTCTATGCACGTCCCAAAACACGTTTCAGTCACACAACACAACAATTCTCTACCTCGTGCGCTTATTTTTGAGTGGTGAAAGCGCTTTGGTGAAGGCCGAGAGAGCACTGAAGATGACCAGCGCCCAGATCGCTCTGTGACTGTTTCAACTCCGGAAACAGTGACCAAAATCAACCAAATTGTGCGTGCAGATAGTCGAACGAGCATCCCGATGATTGCCGAGGCTGTAAACGTCGATAAAGAAACAGAAACAGAAAAATTTTACACGAGGAATTACATATGACAAAAGTCTGTGCCAAAAAATCTGACTCCCGACCAAAAGCTCTTGCGTCAACGGGTCTGCTCAGATTTCCTTGAAAGGTTAAAAAAAGATCTGTTCTGAAAGGGTCCCAATTTGAGTCGATGGAAGCGGTAAAACAAAAAACGACAGAGCTCGTAAAGACCCTCACCAATGAAGACTTCCAGCACTGCTTCGATCAATGGGAAAAACTTATGGAACGGTGTATGTCGGGGGTAGGGGAATATATTGAAGGGGAGCATTCGAATGTAGAATAATTTTTATAATAAAACCGTTTTTGGTAACCAGTCTCGTTATTTAATAGCCAGACCTCGTATATTCTTAGATACAAGAAAAGCACAAGACTTTTTGGAAAATTAATTTATTCATGTTCGAAGTAATCACTCTTTCAAACTAAGCTTCCATAACTTAAAAGCTTGAAATCATCTTATACAATGCAACAAATTGATGAATTGCCCGATCTATCTCATCGTCTGTCGTGAAACATCGACAAGTATTCAAATCAGGCGAATAGAGTGGATGTGACGACGCATTATCATGATTAAACCTGCACATATTGAGTCGCTCAAGAACTGCAGGTAAACATTTTATGGTGTTCCAATTTGCTGTAACTGTACGTTGATATTTTAGACTAATTACGTTTACTAATCCTGGAAACAAAATTCCTGGCTACGGAATATTAGAAACTGGTGAGCCATTCAGGGTGCAAAGAAGAAAAATCCTGTAATCTGCGTACATAACTTTCACAACATACCTTTGCTTTTTCGCCATAGTTGGTTTTGGTTAATCTTTGGGAAACTTAACTCAGCTATTCTGGCGCGTAGGAGTACCATAAAATGGTATATTTCACCTGTTAGGTACTACTATAGAAAGTTGAAAAAATTCTGATACTACTCAAAATTTTAAAACATTAAGTCGTTACAGTAAAAGTTAAAAAATATTTTGAGCTTCAAGAGATCGACGTTTGGTATAGAAAATTCTTTTGGAATGAACTGACTCATTGGTATGAGTAGTCACAGAAAGACTCAATAAATGAACGTAATATAGTTTATCAATTTTTTGAACGAATGTATATTGAAACCAGAAAAATGAAGTGGCTTGATACATCTATCTAATCTGCTCTGTTGTACAAAGATAACAGTCCCCTCAGAATATAAACAAAGAAGAGAATCCACATTATTAAAACGTAATATTCAAATTATTATCAATCCTATTCAATACAGACCCTCGCGGCTCTTGCTCTATAATACCGAGTGACATTGTCCGTTGCACTATTTATTATATCTATTTGAAACCACGTGCGAGTTTAATTAAAAACCTTTTCATTCAACTTGTTTCTGGAAACGGTCAGAATTGAAACAAAAGTTTTGTAATTGTCTCTATTTTTGTTATTCACGGGTTTTTCATTTCCTTTCATTATGTATACGACAACGAAGTGAAACACTCTCATTTTGTCTTCGCTTAAACTGGGTCATACAACTCAGACATCGATAGTACGGGTGTTAAATATGAATAGATTTTAGCTTCGTTTGAATCGTTCAACTACACTCGAAGTATTGAAGTTTAAATATGCATTTCTTTAAGTGTAATAAATCCAAATTCGACGATTTTTCTGTAAATACTATACAACAAAATTTGATTTCTATTGATATCAAAAACTCACTAAAATGTCTCGGTAAATACAAATTGTTGGTGAAGAAAATAGCAGCATAGTGTAATCGATTTAATCAATTATTATTTGTCTTGTTTGCATGTTGTACAACTCTGAGTAAAGTCCATTTTGTGAGATCATTGTTGACAGTCTCCAATCCTAGGAATTGTGGTCAAAAAACAGGGAACTAATTTTTATAATAGTGAATACAAACTGCCAAAGAATGAATTTGATTTGAGTGATTTGAAAGTGGAAACAAGATACCTGAAACATGGGCAAACGACTTTTTTACACGATAACGAGCCTCACCAAAATCTGTTCTGTTTTGTATATCACCAGATTTATCACAATCCAACATCTGGTTCTTTGAAAAATGTTTTGATTGCGATACCATTCCTGATATCAAGAAAATCGTACAAAACATATGAAAACCATCCGTAAAGCATGTTAAGGGTTGTACTTTGAAAGGCATATTACCTTTTGACTTCATTTCCAATAAAACACTTCACAACAGTAACATAAGTTGTATGGTATTAACAAAATTGATTCATTGAAATGTTACCAAAAGGAATAGAAATTTGAAAACGTAAACTAGAGGTATTATTAAGACAAGTTCAGTAAATTCAGTTCAAATAAAAACGTTTTTGAACAGAGAGAAAATCGAATTGATGAGTCATCTGCTGCACCACAGTCTTTGTTTTTTTACACCTGAAGAAGCTTTCAAAACGGATGCACATGATATTTCGAAAAATAATATCCAAAGTTAAATATTTGTTTTAAATTGTCTATCTCAAAACTTAAGTAGTAACATTTGTAATACGAGGTCTGGTTATTAAAAACGAGACTGCTTACTAAAAAGGGTTTCATTATAAAAATTATTCCACACCGCCACACACCGTTCCATAGGTTTTTTCCATGACTTTTGTCACGTGTAATACCTCTTATAAAATTTTTCTAACCATTTCTTTATCGACGTTTACAGCCTCGGCAATCATCCGGATGATCATTCGACGATCTGCACGCACAATTTGGTTGATTTTGGACACTGTTTCCGGAGTTGAAACAGTCACAGAGCGATCTGGACGCTGCTCATCTTCAGTGCTCTTTCGGCCTTCACTAAAGCGCTTTCACCGCTCAAAAATAAGCGAACGAAATAGAGAATTGTTCGTTTCAAATCGCTACTGCACAAATACTATAATAGTGACTGAAAAGTGTTTTGGACGTGCATAGACAAGATATCTGGATACCCAACCCACTACTCGTTTTATTACATTCAAAGTTTCGAAGTGGTCATTGAAGTTCAATAAAAATATTAGTGGGGAATAGTTTGGTTCAAATAAATTGTTTAATCACTGCAAAAAATGTTTTTCCTATTTTTATTGCTTAAAGGAATTGCAAAGTTTGTGTTTAGCTTAGATCACAATTTAAATTAATTTTTAAAAGTTAGAATCTTGAGAACACGACAAGTTTCATTTCAGTTTGAATGAATTGAATTAAATTAGTTGAATAATCAAAGATACACGACATATTATCATTATGAAAATTGAAAGTAACTATAAGAATTTAATTCTACATGAATTTTCACCCTGACTAAAAAATCGACAAAGCAAGTTTATGACCTGACCAACGAATCGCTGTTTAGTATTTTTTGTTCCATAAAAACTTCAATATTAGGTATGGATTACCATTTTTCACCTCTACGCACCTGCTGACACATAACCCGATAACCTACACGGCACGGTGAAGGCGGATGTCGGAGGCGGAAGTCGAAGGGATAAGAGAACCAATATGGGAAGGGTTGCTGATGTATAGTTGAAATATGCTTGGAAGTATCCATTATGGTAATGTTCCTATATTGTAAGATGATAAGTAGCAGTAACGTTGGTGGTAATAGATTCAAATATGGAAAGTATTCTCTATAATAAAAATGAAAAATTGTTTGGAGATCATGCTCAAACGTGGAGTAAAAATAGAAAGCAGTTGCTTCAACTTAACGATTTAAAAGTCTACAATCCCTCTAAGTAGTTTTTTAAAATGATTCATTCCTAGTAAATAACTGTTTTCATAACTAGTGCCTTAACGATTTCCACCTCAAGTTCACAGTTGACGAAAAGGTCGTTAAATTGTAAGCAAGTAGTTGATTGTATTAGAATAATATTGAAAAAACTATAGAAAATGCGGTTTGTTACATAAGAAATATTAATTATTTCACTTTCTTCTGCACTTATACTCAATGCATTAAAAGTGTTGCACCCAGAAGAAATAATAATTTATCGAGTTGTATTTTTTGGTAATGTGTCTTACATCTATGGAATAATAACATTTTTAAAATAGCAATTCGTTTCAATCAACTTCAACCTCATTATCAACTTAGCCACAGTCTGTATGCAATTGGACAGGCTCCTCTCCATGATATCCCATATAAGTTCGATGGGATTTAAAGCTGTTGACCCTGATGGCTATAGCAAAACATTTAGCCGCATTCTTGGAGAAACTTCGTTATGTGAACCTGAATTGTCTTGCACTGGTAAAGGACTTGAAGAAGCACATCTGGTAAAACTTAAATTCACTAAATTTGATAATTGAATAAGTAATTTACGGAATACAAAAGGTGTTGTCGGATTTCTATTTGAACTAAAATATTTCATTGATTTTACAGGACTTGAGGAGGTACATCTTGTAAAACTTGAATTCCCCAAATTTGATAATTGAATAAGTAATTTACGGAATACAAAAGGTGTTGTCGGATTTCTATTTGAACTAAAATATTTCATTGATTTTACAGGACTTGAGGAGGCACATCTTGTAAAACTTGAATTCCCCAAATTTGATAATTGAATAAGTAATTTACGGAATACAAAAGGTGTTGTCGGATTTCTATTTGAACTAAAATATTTCATTGATTTTACAGGACTTGAGGAGGCACATCTTGTAAAACTTGAATTCCCCAAATTTGATAATTGAATAAGTAATTTACGGAATACAAAAGGTGTTGTCGGATTTCTATTTGAACCAATATATTTCATTGATTTTACAGGACTTGAGGACGCACATCTGGTAAAACTTAAATGCCCCAAATTTGATAATTGAATAAGTAATTTACGGAATACAAAAGGTGTTGTCGGATTTCTATTTGAACCAATATATTTCATTGATTTTACAGGACTTAAGGACGCACATCTTGTAAAACTTAAATGCCCCAAATTTGATAATTGAATAAGTAATTTATGGAATACAAAAGGTGTTGTCTGATTTCTATTTGAACCAACATATTTCATTGATTTTACAGAACTTGAGGACGTACATCTTGTAAAACTTAAATGCCCCAAATTTGATAATGGAATAAGTAATTTACGGAATACAAAGAAAGGATGTTGTCGGATATCTATTTGAACCAACATATTTCATTGATTTTACATGACTTGAGGACGCACATCTGGTAAAACTTAAATACCCCAAATTTGATAATGGAATAAGTAATTTACGGAATACAAAGAAAGGACGTTGTCGGTTTTCTATTTGAACCAAAATATTTCATTGATTTAACAGGATTTGAGGACGCACATCTGCTAAAACTCACGAATTTGATCGCAGCACAAACTGTAGACACAAACTGGAATTATAATTAGTTCAATTCAAAACATTCGAAGATCAACAAAATAAATTAATCAATTAAACATTATCAATAGGACCGAATTGTGAATCTAAACCATTCTCTAATCCACCGGAATAGATATAAAAATTTTCATTAAAATCTTTTTAGTTACGTAAATACGCCCAAAACAAAATATTTTGATAGAGACTTAAATAAAAGAATAACAAACCCAATATCAAGAACAATTAGAATCATAAACATATCAAAAGTTCTAAGAAGTAAGAAACAGTGGATGAAAAGACCCATTAATTTTTTGTATCAATTTTTTATCTCATACAAGCCTTTCATAAAATTATTACACTAACAGTGAAATTGAAATACTCAGGTTAATTAAATCTCCTGTTAATTAACTTGTGAATATAGAGTAGGTAACTGGGTGACAAAGACAGTGTATCTATGTGTGTACGTGCGTAGCAGATGTAGTGAATCAATATTCAGATAATTTATGTTGAATCCTCACAACGTACAACATCTATAAATCAGATGAACCGTTATAATGTAGGTAGGTATCGATTGTTGATATTGGACGTAAGTAAGTCAATCGGACATGACACGATACGACCCACCGCTGAACTTGTATTCAATACACCAGAGGCGTAGAAAAAAATTAATTCTTTTGAAATTTTAGCTGAGGTTTTAAGAAGTAGCATTGTATATTCAATATTCAACATCATAATTCAATTATTTCTTTTTTCAAAGAATTTTTCTGCGAATCGAAACTTTGTTAATTATAAATTGTAATAGTTACTCAACAATTCAACACTTTGATTACTATATTGATGAATTTGCAATAAAATTATAAACGAAAGAACACCATTTGTACCTGAAGCCGATAGAGCCTGTTCTAGTTGTGAGTAGTGGTTGTCTCGGTAGCTGATACCTTCGTTCTATGTTTTAACTTATACCTATAATATAGGTACACGTTACTAGATGATGGTAGTAGGGATTAGTACGGTCCCTCAAGCAGGTATACTTGACAACTATTGTCGGTTCTATTGTGTCTGTTAGATAGTGAAGAGCACTGCGTGGGTACCTCATTGTTTTTACTGGATACCGAGAAAAATATAAAATGGAATTCAAATCAACAGTGAAAAGAAAAGTTTTGACTGGACAGAATATATAAAGAACATTCAAAAAGTTCAAGAACGTGTTGCTATTGCCACAGGTGTCAGCGTGCATACGATTTCAAATATTGAAAAGAAGATGAGGCAAATAGAAAATGGGAAATCATCATTTTATACTCCAATAAAAATGGCTACACAGGTTCAAGGGGAAGTTTAAGAAAAATTATGCATAGCATGGGTTTTCGATTAAGGAAAACTAAAACAAATAGAAAACTATTAATGGAGAAACCTGATATTAGAAAAAAAGAAAAAAATTGTCATGGAGTATAAAAAAATTTGGAAAGAAAATCGGTTTATAATATATATGGGGGTTAAGAATTGCAGCTGTGGCATTGGGGCTGATCATATAAAACAACCAAATAAAAGATATAACAAATATCAGATGCCATTTTATAAAGAAACATGATTTTGTCATGTCAGAACAATTTAGCCCTTCATAAAGTCATTATTCAACGATATGGGGGCTAAGAAATGCAACTGTGGCATTGAGGCGTCAAATTGTATGATATTAAAAATCAAATGAAAGATATTACGATAAATATCACACACCCTTTTGTATACAAACATATTTTTGTCGTTTCAGAACAATTTAGCCCTTCATAAAGCCGTTAATAAACGATATTGTGGCTAAGAATTGAAACTGTGGCATTGAGGCTTCAAGTTGATTATATAAAACAACCAAATAGAAGATATGAAAAATATCAGATCCCATTTTATAAAGAAACATGGTTTTGTCATTTCAGAACAATTTGGCCCTTCATAAAGTCATTATTCAATGATATGGGGGCTAAGAATTGCAACTGTGGCATTGAGGCGTCAAATTGTATGATATTAAAAATCAAATGAAAGATATTACGACAAATATCACACGCCCTATTGTGTATAAACATATTTTTATCATTTCAGAACAATTTAGCCCTTCATAAAGCCGTTAATAAACGATATGGTGGCTAAGAATTGGAACTGTGGCATTGAGGCTTCAATTTGATCCTATAAAACAATCAAATAAAAGATATTATGACAAATATTGGATGCCCTTTTGTATAGAAACATGATTTTGTCATTTCAGAACAATTTGGCCCTTCATAAAGTCATTATTCAATGATATGGGGGCTAAGAGTTGCAACTGTGGCATTGAGGCGTCAAATTTTATGATATTAAAAATCAAATGAAAGATATTACGACAAATATCACACGCCCTATTGTATACAAACATATTTTTGTTATTTCAGAACAATTTAGCCCTTCATAAAGCCGTTAATAAACGATATTGTGGCTAAGAATTGAAACTGTGGCATTGAGGCTTCAAGTTGATCATATAAAACAACCAAATAGAAGATATGAAAAATATCAGATCCCATTTTATAAAGAAACATGGTTTTGTCATTTCAGAACAATTTAGCCCTTCATAAAGTCATTATTCAATGATATGGGGGCCAAGAATTGCAACTGTGGCATTGAGGCTTCAAATTGTATGATATTAAAAATCAAATGAAAGATATTACGACAAATATCACACACCCTTTTGTATACAAACATATTTTTGTTATTTCAGAATATTTTAGCCCTTCATAAAGTCGTTAATAAACGATGTCGTGGCTTAGAATTGAAACTGTGGCATTTAGGCTTCAAGTTGATCATATGAAACAATCAAATAAAAGATATTATGACAAATATTGGATGGGCGTTTGTATAGAAACATAATTTTGCAGTTTAGGAACAGTTTAGCCCTTCATAAAGCCATTTGTAAACAATATGAGGAGTAGGAATCGAATCTGTGGGTCTGGGCAATTAATTTGATGATATTGAAATCAAATAAAATATAATATTACAAATATCAGATGCTCTTTAGTATGGAAACATTATTTTGTAATTTACGCCACAATAAAGCAATTATTCGACGATATGGGGGTTAAGAATTAAAACTGTGGGACTAGGACATTAAGTTGAGCAGAATAATGAAATAAAATATAACGGGTGTCTGAATACCGAATCATAGTAACGAATTTTTTATTACGTTCGATGAAAATGAAAGGCAGTGTAATCATGCTAAAAAGTATGAAAAAATGTTTATGGACATGGAACCTTGCTTTTATGTAGCAATAGACGAAATTATAATTTGTCCACAGGACGACGACAGTGACATTTAGATTTAGAAAGTGAAAGTAACGTCTGTATCTTGATAATTTTATTTTACTTTGTTAAGTTCTAGAATATGTCCCCTTGTAAGCGAAATTTTCACTGTTTAAGATTCCTTTTCGTTCGATATTTTTTCTTTACCAAAAAAATAATACAATAACAACATAGACCACTCATTATAAAGCTAAGACTAATAACTTTGTTATGCGAAAATATGAAAAAGCTTGTCTAGGTAGCTACAGATTTTTTGCTAGAGATTTTCGACTGCGAGCGTGCGACCTGAGTTGAATTTTTTGCTCACGAATGTAGTTTTTATATTGGGACGAACTACTATTCATTACAGTTTAATAATAATTAAGATAATGGAAAGTATTTCATCGATTGATCAATACCTAAATCTGTACTTGGCAATTGGAGATTGTAATAAACCACCAGCATACTGATAGCGGTAGAACAATAAAAAGTTGGTATCGATTAGCTGTTATATAATGAAATTATCGTTCAAATGCCAAGGACGCGATCTATTTTCTGATCGATCGCAAAAGCGGCGCCTTCTGTTATAATTTATTATGTCAATTATGCAAGCGTACACCTGAAGCAATATTAAAACATACGAAGGATATTCAGAAAGTAAAGAACAGAGGAAACAAAAAAATTACTAAATACATCTGAAAGATCGACTAAAACTCTACTTTTTTACACTGTCTCCATAAAAACTGAATCACCTATAGCAGGTGTGAACAAGGTTAAAATTTCCTTCGTTATAGAATTCTTCGGCTTACGATTTCAGCTACAGCTCCTCGTTTTCGTCCAAACGCTGTGTTGCTAGCCAAATATTCTTTCTTCAAACAAGTAAAAATTACTAGGTGTAAGGTCGGGAATATACGATGGATGAGAGAAAATCTCGCTTTTGAATGAATTACGAAGATCTTGAGAGAGGTTTGCTGTGTATTAAAGCAAAAAAAAAAACATTTGAAGGCAACTATTCTTGATTCTTGTTCTAAACTGCTCTCCTTATATTCCACATAGGTATGCATAGGATGGGTATCGTGGATTCGATGTTATCAAAACATCGATGGTTTCACGAAAACATCGATGTTTTTTCAATCGATGATTTTCTTTCGATGTTTTGCAGTTATCGATGGTTTTAAATAAACATCGATGGTTTCACGAAAACATCGATGTTTTTTCAATCGATGATTTTCTTTCGATGTTTTGCAGTTATCGATGGTTTTAAATAAACATCGATGGTTTCACGAAAACATCGATGTTTTTTCAATCGATGATTTTCTTTCGATGTTTTGCAGTTATCGATGGTTTTAAATAAACATCGATGGTTTCACGAAAACATCGATGTTTTTTCAATCGATGATTTTCTTTCGATGTTTTGCAGTTATCGATGGTTTTAAATAAACATCGATGGTTTCACGAAAACATCGATGTTTTTTCAATCGATGTTTTGCATTATCGATGGTTTTAAATAAACATCGATGGTTTCACGAAAACATCGATGTTTTTTCAATCGATGATTTTCTTTCGATGTTTTGCAGTTATCGATGGTTTTAAATAAACATCGATGGTTTCACGAAAACATCGATGTTTTTTCAATCGATGATTTTCTTTCGATGTTTTGCAGTTATCGATGGTTTTAAATAAACATCGATGGTTTCACGAAAACATCGATGTTTTTTCAATCGATGATTTTCTTTCGATGTTTTGCATTATCGATGGTTTTAAATAAACATCGATGGTTTCACGAAAACATCGATGTTTTTCCAATCGATGATTTTCTTTCGATATTTTGCATTATCGATGGTTTTAAATAAACATCGATGGTTTCACGAAAACATCGATGTTTTTTCAATCGATGATTTTCTTTCGATGTTTTGCAGTTATCGATGGTTTTAAATAAACATCGATGGTTTCACGAAAACATCGATGTTTTTTCAATCGATGATTTTCTTTCGATGTTTTGCATTATCGATGGTTTTAAATAAACATCGATGGTTTCACGAAAACATCGATGTTTTTTCAATCGATGATTTTCTTTCGATGTTTTGCAGTTATCGATGGTTTTAAATAAACATCGATGGTTTCACGGAAACATCGATGTTTTTTCAATCGATGATTTTCTTTCGATGTTTTACAGTTATCGATGGTTTTAAATAAACATCGATGTTTTTTCAATCGATGATTTTCTTTCGATGTTTTACAGTTATCGATGGTTTTAAATAAACATCGATGGTTTCACGAAAACATCGATGTTTTTTCAATCGATGATTTTCTTTCGATGTTTTGCATTATCGATCGTTTTAAATAAACATCGATGGTTTCACGAAAATATCGATGTTTTTTCAATCGATGATTTTCTTTCGATGTTTTACAGTTATCGATGGTTTTAAATAAACATCGATGGTTTCACGAAAACATCGATGTTTTTTCAATCGATGATTTTCTTTCGATGTTTTGCATTATCGATCGTTTTAAATAAACATCGATGGTTTCACGAAAACATCGATGTTTTTTCAATCGATGATTTTCTTTCGATGTTTTGCAGTTATCGATGGTTTTAAATAAACATCGATGGTTTCACGAAAACATCGATGTTTTTTCAATCGATGATTTTCTTTCGATGTTTTACAGTTATCGATGGTTTTAAATAAACATCGATGTTTTTTCAATCGATGATTTTCTTTCGATGTTTTACAGTTATCGATGGTTTTAAATAAACATCGATGTTTTTTCAATCGATGATTTTCTTTCGATGTTTTGCATTATCGATCGTTTTAAATAAACATCGATGGTTTCACGAAAACATCGATGTTTTTTCAATTGATGATTTTCTTTCGATATTTTGCAGTTATCGATGGTTTTAAATAAACATCGATGTTTTGGTAATTTCAATAATTTCTAGTTATTGAGAAGCTACTTCAATTAATGAATTTCAAATTAGCCAAGACTAATTATTTCATTATTTGAATCCCATCCCATGAATAAAGAAAGTTGTGGAACACGGGTGTACGTTTTGAGTGAGGTTCAGGTATTGTTATTATTCATATTAATTCGTACGTTGTATTTGTATCGTTTTTTCCGTTAATCTGATACAGTTACGTTTGTCGTTTGTGTCAAATTTGTGTCGTTAACGCTTTTAAATTTCAAATATTAAACAAAATGGGTCCTAAAATTGAAATAATGCTTCATTTCGATCAGTGTGATGATAAGAAATCACAACAAGAAAATTCAGAGCGCATGGCAAAATAAGAAACAATCGATAGATAAATCAATGCCCGAAGAACTTTCGTTATACTTAAATTCCCCAAACGAGAAGATTCAGCAGAAGCCTTCTGGCTTTCTGGAAAATGATGAAGGACACTTATCCTACTATTTTTTAAGTAGTATTCAAATATGTGCCTTCCGTTCCATCTGAGCCTCTATTCTCCCAAGCAGGTCTGATTTTGAACTTTCGAAACTTTTCTGCAAGAAATAGATGACAAATTTTGGGAAATTTAATACCCAATATTTTTGTTTCAAAATTTTTATCTTTTTAATATTAATTGATCAAGTGTTCTATATTGTTTTTTTTTGTTTTTAATTAATATTACAACTTAACTTGTAACATTTATTTCTTTTTAATAGAGTTTGTTTTGAAGTGAAAAATTACAGATGATTTTTAATTAGGTGATACAGCTAAATACACATTAAAAATAACTGGGTTTCGTATTCGACTTTAAAAATTAATTTCAGGATTTTATTTTACCAATGAATTTTAGATAAACAAAAACTTGTATTTACCTATCAGCTATTACGCAAAATCAGTTAATTTACAACGTTTCTTTCATATTTTCATGAAAATATGATCTTAATTTTTTTGTTCCTTTAGGAAAACATCGATGATTTTCTTCCGATGATTATCAACCATCGATGTTCGCTAAATGAAAAAACATCGATGGCAAACATTGATGTTATGTCTACCGATACCCATCCCTACCTTTAAGAGTTTATTGAGGTATACCTTGCGTATATCAAAAGACTATCACCATAAATTTCCTTGGTACCAATGTATGCAAATTTTCTTGATAATTTGGGGTATCACCCAAGTCTCGTCCCAAGTTATTATCATAAACGTCTAGAAATGTTAAAGTTTAATCACTTTTATTATGGTGGACTATAAGCAATTTTGGCACCCAACTTGCACAACTTTTGTAGTCGTCATGTTTCACTCCGGCATTTTCAAATAACAAAATCAGTTCAACCAATCGAAAATTGAGCAAAAGCCCAGTTATTGTGGAACGACTGTTTTAACGAATTTCTTCCATCCTTTCTCAAAATTTATAGGAAACTCAATGCAACATTTCTGCGAGGATCTATGTACATAGATTTTATAGTTTTTGAATAAAAACCGCGCCTCACAACTAACAAAAAGTCCTCAATGAATGTTTACGAATTCCACATTCACAGGTTCTTTTACATTTTGTTTTCAGACGATTTTTAATCGAAGATTGATTAGAAGAAAAAACTATATTTAATTTTAATATTTTGTGATAAATTTAGATTGAAAAATATGGGCTTATGAAATGTAAATGTTTTTTATATCCAAAAATTATATTTTTATTTTAATTTTAAAAAACTATTAGAAGGAAAAAGGTATTTCCATTTGATTATTAAGAAAGTTAACAATAGTTATTTATGTATCAAGGCACTAAAGTCATACTAGCATCACGATGCTGGGGATGGAGATTACCAGACGAGTAAGAAAAATAAAAGATTTTAGTGCTGCGGAAGAGTCAGTGAACAATTTTAGGTGGTTATTTCAAAAGTCATAAAACTTATTTTAGTTAAAGTATCAACCCTAAAATTTTAGAAAATTGTTTTTTCATTATTTTGACTTTTTGCCAGAACATTTACACTTGTCCTGATTCATACTATATTATATTTATTAAAAATAATCCTTTTTGTCAATTTATCAGTCTTGAAATTTTAGCAAAAGATATAAAATATATAAATAATAAATAATTTACAATGCGGCAACGAAATTCCATCACCAACAATCTGCTTTCTTTATTCTTTTATTTACAATACAGGTATAAACAAAAAGGAGGGATCTTATAACGGTTTGGAGTATCCCATACGAATCAAAATCTCAGTAGTCGTTCACGATTAATTTTGGAATGCAGTTCAGTTTTACCCGTGCGTCAATTTTGCTATCAGAATAAATTTCTTATACTGAAAAATTGCAAAAAAGACTTTGTAAAGTACTGTCTACAAATTCGTGGTAGACAATTCGTGCAGTACATTGATACATGTGTTGATTCGCTTTTTACATTATTAATACTTCAGACGCGTATACTGTACGCTTTTCTATACTCACTAATAAGATATTTGATAAAAATGTTTTGTACAATTTTCAAAAAACTGGTACAATAAAATAAGTTCCCCAACGAATTTTCTTTTCTTGGAGTTTACTCCTTAAGAATCGATTTGCATATATAAGGGGCCCGGTATGAGAAAAATGGGAGGAGTAAAATCTATCGATGAATGACCTCGTTACGTTTTTGGTGCGCACCCTATGATGCGCAACTTTCTAATTTGTCAGTGTCAACATACTTATATTGCTGTTTTTATTATAAATATCAATAATTAATATTGTTATTGTGAAGTTTTAATTTTTATCATTGTGTTCCGCTAAAGTGAGCTGAAAGTATTTTCAAATAACTAGGGCAGAAAGAGGTGTAGATGATATTGCCGTAGCATCTAACAAACACGTGGTTGCAAGGTACGTTTTAATTCATGTATTATATGTATGAGCATGTGCAATTTTTATTTATTATATATTTTAATAATTATCGATGTAGTTCATATAAATATATATTTGAAAACAACACATAAAATTAGATAATCAACCCAATATGAATTATCGAGCGCATCCACATAAAATAGAAAATTTCTAACCTAACCAAAAATTAATTTTTTTATCGATGTCTATAAATTCTTCCACGTTATTATGATTTATTTTATAAATAATTTTTAAATATTAACAACTGTAGTCAATAATTCGATAATATTATCAGAAAAATCGACAATACTTTTTCATTATAATAATGTTTTTATATCATTTTTTCTCGAAAAGTTATTTTTTAGCTTATTTATATAATTTTCATGTACTATTTATTATTGTATGTAAAAGATTTAGTGACATAATTATCTTTTTATAACCATTTTTGTTATATATTAAGATAATATTATATTTTAAATAAAAAATTAATTATAATAATTTAAAAAAAAATGTTTATAAAAACCTTTTTTTATCAATTTTCTTAAAGTCGGTTAAAATTTTTATAATTATGCATTTATAAATTTTCTATTTTTTTTTTATATTTTTTGACTAGGAAAAAATCTAAACCTCCAAAAACTTCAGCCGAGAGACAGCGAGCTTACAGATTGAAAAAAAAAATTAATAAAGGAAGCCTAAAATATTCTGGCAATCAACCAATCTTTTTTAAGTTAAATAAACTCTTTTTGCGTCTGGTTAGACTATCGAACTTAAGGAGTAAACTCCAGTCGTGCGTCGAAGCTGACACACACAATTTTTCTTCTGGAGAGACAATCTGTAGAAGGTCCATGGCTCTTACCTTTACCCGAGACGTAGTTTTCTCTATTTTATTAATATTTTGTTAAGAGTGGAGATCTTCTAACGGTTTAGAGTGTCCCATACGATTCAAAATCTCAGTAGTCGTTCACGAATAATTTTTCAATTAATAATAATATGAAGATATTAGATATTAGTTCCGTAACGAATTTTCAAAATGAAAAACATATTTATTGGTAATAAAACACGTTTGAAGAGCTTAGACTTAATTGCTGTTTAAAGCAATCGCACCTTAACAAAAAATATTTGGTTACGAAATGACCACATGTTTCAAAATCTCTAGTATAGTATCTACAACCCTTGCCACAATGTAACCCTTAATATTCACGTGTCTATTTCAGTCCGACGAAGAAAATTCCAAGGCTATAAATTACTCCGTTATTGAAGAAAATGTCAAGTAGAAGTGCGAGACTAAAAGGCCTTACGTTGATTATTTTATCAACACGCTCGGAATTGTTTTTGGGAACAAGCGACTTGTGTGGTCGGTCTCTGAGATATAGACCGAGAAGGATGAATATAAAATACTAATTGTGCCTTATAGGATTTGATCGTGTAGTTTTGATTTCAATTAATATAGTGTTAGTGGCACAGTTTTGGATATTATCGAATATTACCTACAATTATGGAAATTTTACAACAAAAAATTAGTAGTTAATTATTTAAATTATAAGTATCTGATTCTTCACGGAAGTTAATGAGATTTGAATAAAAATAGTACTGTTATGAAAAACCAAATGTGTGGCCCAGAAATAAATTCATTTTGGAATGCCAATTTCTAACTATGAGAGGAGGGAAGTGCGTATCGCAGGTACTGCATTTTTAATAACAAAAACCCTGAGGTGTACATGTTCTTTTTTATGAAATTAGATACTAACCCTGTGTTTTGCAGATGACCAAATAATCTTGGCACAGGACTACGAAGACTTAGAATATATGACAAGAAAGCTAGTAGAGGAATACAGGAAATGGGGTCTAGAAGTAAATTTTAGTAAAACGGAATATATGTGTACTGGAGGAGAACAACAAAATTTAATACTTGAAGAAACACAACAAAAAATAAGTCATTGTACAAAATACAAATACCTAGGCATGATCATCACTAATGATGGAAGATTAGATGAAGCAATAGCACAAAGAAATAACCAAGGAAGACAAGCAATAAGACAACTAAATAGTGTATTGTGGGACAAACAAATATCCAAGGAAAACAAACATCGAATATACAATAGCATAATAAAAAGTATAACAACATATAGTAGCGAAGTCTGGCCTCTAAAAGAAAAAACAGTCAAAATGCTTGAAGCCACAGAAATGGATTATTGGAGACGCGCGGCAGGAATATCAAGACTGGAAAAAATAAGAAACGACAGAATCAGGGAGATCATGAAGGTGCAACACACGATTACGGAAGACATTAGGGTGAATCAGTTAAGATGGACGGACATGTCCAAAGAATGCCTGAAGACCGCATACCCAAACAAATTTTAAATTGGGCACCACAAGGAAGAAGAAAGAGAGGAAGACCAAGATTAAGTTGGAGAGAAGGTATCGCGAAGGATATTCGAGAGAGAGAGAGGATTGGAAGAAGATCTTTGGGAAGATCGAGAAAAATGGAAACTGGGAATCGGAAGACGGCGAAGAACGTTTTAACCCGATTAATATATATAGATACTAAAGTAAATTTCATCCATTACAATGCTTTTCCATTAAAGAAATATTGCGATATACATATATTCGACCATCTTATCCGCCCTTACCCTCTGCCTGTGCAAAATAAAAATATTTAGCGGAATCATTGAAATTTAATGAGTTTATCATCTACATAATGCGAAGCTATGCATATTGAGCTATCGTATGTAGAGAAGACTTGATACTTAAGTTTTGAGATATGGCAACACTGATGTCAAATCTGACATTGTCATCATAAAGTTTGACATTTGTAATGGGGATCGTACGCAGAGCGTATTGTGGTACGAGTGCTATTTGAGTTAATAGTGTCCCGATCAACTCGCTTCGATTTTTGGTGATAAAACACTATCTCCAATCACCGTGTTTCGCTAGTTTTCCAAATTCAATCGTGTCGTATTTCAACTACAGGATAAATTTTTAAAAATCGACCAGAAAACATCGATGATGTACGTAAACTAATATTAAAAGATCGTCATGTGACATACCGTGAGATTGAGGCATAGTACCACTAGCATCCATTCAATAATGCATGAACTTCTGGCTGTTAAAGAAATTTCAACATCGCATAATTTGTCAATCGTTCAACTAAAGCTCGTATCGATTGGTGCAAAGAAATATTGAAAAAATTCTTTAGTATTTCAATACGAGACAAATCAACCAAAAGTTGTTCGCACACGAAGCAAATGGACGCCTGTTTTTTCGGAATAACTGGACATCTCGCTACCGTTCCATTAAAACAACGTAGATCGTTCAATTTTGATTGGTACACCAGCATCTGTTTGCCAGAAGTGTTCGAAATAATTAAGGGAAACAATCGCAGAAGAAGAATCATTTTCTATCACGACAATGCGAGCTTTCACAAATTAGTTCAAATAAAAACGTTATTGAATGGTCAAATGGCACCCAATGATTTCTTCTTTCTCTCGTAGATTAAAAATAAATTGCGAGGTCAACGTTTTTCTACACCTGGAGGAGCTGTTGATAAGGCAGAACTCACATGAATGGAAAAAATGCTTCGACAATTGGTTCAAACGCAGGCAAAAGTGATGATTTTAATTGAGAATATATTCAAAAACAATAAAGCCATATCCAATTATAAATATTTGTTTTTATATGTCTCGATTTCAAAACATAAGTAGCAACTCTCGCATATATGTATGAAAAAATCCATATCAGTGCGCTTCCACTTCATAAAATGTTGTTTGATTTCAATTTAGATAACACCATTATGGAAAAAGTAATTTTAGTGCACAAATTAAAGTGCACAGTATACAGAAAAATAGATCAACTTCATTTAGGACGAGTTAATTAATGCTGTAGTTTAGAAAAAGTTGTTTCTCCCTATTTCCATCTATTTGTTTTTTGTGAAAAAGTTAAGGTAAAACTTATAGTTATTTCATTAAAAAATCTATTTTACCAAAATTCAATGATAACTTTTCCGTTTAAGAAATAAAATATGAAAATATTCCAGAAATATTGAAACCCAGCTGTGTTTTATAATGTAAAATTTTGAAATGTCTATAAAAGTGCCGTTGTAGCTTATTATATATTCAAAATATATAGCACATAGGTCACTTATTCACATTCTCTTATACTTTAAACAGCCATTTTGTGAATTTGTATGCAAAATAAGCGAGCATTGGGAAGCAGATGTATTTGAAAAAGAAAAATTACTTCAATGTTACAGTACACGTATACATTTTATATTGCGAAGCAAGTCGTGCAACATTTAACAGAAAAAAAATATTACGAATCTGTATTTGTGACAGTGGAGGCTACTATAGGGGTAACCAAAAGAAGTATTTTTGAAAGATCATGAATATTATTTGTTCATTATTGCATTATATTCATTACAAAAGAACGGTATAGCATCCATGATATGTACGTAGTAATTTCCCAGGATATTGAAATGCCAAAACCACCGATAAAAAGGTATACTTAATAATAATATGTAATACTGTGTTTGCTTATGTTTCAGCGATTTATTCTTCTTTTAATTGATATTTCTTCCCATGAAGCTTTTTCTTCAGGTCTAAAAGCAGCCAGTAGTCACTGGGGATCAGATCTGGAGAATCTAGTGGTTGCAGAATTCAATTAACTGAATTTGACTAGCGATCTCATCCATTTGTGATACTATGAAAGATAATTTTTTACTTCTGCACATTAGACCATTTCTCTGTGATTTCCTTTTCCAATTGCTTTGATAATGTACATTAACAATTACTGTTAACTGTTTTGCTCTTTTCCAAATGGTCTATACTATGTGTCTCCCACAATACAGAAGCCATATCTTTGCCAGAAGATTGGTACGTCTTTGCTGGATTTGTGCAGCTTTCATTGAGTGCATTCCATTCAGCTCACTGCCAGTTTGATCCATATAACAAGTGAAAACTTTGGTTACATATCATTTTTTTGCCTCATAGCTCCTCAAAGTGCACCGAATTATCCATTGGTTGTTTTTTTTGTTCCATTTTAAGAAAATGCGGTACCCGTTTGGAAATAAGGCATATGTTTGAATACCCATGAAAATGATATCTACTATCCCCTCCAATTTTATTTTGTGTTTTTCTGTTACGATTTTAAAGACTTTTTCTATATTTTCTGAAGTAATCGCCTCTATTGAATATCCTGATTGTTGAGCATCATCAGTATTTGATTTAACTGGACACAGTTAGAAAAGAATACACACGGAATTGCTTTTCTTATTGTTAAAAAAATTCAAAAGTGGTTTAATTGGAAAAATTCAAACAAAACTATTAGAGAGAATTAGCTCAATATTGAAAGATGTCGTTCAGAAGATGATATGATATAGTGACCACTATACGTCAGACTGGTGTCTTTTTGATCGTTGGTACACCTCATATTTTGAAGACTCAAAAACGGAATTCTAACAATTTCTGAATATCAGTATTTTTGTTTTAATAATAGAGATAATATAGAGATATAGAATGGAGAATATAGTGAAGGTGAAGAAAATGCCAGATTTTAAAACAGAAAAAGAAAAACGACAGAATAAACAGAAACAAGGAAGACAGTCAAATCTAAGAATATATAGCAGAAGAAGATGTATTCAAAGTTGACAAAAAGGAAAGAGAGAGTGGAAGGAAATTATTTCCAAGCTATGGGACTAAAAGACCCTAGAGTAGCACTTGTATATAGTTACATAAAAATTAAAATTTGGAAAATATAGGCAGGAATTTCGGAAAACACATTTATCATTGACTTTTTCATGATATATTTAAGTAATCAAGCTTCTTAGCTTGTTTAATACCGATAAATTTTGTACGCCGTAGAGTGGTAAGAAGCAAGTGTCGATCCTCGAGAACCCAGATACATTAACACCACGCCAATATGTAAACATGTATCAGAATTTATTGTTTCTTTTTGTCATTTGCTGTTTTATTATAATTAAAGTTTAAAATGTGAGTAATCACTATCATTACAGTCTATATTTTGTGATTTACACAACCTTTCCTCCAATTATATCCCAGTGTTCACACAAATCTTTTTTAAAATTTCCTCAGTTTTTATTACAAATGATCCTGAATGAAGTCCTATCTTAAATATCCATTGTATGACCATCCAGTATTATTGTCCTTCCTGTTTTTATTCTCATTTACTGTATATTTTGTTTTAACCATAAAATAATTAAGCAGATTTCAATATATTTAAGCAAAAACGTCTGGTGAATAAAATTAACAACCACTTTGCTCAAAAACAGAAACTCCTACACATAACATTCACTGAATATTTGAATTAGACAGTAAGATCATTAACGGTGCCCTTTTCCATCCATCCTCTTAAACTTCGAGAACTATTTTGAACATGAAAAGGAGGCAGCTAGCGATATTCCCTCTCGGTTTCTACTTATCTCTAGTTTGGGGTGTAATTAACAATAGTTTAATGTTCAATGTCATATATATCTAACAATACCGGTATACGTTTTTGTAAACATTGAAAACAGACGCTTTGTACCGAAGTATTTTCAGATTTCTGCAACGATATATTGAAAGCAGAACATACAAACGTTTATTGAAATGATACAAATGAAACGGAATAAGTAATTGTACTAATTCTATACATAGTAGTCGGGGAATCAACAAAATACAATAAAATATGAAATGTGAGATTACGTAAACTTTCTGTCTCTAAATTATACATATACAAAGCTTTTGTCTGTGTTAGTTAATTTCGAGCCATAATGTCTTACAAAAAATCGACCAATCAGCGCAAATTCTTGCCGGTTGAGGTAAAAATGATGGTTGAAAGCGTTTACTTAAAGTTAGTGGAAACAGGCCACAAAAAATACTGATTGAAAGAGACTTCAGCTTTAACTGAATGTATAGTTTCGAACAATCGATAGCTTCTAAAAAACCAAGTAAAGATAAAGGTGTACCAAAGTGCATTGATTTCTTTCAAGAAGACTAAATTCGCCGAAATCTTCATGGAAATCTATGCAAAACAAAAATTGCCAACTGGTGGTGAGATTAATTCTTCCACTACAGCTTTGTGGCATGGTATAAATCGTTTGGGGTTTTTAGGAATAGACGAAAGACATGTTATAAGGGAGGCCCAGCGCTTGCAAATACTCAGAATAGAATCTCAACAAATTAAATTAATCCGGTCAATTTAGACATTCGAGTTACATAAATTCTCATCAAGCTGAAAATCAGTAAAATTGTTTAAAATACAATTGAACATAGAATTTGAATGTTCCCCATCATTTTTGTCTATGGGAAAAATTTTATTTTTAGGCCAAAAAAATGAGTTTTTCGCAATTTTCAGCGAAACGGTGAATTTTATCATAAAAATACCTTAGACGAAAATTGTAGATCATAAAATTATCTACAAAAAACGCATCAATACTCTTTTTTCTACGAGTCACCATTTCTGAGATATAATGATTCAAAAGTTGTCGTATTTAATGGTTTCACCAATATATTTTCAGCAGTAAACTTTTTTTACAACATTGAAATGAAACGAGACTTGTGAGTATTTGTAAGAAATTTCTGTTGACCGGTTGGAATTGTCATAAGTTGGTATTTTTATAATAAAACTTACTTATTTTTTCCATACACGGAAATGATGGGGAACATTCAAATTTTCAATTGTATATTAAACAATTTTACTGATTTTCAGCTTGATGGGAATTTATGTAGCTTTACTCTTATTTTTTGGTCTAATTTGACCGGACTAAATAAATAACTCTACCTAGAAGAGATTTGGTACGACACCCATGATGCACCCTGTAAAGAATATATTGTTGGTTCAAAAGAATGTTACACGAAAGCGTCGTCTAATAAAGGTTAGAGAATGATTAGATACAACCGTGATAGTTTTCGAATCTTAGTTTAAAATTAAATTAATTCCGAATATACCACCGAATAGCTGCATCCTACCATAGTCGCCAAAAGAATAAGATACCAGGTTCCATTAATGGAGGAAGTGAAATACAAAACTTTATGTGGGAACTTGACATATATTTCCATGACAGTTATAATGTTCAACAATTGTTAGGAACTGTGAAAAGTTATGATTTTTCAAAGGAATACGTTTGTGACAAAATTGTAAAGGAATCACGACACGAAGTAATTCGACTTCCAACAGATTCTTGAATTAAAGTCTAATGTACGTACTCACAATAATAGACCTACTTTAAACAATAGTGTGATCGTGTTGATAAAGACGGAAGTCAATAATGTACCTTTTGAAAACTGGAGAAACTGTATTCAACACGTCGTAAAAATTGAGAAGGCATACATGTATGTACACAAATATAAATAGTTCAGAAGCTGCAAGATAGTAGCGATAGCGAAATTGAACTAGATACTATCTAGTAATAAATTAAATATAATACCGTAACATCATGAAAGTAACCCCGTCCCCTTTTTTATAATTCAAAACAGATGCGTTCTAGGTAGGGGGGTTATTATCAGGATTTTTTTAATAAAATATCCGCAAAAAAATTATTCAGTGCTAAAAATGAGTATAGAAGATAAATAAAATGTTAAAAACAATTAATAAAAACATAATTTATACAATAAACAAGATTTAAAATGTAGGTAAAAACAATTATCGCTTATCGTAATTTTTTATGACGGCGCCATCTTTCAACGAAAAAAGAATTTAACACTCAACTAGCGGAACTTTGATAACATTTCAAAATTATAGTAAATAACATGAAATTTCCCCCTTTTTTAGAGCAAAATTTGTATGGGGGGTATATTCGAGATACTAGAATTATTTAAATTTCGGCGACAAAACGGAGGGATATATTTGAGGGAGGGGCTATTTTCGGAATTTTAGGGTATAGGTATTTGTATATTGTGTATCATTTCATAGGTTAAAATTCAAATTAAAATTTCAAACCCAACAATGACACAACAATGTAAACCTAATGAACCCGGTATTAAAATCAAATAAATTAAAAAAAAAAAACTCAAATTTCTCTTTAAACTATAAGGAAAATTCCAGGTATTGTAATATAATAGTGCGGCCCTGCACTATGCCCGCCCAATAAATAGTCATAAAATCACCACTTTTGGGTATTAACGAATTTTATATAGATTTCGTTAGTATAGGATTTTTTTGGGGGAAATATTATAAGAGATGCTCAAATGTAATCCTGTAAAAATAACTTTAAAAACAATCAGAAGTTGTTAAAAAATCAGGTGGTCAAATTTGAGGCTACTATCGTAGACACGTTACAAATTTAATCCATGTAATGGTTAATTATATGATGTTATAAAAATAGATCAAGGAAATACAAAATATCCCTTCAAATTAAATGAAATAGAATTAGTTCCAAGTATGGTGGATTACGAGGATGTATTGATATCTAGTTAGCCTAGACCAGTTCCATGCATAAACAAAATATTGCGTTACTATAGCAAAGAACAATAACTTAGTGAAGTGTAAGTGTAAAGTTTGACGTCAAAAAAGTGAACCAGAGTTACGCAATAAATTAAAAGAGAAAAGATGTCCACCGAAATTGTGAAAATCGATCGAGCCATCATCATGTACCTGTATTTAAAAGGGTTAAGAGGTAAGCAGATTTACGAAGATATGCTTAATACCCTTGGTGATCAATGTCCTTCGTATGTGACCGTGAAAAATTGGACTGCAAGCTTCAAAAGAGGTAAATTTTTCATTGAAGATGATGACCGATCGGGAAGGCCAGTTTCTGTGTCAGTCCCCGAAAATATCGATACAGTTCATGACATGATTTTATCAGACCGTCGAATTGGGCTAAAACGGATATCTAAAGCAATGAATATTTCATACTAATGCGTTCATCATATAGTTCACGTCAATTTGGACATGAGAGAAATTTCTGCGAAATGGATCCCCAAATGTTTGATTGTTTACCAAAACCGTGCAAGTGTAGAAGCATCCCGTTCGATCTGTGCTCGATTTGAAAGCGATGTGGACTTCTCAAACGGAATTGTTACTATGGATAAGACTTGGGTACATTTCTACGATCCAGAAACAAAGCAACAATTGATGGAATGACGACACTCTGGTCCTCCAAGACCTAAGAAGTTTCGTGTCCAAAAATCTGCTGGAAAAGTTCGTGCTTCAGTTTTTTGGGATTGTCGTGGAGTAATTATGATTGATTTTTTGGAAAAGGGTAGAACAATAACTGGGGATTACTATTCGATATTACTGACTACCCTACGGGAACAAATTAGAAAGAAAAGACGCGGAAAGCTATCCAAAGGTGTTTTGTTTTTGCAGGACAATGCCCCTGCACATAAATCTAATGTTGCCATGCTAAAAATTCGTGATTTAGGGTTTGCTTTACTAGAACACACCCCTTGTTCACCAGATTTGGCTTCTTCCGACTATCATCTCTTTCCTCCACTGGAAAAAAGTTTAAAAGGTCGTAAATTTTCTTCCGACGAGGAGGTAATAAAAGCTGTGTTTGTTCTGGTTTGCAGAGAAAGAAGTAACATTTTTTTTAAAAGTCTAGAGACGTTTCAGGTTCGCTGTATCCAATTAAGAGGAGAATATGTTGAGTAATAAAATATTTTGACATTGAAATTTTGTTTGGATCTATAGTAGTCTAGGAATTTTTCAATATATCCCCGTATAAAAATTTCAACGTCAACTTAATTAACTTAATTTCGAGACTGTCCACCGCGTAAAGCAAATAACGAAAAACGTTCCATTTCGCAATTAATTCCATTACCGGTCCTCCTGTCCAGTGTAATACGAAACCTATTATACAGGTACATAACTAATTTATCCCCGTTCGTCAAGTCGGTTTTGATTGTACGTCGCGAAGCCCCGTCTCATTTTATGTTCCTTTTATAGAGTCTTCTTACACGTGCTGGTCGTCGATAGAACGTTAAGGTCAACTCTACACTCACACACCCCTAGATTATTAGTAGATTAGCGATATATTTTGAACTAATGACCGTTATTTACGATGCTGAAAGTTCGAGGTCAAGCAGAAAATATGGCGGGTTCCTAACGATAATTTTTCTAATATTGCAAATGAAGTAATAAAACACACAATAATTACTAAAGGTAGGATTCATTATGAGAGTGTCTGGTAGAACGCTGTGGGAAAGCATGAAAGGAAGTAGAAACTCTTTGTCTAGGCAAAAGGTGTCATATAAATATTTTTAGATTATTTGTTTTATGTTTTAACTGTATTTCCCTCCTTGGTGAATCTAATTTCAACACGCTCTATCATTTATATTATTAGAAGGTGATTTCTTTTATAAAAAGCAATAAATATTAGAAACCTTGCTAGCACTTAGCAACACATTATCAAACATCTGACTCGATTACATCGAGTATATTATATCATGTAATATTATCAATCGTTGGAGCAGTTTGTAATCTGTTGTTACAGACCGTGAAGTGATACGAAGGTGAGCAATTGGCCCAAGGTTAGAATGTGCGTATTTTTAACTCGAAAGAATGAAATGAAAATACTACTAATTCTTTGTAATAATTGTAGATATACAGAGTGAGTTTTATGTGTATGAAACCCCTCAATTATCTCGGAAAATGCTTGTACGATTTTTATAAATTTTTATGGTGGTATCTACATTGTTGTCAGATCTTTCCTTTTCCGGAAATATAATGAACTTTGTTATTTCAAATGGATCAACCTATACATTTAGAAATCCTTAAGAAATACTGATTATATTTCATCTATACCCGAATGCCATAATTTCGGAGTTTACATCTACATTTATGAAACCTACACCAAAGTTACAACAAATATTGTAAATTTAAATAAATTGATTGAAGAAACTCGATTAATTTGAATAATTAATTTGAGGTCTAGTGTCAGTAAGTTAGTAAAAAGTTTAACGAAACTGGTGCAGTAAACAACTACAACAACAAACCCTACAACAACTGCAGACAAGTCTTTACAGTACAGTACAGTAAAGGCGATTACAGCAGATTCTCTAAATGCGCGAACAACTTTTATTGAATTTTGTTCGTTTTAAAGACCCATATAGTCGATTGTTGTTTAGTTTCGAGTCCATATGCGTAGATCCATGATCTGTCGGCTATGAAGATCTTATAGACCTCTTTTAAAGCGCCCCGATTGATTTTTTTCAGCATTTGCTTCACGAGCTTTTTATGATTGTCAAGTTATGCAGTATCCAACGCGAACAAATCTTTTTGACGGCCAAATGTTCAAGCAATATTGAATGTATATGCGAATCCACTGGAACTATGCTCAATCATGCCTCAGCTTCACGGTATGCCACATGACGATCTTCCAATATCAGTTTATGCACAGCATCGACGTCTTTTCTGGCAGAACAGCCGATTTCGGACGACCTTTACGAAATTCATTCTTTAGCGAAGTGCGACCACGATTGAATTCGGAAAACTAGCAAAACATGGTAGCTCTAGATGGTGCTTCATCACCAAATGTCGAAGCGTATAGATCGCCCCAAATGCTGTTGGTTAAATCCACGTCGAAAGTCATATAAAATCATGAGATGAATGTTTCAAGTATCTGTGAACAGCTCGAATAGCATTCGTATGACGACACGTTCATCATTACAAATTTCTTTATAATGGTAATGTCAGATGTGACAAATCAGTGTTGCCATATCTCAAAACTTAAGTATCAATCCTTGTACTAATATCGATTCTACGTTCATCAGATGCAACAAATTAATTACGTCAAATTATAGTCAGGGATTGTAAAAGGTCTTTTTATTTATTTATTTATTGAAGCAATAAATATTAGAAGTAGTACATTTAATCAAAGTATACAAATTCTAGCTAATTCTGATGACGCGGATGTCATATCGTGTTGACTGTGACTTTTCTACTCTATATTAGATAAACTGGTTAAAAGATCATTGAAAAATTAAAGTCATGTTCTCACCTCCAGCAAGCAATAAAACTAGAAACACAAACATGTCAAAGGGCAACTATAATCTTGAAGTCTCTTCGTCCATATGAGCTCAGTGTGAATAGTAAGAGTAAGTAATATCAGCAAATAGTCACTTTGGTCTCAGTAATCATTTCAGAAGGAGATAACTTTCAAGCATTAAAAGATCTACACTCTCTTAGAGTGGCTCCAAGCGCAGTGGATACAAATTGTACCAAAAATCTCATTAGATATTAGGTGGATTGGATACGTAGTGCAAATATGCAAAAGATACTGATATCTCAACTAATAAGCATCAGAAATAGAGAAAGAGGCAAAAATTAAGATGGAATGACGGGATTGTAGAAGATCCCGGAAGCAGAAATAGATCAACAGATATCAGTAGCGGGAAAAGTGAGAAGGTGGTGAGTAGGGGCTTGTTTGTTTACCTTATCGCCTTATACATATTAAAGAAAAATATTTTATACGAGGTAGCAAATTTGGAACGAAAATAAAAAACGCATCCATTCTCTAGATATTTAGCATTCCGATAAGGAACAATAAACTGATGACCTCGACAATAACGGAAGTTAAAAAACATCACAGTTCTTATAATATAATAAACCGCGTTTCCTGTGATAAAATTTTATAACAATTTCATAAATCATTAAATAATTCTGAATGTCACGGCCAGAGCAACATTTTTCTTTTACTTATTGAAACGTATCGAAAGTATTTACAATAATTTTTTTAACAAGTATTTGGAGAGTAACAAGAAAAACAAAAGGAAATCAGTGCGATCGATTTAGAATCCATTTTCGGAAAACCATAGTAGACTTTGTTTACGAGGGGAAAATAAATTCTCATGATTTCTGTTCAGAGAGTTTGTTGAGACAATTCATTTGTAGTAACACGACTATACACCCACGGACTGTCAGATGATACATCTAGCTATGGCCCACAAAGTTCTGTACTAAAAACGAGGAATTTAAAAAAAAAAAACAAAAATACAAACTACGCGAACCAGGTTATAAATGACGACATTTGTTTGCAGTTCAGTTTGGATATAATTTGTACCGTTTGGTTATAACAAATTGAAAAAATTAACATATCGATTATCAGATACTTTCGTTTCCAATTTGAACTGACATTAAAATTAGCGTTTTGTCCGTCCCTCTGTAGTAGCGATATCTCCTCACAGGAAGCAAGCGGATGTGCCAAATGATCTCAAATGAATTGACGTGAATCGACATCAATCGACGTCAATAGACATCATAAAGGCGGCTGTACACTATCACCTAGGCTCATCCACGAGGTCTACAATGTTCACACTCGTCTGTTCAGATGGACACATTTTCAATTTTTCGTAGGCGTCTCTGCCATTGAAGAGTCCTTCTTTTTCGTCAGTTCATCCACAGGGAATTCGCTCTGGTCCGATAACGTAGCCCAAATATCATACTTACATACCTTTAAGTGTACAGCAATGCTTTCCGCTCCCTTGCGAAACATGCCGAAATCCTTTGACTCGGGGATGAAAAACCGATACGGGAACGAAAGCGGGCGAGACCCAAGATACCCCGAGATATACCAAGGCGAGGCAATAACTACCCTGTATACTCTCTCACGGTACGTCTCGGGATGTCTCGCTGAGAGAGAACAGCCGCCATAAGACATCGATCCACATCATATAACAATACACGTCAATTAATAAATGAATGAAATTATTGATATTTTTCATGGAAATTTCGCTTCATAAATTAAGATTTTTGTTAATATTTACTGACTGCTAACGGTAAAAAATGCGCTATAGCCTCTTGTGCCGATATTACGACGACTTTTTTACATATTACCACTTTATTTTGCGATCTCAAAGTTTTTATTTAGGATAACTGAGCTCACAATATTGGAAGTTCCATATTGAGAAGCCCTAAGAGAAAATAGAGATATATTCTGCTGCTTTATGAATCTGGAAAAAGCTTTTAACCAGGTGAGAAGCAAGGATATATGGATAAACATAAGAAATAAAAAGATAGCGTTTGGAACTATGGTAACAAAAGAACAAAGCCCAATAAACGTAAACATAGTAATTGAAGCAAAAACTATCAGAATTATTTGAATATGGATAAAACAGAAATCTACTTTGAACCTACTGCAGTTGAAGTTCGTACCATCGCTAGCTATGCAGATAACAAGATGGTTATAGAAAAAGATTGAGTGAAATTCTGAAATCTAGATATCTTGTCTATGCACGTTCCAAAAACACGTTTCCGTCACTAACGTTTCCGTCACTATTATAGTATTTGTGCAGTAGCGGTTTGAAACGTGCCGAAAACCATGTGTGACGAAAAACAGAAGAAATGTATCAAGTGCTATAAATTGTTGCAAGAGGCCTATGGGGATAATTCTCTATCTCGTGTATGTGTTTTTGAGCAGTGTAAGCTCTTTAATGAGGGCCTAGAGAGCAGTGAAGATGACCAGCGCCCAGATCGCCATGTAACTGCTTCAACTCCGGAAACAGTGATCAAAATCAACCAAATTGTGCGTGCAGATCATTGAATAAGTATGAGATAATTGCCGAGGCTATAAATGCCGATAAAGAAACGGTTAGAAAAAATTTACACGCGGAATTACATATTATAAAAGTCTGTGCGAGGTGGTGCCAAAAAATTTGGCTCTTGACCAAAAGCTCTTGCGTCAACGGGTCTGCTCAGATTTCCTTGAAAAGTTAGAAAACGATCTGCGTTGAAAGTGTACTGATTTGAGTCGATGGAAGCGGTAAAGCAAAAAAATGACAGAGCTGCTGAAGGCCCTTCCCAACGAATACTTCCAGCACTGCTTCGATCAATGTCGAATCAATGAAAAACGTATGGAAAGGTGTACGGCGAGGACAGGAAAGTATATTGAAGAGGAGCATTCGATTGTAGAATAATTTTTATAATAAAACCCTTTTTCGTAACTAGTATAGTTGAAACAAAATCCGAACACCTTGATAATAGGGAGAGGGCAACAACAGTATAATATTCACAGAAGTAGAAATATATAAAACAAGACAAAAAATATTTGGGTTTAATTATAGCAAATGATAGAAAATTAAAAGAGAAAATAACGGTAAAATAATCAAAAAGATGGAAACTAATTTATAGTTTTTAAAAATACTTTCTTTTTTCGATAACAATTATAACTCAAGTTAATAAAACAGTAGTCTTACGTATATACGTGTACGGAACGTGTATAATGACAGACACTACAATAAAAACTAATTAAGTCGAAAATAATATTTGTGAGGCATCTAGAATATGAGAAAGGAGAAAATTAGAAACACATAGTGTACATCTAAGTTAAATCCAACAGCAGGAAGACAACATTGAGGGAATTCCCCTGAATGTAAATCCAAGTTGGCGTCATAGGGGGCGCCAGGGTCAGCCGCCATCTTGAAAAACAGGTTTTATCAAATATTTCACGAACCACGCATCGTAAGACAAAAATAGTATAGATCATTTTTATAGATAATGATTTTTTGTATAACACATAGGTTCTTAATTATAGCGCTCCAAATTTTTTACAATACGATTTTTGCTAAATATATAGTTAGCGGTTCATGATAAATTGGAAATGGTGGTGACTGAATTTGTACAGCATGAAATTTCCTATAAATTTTGTTTGGGAACTTTTTTCCGTAACATCTATAGTTTAAGAGCTTGGAGCTTGGTAAAACTTCGTACATTATCAGTGGCAATATTGCTCGTTGTATAAGAAAAACATTTCGAAATGCATAAAATGGTATAAAGTGTTAACAAAAATGTCGATGCAGCTGTGTAGCGAATCAATTAAAATTATAAATAGTGTTGAGAACAACTAATAATTTATCGATCTCTATTTATACTTGGGAGGGTAGAACGACAAAAGAATGAATGGTAAGACGGGTATCTAAAGCTAGAACAGAGAGAAACTCAAAATGAAAAGAGATAAAAAGGTTAACGTAGGACAGAAAATATTGGATAAGAACAGAAGAAAATATCAACACACATAACTCTACACCTGTAAGAGTACATAGCATAAGAATTAAATAAGTAAATATTATCGAATTAATGTATATTAACTAAATCGACTTTTATTCTGGGTAGTAAGGTGATAATCTCAAATTGCCATGTCTCATTCCACTGAGGTTGTAAATACTTAAATAAGACAATGCTACAAAACGGAAATGTCTTGCTTTTGTTTCTCGTTTCCTCGAAAATTCTTTCACGGTATAGCGATTGTTTGAGTTCTCCTTAAATATTTGAGACTATAGAGATAATTTTATAAGCAGTAAACGTTTTTACAATTAATCTACGCAAGGTGCTAAGATGCTTTTGGCATTCCTTGTTTTAGTAAACACTGTACTACAAAAATTACTTACGAATTTACTCGAGCTTAAGACATAAAATTGAACAATGATCGAGCAAATTTTTGGAACGATCATGATTCATTCTACATACTTGTCGTAACTTACATTCAACTATAATACCCAGCAGATGGTCTGATGAAGTTTTGGTTTATAGTTAAAATTATTAACGTTCCGTAAAATAAAACCGCACACAACTCTCATACACGAGAACTAAAAATTAATATACAACCCCAAATCAAAGGAAAGTTAAATTAAAATTCCACTAGAATTAACGCGAGTATAAAATATTATGCTTGGAATTGAATCTCCTGGTTGAAACGATAAATGAAAGCTAGAACATATTTTGAATTAATTTGGAATTTCTGGAACTGTTGACAATATTCATACTGAGCACACTGTTTACACCGTCACTACACCAACACTCAAACTAACACCGTTTGAGGCGCGTTCCGATAACCAAGTTATCGTTTTCAGAGACGGAAGGTAAACTAAAATCTAATGACTTGACTTACCTGTTTTAGACTAAATTTTCCCAGCAATAAACCTTTTCCCGCAAAACTTAATTCCAACTCTGATACCTTTCAATCCTCTTGGTACAAAAGGATTGGAAGGAATATTTAGCAGACCAGGTTTTAAATTGGTTTATAAACCCAACAATACATTAAAACAATTGTTGGGTAATTAAGGATAAAATACCAAATTTGGAAAGGAGTGGTATATATGAAATTAGCTGTGGTGATTGTGAGCGAATGTATATTGGGCAGACTAAAAGATCCGTTATTGTATGGCTTAAAGAGCACATAGCTCATTTCAAATATGGACAGACCGCACAATCAGGTAATGCGGATCACGCTGCCAATCACAATCATGACATAAATATTAATTATGCCAAATGTATCCAATAATAAATTGTTTGATGCATTTGAAAGTATTGAAATTGCTAGATGTAAGAATAGCTTAAATAGGAACAAAGGTCAATTCCTTATAGCCCACTATAGTAGTCAAGGAATGAATGTGAAGGAGTTTTTTCTCGCTGGAATTAATTTTCGAGGGAGAAGGTTTATTGGTGGGAAAATTTAGTATAAAACATTTTATTTTACCTTCAGGCTCTGAAGAAGATAACTTGGTTATTCCGTCAGTCAGTGTAATTGTGAGTGTTGGTGTAGTGGTGGTGTAAACAGTGTATTCAGTATATTTTGAATTGATAACTAACAATATTATGCATGATGAAAACTTTAAGCAACATTTTTTCATGTAATAGAGATACGAAACTATATATTGACGAACAGCTGTAAGATTTTTTTACTTAACTTAGTAACGTCTCCATTGAATGTATTTCCGATTTTATACGTAGCCATGCACTTTTAAAACTGAAACAGGATTCAAATATATTGCTTATAAATGTAGTGATTAGAAAACATCTTCCATTTTTTAGCTTTTAAAATATGTACTACATTTTCTACAAAAAATGCGCTTCTACTAGCGTTTTGTCCGTCCGTCTGGCTGTCTGTAGCAGCAATAATAAAAATTATAAAGATTGCAACATTTCTTTTCTTCAAAAAATGGTCGAAGAAATTGAAAAAATCTTCCGATACATTTACATATATAAGATAAAGTAGCGCATTTTTTGTTTTAGTTCGCTGGAAGCTGATTAAATTGTAACAACATTTAGTCTAACGGTAAAACATGCGCTTCAATATCACCAGCCGAGAGGGCGACGATTTTTTTACTGGGTATTTTTAATATATTTTCCTAGATTGATTATCGAGTGCTGCAACTGAGACATCCTTTATATAAATTTTTCAGAATAAGATAAAAGAGTTGGTAGGTGTAAAATAAAATGCTTAGTTGCATTTATATGTGTTACAATTTTAAGAAATAACGAGATTATTTCAAAAGAAATTTCAATTGAACTAATGATATCCTCAAGGGCTCGGAATATGCTGATAGCGATTTCTCCAACTGATACGTGAATCCAGTCCTGTTCTATTATATTAATAGTATCTAAATTACATTTCCTATTTACTTGTATTGTTTTTGTGACCTGTTTACTTTATGTTGTAGTTGTTTTTGAAGAGAAAAATTTGTAAGGCCTTTTCAGTTGTTTACGGCAAATTAGAGATTTCCAAGAAATCGAACATTCTGGAAAGTGAGAAAGTGTATATAAACGAGTTTCTAATAGCCGGATAGATAATAAACCAAACAGTTTATTTAAATAAATAGTGTATTGAAAATTGGGGAATAATCTTTTGTATTTGGTATTAGTTTATGAATAAATTACGTAAGTAAATTCACCCCAACTGTTCAAATATATAAGAATATATATGTAAGATGATTGTTATTATTCAAAAAAACTTGTGGATCTCTCGCTTTAATGGACGATGCTTAGAGTTGCAAGCAATTATGTAAAGCCAAAAACTAAAGGACAGTTTCAATAAAAGTGTAGTTTAATGCTAGCCGAAGTGTCTGGTTTCTGAAAGTGATGCTTGAGTTTAAATATGCAACTGTTTTCATTCATATAATCTTTGTCAACTAATATTTTGCTCAAGTTCTAGTCATAAAGTAAGAAAAAAAATTCGTCTGACGCTGCTAGTAGCCCGCTTAACACGTGTAATTTTGATATCTACGTAAGTAGCAGTTTTTTCTTTTTTTATTCAAATTTGGAATGTGAGCTACAACTACAAATATGGTTTTGTGGAAATTTATCGGAAAGTATGTGAAGAGAAGGGCGAGCAAGGATTGTAACTGACGAACATGATGCTAAAATTAATAAATTGATGAACAAATGTGCTTGTCGTTTTACAAATAGTCGAAGACGAGAGAATGGTAGTATCTTATTCCCATATTTGAAAGTCTGCCACATATATGGTGATCCATTATTGGATAGAATTATAACTAGTGACAAGAAATAAGTCAATTGCAAAACCATAAAGTGAGGCCACAGAAAATCCCATTAAAAATCAAGAAACTGAGATTATAGCGACTGTCTTTTGGGATAGGTTACTTTCTGTTCCATCATAAAGTCTCGATCTTGGACATAGTGAATTTTACTTGGTTTCAAGAATGGAGAACTGAACAGGACGACGATGACAAACTTACTGAGTGGTCGAAGTAGCAGGCGAAGGTCTTCAAAGCTCACCCACCCAAGCAATAAATACTTTAATTTATTTATTAATTTAATGAATATGTGAAAAGATGTCGCTCTTTCAGATGTCGATAATAAATTATTATGTTCTAAATGTTCTTGTTTTTAGGTCTCTTCTGTTTTAAAATCAGTTTTTTTTAATAATTTTTGAAAAATTGGTGAAAAATCTGCGTATTTATATTAATCAATAGATCACCTCTTCCAAAAATTATTGAAAAAAACTAATTTTAGAACAGAAGAGATCTAAAATCAATCAAAACATTAAGCATTAGAAAGGTCTAAGAAATAAGAAATTTAATAAATTATTGTGCCTCTACAAACTTTATTTATATTATCAAATGTTATTTTCCCTGTACATTATTTATAATTGATTTTAAGACTAACACCTACTAAAAACAGATTTTATCTGTTGTTTATTATTCAACTGTAGGTGTTTAATAAACAATCTCTCGTGCATATTAAATACAATTTATTGAGTTTAATTATAAACCTAGCATAGGCGTTGCACATTTTAACAGATGAGGGTACCAAGGAATGTGTTAATATCAATCATTATCCCAAAATTTATGTTCCACGTATAGAATAAAGAGACAAGAGACAATCATCAAATTTAATAAAATCGGCAAATGAAATAAATCATCACAACTCATAGAAATGTCCTTTTCGATTTAGATTTCGAAGCTTCAGTGACCTTTACGGGCAGATTCTTTGAAAAGGGACAGGTATGGTTATCAGAGTGACTGGGATCTGAATAATGTATAACTTGTTTTCTCATACACAATTCGAAATATTTCTTTCAAAAGATTCATAATGTAACGACACATTTATCGTATCTGTTTTAAAATTATGCTAAATAGTTGTACGTGACACTTTTTTTTTGAATGATGAGGTGATAAAAAGTAGAAATAGTGTGTACAAAATTATATTCTGCCAGTTCCAGTTGAGTGTTTCTAAGTGAATAATCATCTTCTCACGAAAACCTTCACTTGCCAATCAAATTTTATATGTGTTCTCTATTCTCTTTGATACAAATTAATATTTACCCAAATTTAAAACCATTATATTTGTTTCCTATAAAAATTTTATATCAGACTTTTCATCAAATTTTTCGTCGCTTGACATCTTTAAACTTAACTTCCTAAGCTAATGATATACGACAAATGTTATTGGATTAAAAATTTCAATTATTTTCTTACATTAGTTTTTGAAACGCTGGTCCTTATTGTTTTTAAATTTGATCTCTATATACTTTAAGCCAAAGGTGTCAAATTCAATTTTACAATCGGCCATATATAATTAATTTTGAATTCTTAGGTGGGCCAAATTAAAAATAAAAAAATGAACTGAATTATTACAACATATAACATATATAAAGATACGTAGACTTGAGAGGAACCGAATGAAGTCTAAAAGCTCTAAAAAACATGATTCTTCTTTCTGTGACACATTGTGATCGCGGACCTTATTGATGCGATTCACGGGCCGGAAGCGGCCCACGGGCCTTATCTTTGACATGACTGCTTTAAGCAATTCTCAAAATACGATTTGTAGAGGTTGTCAAACTAGATATTTATTTAGAACATTGGTTCACAATCTTTTTTGTTTCATAGACTCAGGGCCGGATTAAGATTTATAAGGCCCGGGACTAAAATAATGACGGGGTCCCCTTAAGGAATTCGAAAATCCGGAAAAATTCACAAAATAATATCAATACGTTAGATTTGTGGTATCAACACATCAAAAAATACAGAATGATGGGGCCCTCTTGGACCTGAGGCCCGGGGCTATAGCCACCCAAGCTCCTAGCTTAATCCGGCCCTGCATAGACGACTTTCGGAATTTTGTTGGATCCGGTGGACCGACAACTGATATATCTCGAAAAAAAGTGAGTCAGTGGAAACTTGCATTGCGGCTCAGTTTCAACGACAATTAACAGTTTTCGAAAAAGTTAGAATTGATGGCTTCATAGTGTTAATTGATAATAAAATCAACTAGAAGATGCAAACTGGCAATTTATAATAAAAGTGTAGAGAAGGTTATGTCTTTTAAATATTTAGGGGTTAACATCACGAGCAATAGGAACTTGAAACAAGAAGTCAAAACGCAAACAACAGCAGCATCTAGGATATCAGGATTCCTTCGAACCGTGATATGGAGGAATAAATTTTTAAGTATCGAAAGCAAAACACGAATATATAAAACTCGTATCAGACCAGTAATGACATACGCCATAGAAACGAGGGCGGAGACTGCAACTATTAAGCGGATTCTTAGAACGACCGAGATGAAAACATTTCGCTCAATCACAGGGAAAACACTAAAAGACAGAATAAGGAGCAATGAAATTAGAAGAATGTGTGACGTTTCGGATATAGTGAGATGGGCTAGAACTAGAAGAAGAGTATGGAGAGATCATGTCAATAGAATGGACGACGATCGACTGGCGAAAATTGCAAAGGAAGAGAGACCCAATACAAGTAGACCGCCTGGAAGACCACCAAAGCGCTGGTATCAGAGCTGGTCCTCGGAGTCACAACTTAGGCTGCCTCTTTGAAAACATAAGACATAGTCTTAAAATAAGAAGAAAAAAAATTAATTTGCCAAATTTATACGGTTAAAACAGACAACGTCAATGAAGCCCTGTACTTCAAATTTATCTAAACACACAATGCAGTGAAAATGAACCTTTTGATAAAAAATATGTCAATTATGATGCATCCAATTTACCACCCTGTGAATCAGAACTTTTACGGATTCCATATATATCAAGTATATCAAAATTGCAACCAGATGGATGGCTAATAGTATAATGTTGAATAGCAAGATGGAAATATTGTATTTTTAACATTAATTGAATTGAGTGTATTAAAATTTATGTGTAATATCACGTATTGATAATAATTTCTTTTCCAGAGAGCGAAGAAAATGTAAAAGACGACGATGTAATTTCGAAGGTCTAGATGAAGAGGGAGACAAATGATTAATTATTGGAAAAAAATTTTCATAAGTATTGTAATTGAACAATTAAGCTTTTGAAATTGCACGTATTATGATATTTTATTATAAATGCCTAACTTTACAGAATAGAAGATATTTTCTTTAGGCATTAGATTTGGAAGATCGTATCAGACGTCTTAGCAACTTTCGATCCATTTTACAGATAGTTGCAAACATGTGTCAATTTTTTCTACTCAAAATTGTCTAATTAAAAATATACTCGAAAGCCAGATTTGTGAATATACATTTTTTTAAATAAAAAATTTGCAATATGCAAAAAACATTGGATTTTGTTGCAACCGCGCTAAACCTGCCAGAAGTTGATTTTTTTACTTTAAATATATTAAATAACATATAGAAAAAGTTTCAGCCTTGTGAAAGTACCTTAGTCGAAGTGGTGACCAGCTCGTAAACTACAAGAACCGATGAATTCTCACAAATTTCATTAAGAAAACTTCCCATTGGAGTGGTAGAAATATAGTATATTCTCTTGTGTTGTATGTATTTATTCAAAAATATAAATTATATTATTACACTGTTATTTATTATTGTTAGAACAGTGGTAATATAATCGAAATTAAATACTTATAACGTAATGAACTTGATGGATTGGCAGCACATTATCAATATTTGGTTCGAGTTTTGTAATGAATAACCACAAATTTCTCCGTTGGTGATATTCAACGCGATCAGAAGCTTTGGCACAATTCCATACAGTCCAAGATATTTTTCGGATATTTCTAGCAACAGCCATAATTAAGTAGCTTCTCAGATATCTCAGTAATATCAGATTTTCCATATCTGTTTCATCGATTGAATTTATGATCCATGGTGATATTTCCACCGACAGAATATCTTCAAACCTGATTTTAAAATCATTATGTAGGGGAATCAAACGTAAGATGTCTGATGTAATAAATAATGTATTTGTAATGTTTGCGTGAACACTTCCATAAAACAATTTATCTAACTCCTATAGCAGGTTGCTCGGGAGAGATTTATTTACATTTAATTTCCATTTTTTGTTAAAAATAAATCCTAAAATGGATAATATATAAAATAAAACTATAAGCGTATAATAAATAGGTAGGTAGGTACTTACTTTTCCAACACTGGGAATCACTAATATCGATTCACTATACTTTTCTTTATGAAATTCCGAAAACGTTTATCCTTGGCATTCGTATTTATGAAGGTGAAGAATCAAACAAGTTCATGCAAGCAAATAAGGCACAATTCGTATTAATTTGCATCTCTGAGCAAGCGGTGCAGACGGGAAAGCAGCCAGTGCAGCAACAACAGCAAGTCTCCACGCGTTTTACTGAATATGGAATAAGTTTTTACTAGGAACAGTCGCTGAGCTTCTTAAAATATTATATGCGTCCACTAATAAGAGAATTGAAGCAAATATTTTATCGAAATCAAATAAATTTTGATGGATTACGATTGTGGACCCCCATTTTTTGTCACGTACAACGTAGACCGCCGTAGATGCTCCTGTGGATACCTAGTGGTCCACCTGGACCACTTAGGGAATTAGAAGATGATTTGACCGTTGGAGTAATATTTTTTCGGGATTTGAAACAGTCACAAACGGGTCACAATTAATTTTTCTATGAACCTTTTAACAACTATTGTTAAGCGGTAAGATATATACCTTGTTCAAGGTAGTAAAGGGTGAGCCATGACTTTTTGTAACCAGCTTAGCGTAAGAACTATGTGGGGTAGAGGTCACGCATTTCCTCGTTTCATAGAAATCTAGTAACAATGGATCGATTCACGGGAGAACAACGATATTACAAAAACAATGATTCTTACTAGTCATCTATGTCGATTGTATTAACAATTACACCTTATCAATCAGTGTAAATTTCATTGGATCATGTTTTCAAAACCTCGAAACAATACTACTAAGAAAAAGTCCAGCAGCAACGTAGCAGGAGATGTAGAGATAGTGGTGCAAGTAAACGTGTCTGTGTGTGAGGATTCAAGATTGCATACGCACAAGCGTTCATATACCCTGAACAAATTTGCATTCATCGATAGGTAATTCGATATTAGTAACTTTACATTTCCTTCCGGATGAACCCTATTTTTACTTAAATGGGCATGCCAGCAAAAAAAATTGCAGATTTTAGAGTAAAGTCGACCATAAATTGAAACACCAAAGACCTTCACATTCTCCAAAAGTGACTTTTGGACGACAATATCTTCAAAAGACATAATAGTGCCGAACTTTTTTGAAAATATATGCAACGATTCGGTAACTGTTAACTTTGCATAATATGTGAAAATGTTTTCTTAAACGTTACATCATTTTGAAGGTAATAACAATAAAACATGAATCTCGCACGTAGGAGATAATCCATAGCTTCCCTGCAGTCCAGATTCATCTCTTTTTATGATGCTTTCTTAAAAATAGAGTCTACATAAATGAATCAGGAACAATTCTTTGATTAAAACATTCGTCAAGAAATTTGTAGCATACCCATATGTCGAGAGTTTTCTAAAATCTACGGTACTATTTCTAGAAAATAATTTGCAGGTCCTTGTTCTTTATTTCAAATAAAAATTTGTTTGAACATAATGTGTTTTGTTTTCTTCATGTCAATTTAAAAGGTGTAAAAATTTATGACCGTATATTAAATGATAATCTTTTTGTATTCAATAATGTTTTGCGGTGACAGTTTTTACATTTGGATTATAATTCTACGATTTTCAAGAGTTCTTCTTTCATCGAAGCTTGTATATGGATATTTCATTTTTTAGTGTTGTATCAAGATTGGAACTTGTAGAAAGTTTACTATTTGGAGCTTTTTAACGACTAGATCTAACTCTTCATCCCCATTTATTCCAATAAGGCAGAAAATCCAAGCTAATATTAATTTGTATTCCATTCAATTTCAACTGCTATAGGTAGAACAAATTTATCGAATAGTTTTTAATTGAACTTTGAAAATCTGTATAAATTTATCTAAAGAAGCAGCGATTTGTTGAAAAAGTCGTATTTATAGAGTATACTGAACACACTGTTTACACCAACACTCACAATTACACTGTCTGACGCGCGTTTCGATAACCAAGTTATCGTCTTCAGAGATTGAAGAGACAGTTTACCTCAAGTTTCTGAAGACGATAACGTTATCGAAACTAGCGTCAGACAGTGTAATTGTGAGTGTTGGTGTAAACAGTGTGTTCAGTATGAATGTCCCTGACGGTTCTACAACTTAGTTTATCGAGAATATTCACTCGGATCGGTGGAAGATGTAAGTTAGTTGTTAAACTTTGTGTCTTTTATTGTCCGTGTTGAAATGTGAGAATATTGAACACAATATTCGAGAAACAGGTAATTTGACTCTTATTTTGAAAAACTGTCAAAACTATGTAAACTTATTGAACGAGCATCAATCGATTTGTGTATAATTCACACTTATTTCGTGTTTCTTTGGAGATATTTGGACAATTTATGAAAATTTCAAATAATAAATTTTATACCGACAAATATAAATCTCATTTTTAAAATGTGCATTTTCCTGTGTGAAATAATATTTACGCTGCAATTAAAATCATACTTTTATGTTGGTAGACGTTTACCACATTACTGGTAGAGTAATTGAAATGTACAAATTCGCGAGAAAGCTGGAAAAATGTGGAGAAAGTAATATTTCAACAACCGTATTCATAATCGCCGAAGTGGTTTTTTTCAGCATCCATTTTAAAAATAGATCGCATATTCAACGGAAATCAGAATAACTTCCTCATATATTTCGAAGTAAAAAATCACAGTTATATACGATTACATCTACAGTTCGCTTTTTCCAGCACATATGCCCTCTCTTTCTCTATCTACTGTCTACGTGTTTTTGCAACCACAAAGTTGATTAATGTGAGTGTTTTTGGAATTATTTATGATTATGCTCCAGGAGTTTTAATCCTTTTATAATCTTCGAACAAAGTAATCTGGGATATCCTCCAAATACAATGCCTGCTCAACATTTGGTCAAGAAATCGTTAAAATTTACGGTGCATGTTTTCTACAGGGTAATATAGATATCGCTCTATTATAACAAGATGTCCCACGACGAGTTGTAACTATCTGTATATGGAAAAATACTTATAGTAAAATCATGAAACTTTCTACGTTTGGGTCTTCGTATACGATCTTTTTAACTAAAATATTTTTAAAGATGGCCGACTTCCGGTTCTACCTGAAGTCGACTGTGACTGAGACAGCAAATAAAGTTCTTGTAACAACTTTGTCACATTCAACATGTATTAAAAGCTAATATCTGGATAACGGTAAGGTATAGGAAAATACACTTGAATTTGCTTTATTTTTTACCCCTGAATGCATTAAAATAGAAAAAACCTGGTTGTTCTAATTAAAAAAATAAAGAAATTTGATATTTATAAAGTTAAACTTTGAGCACTTTTTATATACATCCTGTATAAAATGAAAAATTTTTCAACATAGATTCAAATACGTCTGACCTTGCTAAAAGCAACCGACTAGAAACCATTTTCATATCGCTTATTAACGGTCAAATTTTTTACAAAAAAATTAATAACTCGAAAAGTATGCATTATAGATAGTTTTAACTCGTCGTGGGACACCCTGTATATAAAAAGTTTTCAGACAAAAGAATACTAAAATTTCACGTAGATTTCAAAAACGTATCAATATACAGGGTGTTCTATTTAAAATATCAAAGTTACTGTCGACTTCCGGTAGAACCGGAAGTCGGCCATCTTTGAAAATATTTTAGTTAAAAAGATCGTATCCGAAAACCCAAACCTAACCTAACCAAATGTTCATGATTTTACTAAAAGTATTTTGTCATATACAGATAGATTTAAGTCGTTGTGGGACACAGTTGTTATCTCACTAGGATCCAGGATCCAGGATCCAAAAAATCATATGTTTTAATGGAGTAGAAGTAGAAAAAGATCTTCGGAATTGTCAAAAATAGTGATCACAATTCACTTAACATTAAGTTTCATGAAATATTCACTCAAAAATATTTTTAAATATTCGAAAATATCGATATTGTATTCAAGCACTCTGTTTCCCTGATTCCAATAGAAAATGTTCAGTAACTTCCAAAATGTACTTAAATAAGTTTCAACGACGGCAATAGAAAATGCACGATATCTGTGCCAGGAAGAGTAAGAGTCGAAGCTCGTTTTTTTAGATTGGTATTCCTGGCATTCAATTAGCATGTGTTGCAGTGAAGGCGTAAATCAGATGGATCTGAAGTAATCTGTGTGTCCGTTCATTGTCTTCGAATAGTTTTTTGGTAATGATTTTTCAGCGATGTGCTGTCAATGAACCGATCATCGATCTAAAGACGATAAATTATGGAAACAGCAGACTAATTCATGTTCCGCGCACTGGCCACTTCTCGCTAACTCTGACAGAAATAGGGTCCCCGTTTGAGCAGCTTTATCACTAGCTGTGTCCCTTCATAGATCAAACTCTTTGTTGTTAAAGGAGATGTGTATCGGTTAACTTGATGATGATGGCTAACTGATAGTGGTAACTGAGAGAAAGAGAGAGAGATTCGTTAGATAGGTAGGATAAGGGAAATTTGTTATAGTAGGAGGATTTGTGGGAGTTGGCCCTGATATAGGAGTGGCTTCTTTGCAGAGCTGGGGTTGTGAAGGTTACGTGGGATTGTGTTTGCTGCCCTTAGTTAGACAAACACAATGATTGAGAGAAATTTTAAAGAGAGAGAGAGAGTTATTCGTTGGAAAATTTTTAGGTAGGATAAGGAAAATTTGTTATAGTGGGAAGGTTTGTTGGAGTTGGCCCTAATAGTGGTGGATCAGGTAGATGATAACCTTGTATGAGGATAATCAATTACCCCTAAATAGCACTATTATAAACAAGTGTAAAAAGGGTGATTACCGATCAAAACATCAACCGATCAACATATTTTTCATCTTCTTGCAGTAAATGCCATTAGCTTTAAGATGTTACTGTGATCACTGAAAAGAAAACGCCACATGAATTATGTTGTCACCCTACATGGGTTATAATAAGAAGATGCTGACGCATTCCAGAGTCGCTTAAGAGAAGTTAAACTTAAATCAAGTATTCAACTTATCATTGCACTAGAAATATCACATAATATCTTAAAATGTTAATAATTGCAACAATGAATATTTTCAAGAAGCTACTTCGAGCTATCAAAATTATTATGCATAACAAATATCTGTGAGGTTCGTGATAGGTTCACATGCTTGGCAAGAATCGACAAATGTTTACGAAGACAAGTATGTACAGGGGGTGTTTAGCTTGGTTTACGTGAGCTACTGGCAGGTACAGGGTAGTATTAGTTTTCAAACACAAATCAACGGTAACATTGCTAACGTTTTGTTTATATATTGTATAAAAATATGTTAATCCTAGCACAATATAACCTACATAACCTCTATGTTTGAACCCACGCGTACGCTCGCGAGTCTATATGCCAATAATACCTGCACTACCAGAAGCAACAGTCTTTCAAATCGTGAAGTGAAATATTCAGTGTTCGGAAGACGGTTCGGATTCTTTCGCGATTCAAGTCACACAAAACTATTCATAGTCGTTATAACAAACGCAGTAACTTTCTTGGTTTTGATGTCACATATTCAAATATTTTACGATTTTTTGCACCCCTAGAACGGTGTTACCACCACCAACAAGGTTGTTATCTATCACTAAGTACTGTTTCAAGAAATAATTCACTATTGAAAGATATTTTACGTTGTAAATAATGTAGAAATTGCTTTAGTATCAATGCCAAGAAGTACTAAAATATCATATTAGTATGGAAAGCATCAAGGAAAACTCGGTAGGTTTATAAGATATTTAACAAACACAACAAAAAATATATTGATATTAAACTGAAAGCTCTAAATCATCTGACATTTATAATAAAAGAATTAAATAGATACTGCATACATAGAGGGTCGCTGAAAGACATTTGGTTGCCTAGGGCAGTTTTTGGCCTCGAGTCCTCCCGTGACAAAATGGACAAAATCGGGAATTGAAAGTAAATGGCCCAATGTCTCATTTTCCCAAGGTCCGTCTAAGAATTCGTAGTATGAGCTAAGCTTTTTTTTGAAACAGCTCTAGCCCAATATGTTAATAGGCTTACAGGACTAAAAAAATGCAATATAATCTTAGGTCCCCTGGACCTGAGTCTCGTGGGAATCTGCCCCCTTTGTCCTTTTGCCTCGGCGGTCTTGCAAATATACATTATTTTAAAGATAGTTGGTGAAATTTTTCAATATTCAAGTAAAATATTTCAATATTGAGAAACAATAGTATTTTTCCTTCTTATACATATTCATGTGCCGTTTATGATTGTCAGTAAGCGACGACAGAAAGGAAGACGGTTTGTCTCCGTCCGGTACGTGCATCTTTTCAATGATCGTGTCCAATAATGGCAATAAGTAAAAACCATCTATCGTATCGAGTTTGTATCGTCTGTTTTTTTATTCTCGATTTCCTAAGAAGTTGATTCGTTTTATCCTGTACCGTTGGCGATGGCACGACGCAAGTTGTCTGATATTTGCCGTTGCTTGGGCTCGACTTGACTTGTTGGCCAATATATCAAAAAAGGAAACGATACGGTTTCGGTCTGTCAATAAGGTACATCTTTTTATTCGATACCATGTATTCGGAGTTTATAAATACTGTAATTCCATGTACTTATCATGGCACAAATAACGTTGCGTTTTTTATGTTTTAATTTGTTTCGAAAGTAGAATTGAACTGAGCGCCTCGTTTAGTAGTTTGAGACTTAAACTTAATTGAGTTTACTGTTTGAAACCTTAGCATGTAGTGTTCATTATTCTCTCAATTAAAATAATCCGCTTCTAAATAATTCGGTTTTATATGGAGACCATATAACTTTTCATTTGAAATCCTCATATTTATATATTAAGAGCTCCTAGTCGCCGAAATTTCTGTGTAGAAGTTCAGTGTTCAAACTAACCATTAATTATTTTGTTATGATTTGTTATTGAGTATTGTTCTGAAGAAAATATGAAGTGAAACGAATTTCTCAACATCTACCAGTAATAGCTCGCACTGTAGGATCAAAGTTTATTCCAAATAAGTGCGAGGTATAATGCCAGTCATCGAATAGCGAAAATTTTATTTTTACAAAAAGAAATGACGTCCCACTGGTAAGTAAATAGTACAATAAACAAATTTTCCTGGTCCGATTTACAATATTCAAATTTCAGTATCAGGGAATCATTTAAAAGTATATATAAACGACAACACTAAACAAAAAATTAATCCCTAGAAGTTTCTAAATCAAATAATACTGACAAAATAAAAGGGTGCTATATATAATTTTTTCTATAATTATCAAGTAGGTTTTCGGTTCAGTGAAAGGTTAGTTGTGAGCTGTGTAATGTAGTAAAGGTCAAATTATTCCTAAGTAAAAGTTTGCGACAACCGTAGCTTGAAGATGTCTATCTGCAGTTCCGGTAAACATCCTACTATAGCCTAGTACAGAGAGAGGCCAAAAACTGAAAAGACACAAAAACATCTATAAACAGATGCTCAAAAACTGATATTATCAGTTTTCAACTGACGTTGTAGTCGAGGAATGTCCAGAAGAGATGCTAAACTGCAAAGCAAGGTGTGGTAATGATACTGTCTCAGATTTTTTTTCAAATTAAATTCCATTAAACATAGTGCCTAATCTTGCAGAACTGACATATTCACATATTCTTGTGGTATGTGGTATGAACAATTTAAAGTTTTCTTAAATAACAAGGTTTTAGTGATAAAACTAATACTAATGGAAAACGGAGATACGAATATATAACAAAAATTCGGGAGTATCGTAATGAACGAAGACAAATCTATCACTTGGATTGAACATGGTTCGACAGCCACGATACTGTTCATAAACCCTAGATAAATGATAATTGGAAATATAAAATTGAGACATCCCATTATAGAGGTAAAATTAAATACATTATTATCAAGTTCGAAGCATGTTAAGGATGGCTCTTTAGATTACCATCAGGATGTGGATTGAAGAGCCCATTTCGAGCCTTGGTTAAAGCAAATTGATACCAGAACTACATGCAAACAGTTTAATTGTGTTAGATAACGCCTCGTATTCTAACTAAACATTCTTCAAAAGCAGACATACAGGAGGTTCTAATTGAATAATATTCATATTTCAAAGAGCATTAAATAAAGAAGCAACTCATTGAGGTTTTAGAAACAAAAATAATTCCCAAAGAATATACAGTTGGCGAAATGGCCAAGAATGCTGTTTATTAAATCCATTATGGTCCCACCCAAAAAGGCAAACAACACTTCATTCAAAAACTCCTCCTCCTAATGAAAGAATGTTCAAAACATTATCACCGAGAATTAGAGAAATGCCATAAATCACTTGAAAAAAGTTGAAAACCAATGTAGGTACAGATGTGCCAGTTTTATATAGACTTGTAATTGATTTAAAAGACAGTAATTTTGAATTGTTTTGTGGTGTATGTATTATAAATGAAGACCACAGGGAATTTTTCAGGAAATTGTCACAGCAATGAAGTTAGAAAGTTATTTCCCAGTATGATTTCACTGTTATGAAATATTCACTGTATTGTATCTACATTATGGTAATAAGAACAAAGACTATGAGTAAATTTCATCAGAAAGTGCAATGTAACTTTTACTCTAGTTTTAAAGTTACAAATAAAACTTTGTAGCCATAAATTCGATCTTTGTATTTAATTTTACTGAAATTATCTTCGCTTGTTATATCGAGTACAACTCTTTACAATTCAAAGGTTTTCTCACTACCCCACCCGTATACGATTATAAGGACTTCCAGTATTACTAACATATTGTTTAAAATCCGCTTCTTAGCCTAGCAAACCTGATAATACCTGAGTAAGTAAACTCAGCACTTAGTATCTAGTGATCTCGCTTAATGTTATCAACTTAAAATCTAAATTAAATCAGGTCAACAATACAATCGGCTATATTTAAGCAGAACAAAAATCAAGAATTGTGTACAATACAAAGTTGAGTAGAGCATAAAGTAAATAAATAAGATTAACATGTGGTAACTATTATAAATAAAATGAAAAGCTAAATTAAGTAATTCCATTACAAACAAATGCAGTATTTTATGGTGAAAAATGATGGTGAAATATGTAAATAACTGCATCAAATTACAACAAATGATAATATAAGCAAATATTATTATAATTTTTATTAATACTTTTTCGAGTGTAGTCGCATGATTTTTATAATATTTAAATAAAAAAAAATAGTTATTACCTTTGACTGATATCTACTAGTCTTATTTCTGATACAAATATCGATCGTGAACATTTACAAACATATGTTTTTCCTCTTTATATTACTCTGAGAAACTTTTCAATCTCTTTATCAATACCTATTCCTCATTGTACTGTGATACTGTCCATTTCACTATTTAAACCGAAGAACGTGATGAAATTTTTAACTCAGTGTCGACTGCATCCAGCCGTTATTGCACATTGTCCGGATAGGATTTACAAAATGAAGGAAGTAATTTGACCAGTTACACTTTTTCATTGGAATATTCCTGTCACAATGGAATTTACATAGTTTTATTTTACCTTCGGTTCATGGGAAATTGAGTTTCTAAAGCTCTCAATATATAGATAGCGCATGCAATTTTGGTTGTATACATAGTAATATAATACTTGATACATGAAGAGAAGTATCATAATTTGGCTTTATAGCAGAAGTTTGATATGTAATAAATTCTGATAATTACGTTTTCTATGTATTAAAATGAAACTTATAACAGTGAGGAACTGTTGTGACCAGATCTACACCCAATCTCCTCAACTGCAATATTACTTTTAGCCTGGGAACATGTTGACAACTTTTTTAACAATCATGTGAGAGCTGTTTTTGGTGCATTTGAAAATACTAATAAAAACAGCACATCGAAAAGCACAGTAAGTTTATTTGTTTTTATTTGTATTGTTTCTCACAGTCTATGAAAATTGGCTGAATAGTTTACATTTATTGAGTTTTTTCTGTGAAATTCATAAGAAATATCAATGATTTCTTCAATAAGTGTATAATGCTTAGATTTCTTTATCATCATAATTATTTTGGAGACCGTTTTCGCTTGTGTAATTTTTATAATTGATCTCGTCTTCAGAATCAGGTATCAAACATAATTCATCAGTCAATAAGTCATGTGACTAACACACAGATGGCGCTGACATAATCAAATCCATATGACGTTTATGAAATACAACTTTCGAAAGACCAAGTGTAAAATTTAAAGACAGAAAAAAGTGAGAGTCATTTAAGTGAAGCTACTTTTGTTATTCTCAAAACAATGGATTTCAAAAAATATCGTTAGTTAATTTATCATTGCTTCTTGATGAAAAAAAAATTACAGTACAAGCTCCGCAATGGCTGTTGTTATTGGTTTGCTGAATTTAAACGTTGTCGTACAGACATCGGTGATGGTGAACGTTCTCATCGTCCATCGAGGTAGTTTTTCCATAAAATATCAAAAAAAATCCACAAATTAGTTATATCTAATCATAAATTGAGATTGCGGGAGATAGCTGAGCCCGTAAAGATATCAGAAGGCATGAACATTTGACCATGAGAAAGCTTTTTTCAAAGTGGGTGCCGCGTTTACTCACAGTCGATTAAAAACAACAACGTGTTGATGATTTAGAGCAGTGTTTGACCAAGTTTACACGTAATAAATCAGATTTTTTGCATCGATATGTGACAATGGATAAAATAATGGATCAGTCACTTCACTCAATCAAAACGATCATCATTTGAGAGGACTGCATCCGGTGAGTTATTGGATTGTTTGAATCAAGGAAAAACGGCCTCACCAAGACAATGCACCGATTCACAAGTCGTTGGCAACGATGGTTGAATTGAACGAATTATACTTCTAATTGCTTCCTCATCCACCGTATAGTCCAGATCTGGCCTCGGTAACTACTGGTTATTTGGGCCCCAGTAAATACTGGTTATTTGCTGATATCAAAAAAATGCTCGCCGGTAAGAAATTCAGCACAAATGAAGAAGCAATTGCTGAAACTGAAGCCTATTTTGAGGAAAAAGGTAAATCCTTCTACCAGCACGGCATCCAGAAGTTGGTGTGATTGTATTGCTCTTAAAGGAGACACCTTGATGAGTAAAATCAATTTTTGGCAAAAAATGTGTTTTTCCTAGTTAGCCACATGACTTATTCGACGTATTTAATACTCATATAATTCTTTATCTTTAATAACAAATTGAGATCGTTTTTGCATTGTTTGCAATTTGCTCTGTTCATTTTCTTCCTTTTCCCAGCCAGAATTAAAATTTCTATTAGCGTAGCACGGTTTGCATTGGTGAAAATTGATAATAACAGATGCTTTTGGGGTTCAATTACAAGGAGGCAGAGCCGCTGGTTGGCGTCCACCTTTTGTATGATACTATCTTGCAATGTTCATATGTGTTTGTTTAAAACCATCAAGTTGATTAATAAATTCTGTGGTTTCCAAAGTAAGCTCTTCGTCTGACAATTGACTTTTTTCGTAAAACGTTCAATGGTTTTGCGAATTGTGCTATCGTTTAAATTGACGTTGTTGAAAAAAGATTCGATGACGGCATGAAATACTGGCAGAACAGCGCTTTGGTATGGACCAAACATTTCGATTAAATGACTGATATTAACCATAGTTTTTTTGGGGGACATTTGTACATGCGCAGCCCATTACGAACAACGCAACTAGCGCAATGCAAAGATATTTATCCTATCAGGCAGTAGAACAGTCATTCTAGCATATGATTCTTGAAAAATTGGATCAAAACATGTATGGGAATGCACACAATGTTTGAACTTACTGAGAGTAAACAACAAGAGTTATTCAGTAATCGGTTTAAGGTCATATCGAAATGCACAGCAATGAAGAAGCAAAACAATGTCCTTCTTCTTCATCCTCACAAAAGTTCGCTAGTTTTTGATTACTAATCGTGTCTACCATTATACCAATACGATTTCTTGCACTCCTCGGGCTAACACAGAAATGTTGGGTTAAGTGCATCATCAGATAAGATAAGTATAGTCAAAAAATTTTATTTTCAAGCAGAAACATAGACTGCTGCATATGTATTCTATGAGACAGCAGAGCAGACTTCCAAGCATTTGACTAATATGAAATTAAGCTCGACCAGAACTCAGTGCGAAGCAATGGACAGCTGACCACTTGGCAAAGAAAGGAACACAACTTTTTGTAGGTTTTGGAGGCAATGGACAGCTGACCACTTGGCTAAGAATGGGACACAACTTTTTGTAGGTTTTCGAGGCAATGGACAGCTCACCAATTGGTGAAGAGAGGAACACAACTTTTTGTAGGTTCTCCAAAAAGCCATCAAGTCATAATCATAAAAAAGTGGGAAAGCACGAAGAAATAATATGGAATAAGATCCAGGGCTGAAACAATCGAAGAAGTTTCTTTCTTATTCTACTAACTAAAGGTCCTTCCATTGAACAAATAAGAGTACTGGTCACTGGTCACTGTTCAGTGAAGATTTACTAGAAGTACCAGGATATCAACGAAGAAACTCACTCCTGAATCTTGTTTCTGGAAAGAACTAAAGGAAACAGCCGAGAACTGTCTTTATGAGTGCTACGTTAAGGCTACGGTTCTTACATTCTCGCTTTATTAAACCAACCAGGTAGCTCCTAGAGCGATAACTCACATTGTAAAATCGTGGATCCCTCTTTAATAGATCGATAGGTCAAAGTGTTAACGACGATTCACCGCCTCATTTTCTAGCTAATCAAAATCATACTTTTATGAAATTTTACCTTTTATACTGTTATTTTACATAGTCTAAGTTTTCCATATGTTTATGCAGTAAGCTGATGGCAAATGCATTACCAAACAGTTAGCTTACTAGGTTTTTTTCTGTTATATGCGATTTCAAACACAATTATGATCAAAATTCAATCAGTTTGAGCTGGAATACCTTGGTGACGTTGATATATCAACACATAAATTGAAAAACGAACCAAAGGTGTTCGTTTATAGAAATACCGATAAACTTCCATCATTCCAATGGAATTTTTCTTTACAAAGTCTCCATTATTGTTTCTAATATAACAAAAGCGAATTTAACATCACTATAGGGAATAATGTAATTAACAATATATTATGTGGTTACATTCTATCAGCATGAATAGGAGATAGTTAATGTTTGAAATCATATTTATGATTCAATTGACGTACCTGCGGCTGACAATTATTATCTAATGGAATAACGAATGGATTGGAACAGCCTCATTACTAATTACATAATATTGCATCGAAAATTGACAGACGTCACTTGTTTCGATCACTATTAAAAAGTTGTGTCACAACAAAATTGTGATTTTATTTTATTTAATTAATTGTAACAATTTGAAAATTCGTATTTGTTTCGCGAAATCGTATTTTTTAATTTACGCACAGACACATTTAGATAACATTTCGTGCATCTATCACACACTACCTGTGTCGATCCGGAAGATCGTTCGACGAGCGCACAAGCGTCGGCAACATCAGCGAAAATATTGAACAAAAATTGATAGAAAAAATTATTTTTTCTAAGAATGAGTGCACTATAATCATATTGTTGAGAAAGTATTAACTCTTTGTCACTCTGTTGTTAACTCGGTTATAATTTGGATTGAAGATACCGTCGTTATACCAACAAATATGCGCTCTATGGACCTTCCTATATAATCTGTGTGCTCGGACCACCGTGCGCTCGGACCACCGTATGCTCGGCTCATGTGCGCTCGAACCACCGTGCGCTCGATACACGCATTCCTTCCAATGTTCACCATACATCTGTCTCCTTGTTTTTTGGGTGAATAAAATCTGTCGATATCGATTATTATTATAATAATAAATATTTTTAAATATGTATTATCCAAAACCTGATCCTTATGAATCATTTTACAATGATTGATGTGATTCGCTGCAGTTAAACAAAATTTTTTTCACATTTTGAGGCATATTTTAAAGCTGAGCAACTTTCATCTGAAATTTGGTTTCTTAAATGGAGTTCCAAAGAAGGTTTGCACAGCTAATATGTACATATATACACCTACGGTTGTATGGATGTCCAATAAGGACAGCTTTTTTTCAAAATAAAATGAAAACCATTTGAGATATTTCAAAAACTTTATTATCGGGTTGAAATACATTCAAAACATTTATGAATGGAACTCGACTTCGCTCATATGGCCACCGCAGGCACGTTTGCAGAGGTTGAATCTCTTTGGACCCAATTATCGATGATTCGGTTACACATTTCGGCCGAAACGGCTGCTATTTCGCGTTCAATGTTGGCTTTGAGCTCTTCCAACGTCGTCGGCTTATAAGCATAGACCAATGACTTGACATAGCCCCAAAGAAAAAAATCTAGAGGCGGCCAATCGACTGGTTCATTTCTTAACGCTCATCAAACTTACTCTCCAATAAATCGATTGTAACGTGTGCTGTGTGGCTTGTGGCGCCGTTCTGTTGAAACCACATGCTGTCCAAGTCTATATATTCCAATTCGGGCCAAAAATAATCGATAATCATGGCGCGATAACGATCACCATTCACAGTAACGTGGCAACCACTATCATCGACGACAAAATATGGCCCTATGGCGCCGACGGCATGCAAACGGCACCATACAGTTATCTTTTGTGGATGAAGTGGTCTTTCACTAAGCACATGTGAATTTTCACCCGCCCAATACCGCATATTTTGTTTATTGACAAACCCATTCAGCCAGAAATGAGCTTCGTCACTGAAGATGATTTTGCGATGAAATTGATCATCTTGGCACGTCTTTTCAAGAGCTCAATCGGAGAACTTGTGTCGCTTCGAATGGTCCATCGGCTTCAATTCTTGAGTGAGCCTGATGTTGTATGGGTGTAAAGTAAGATCCTTAAGCAAAATTCACCATAAAGTAGTATTGGCGATGCCCAACTCTTGAGAACGCCGTGGAATTGACTTATTTGGATCATTTGCTACGGACGTTTCAATGGCAGTGCTATTTTCGACACTTCGATCAATCCGTAGTCTTATTGGCACGGCAACTTCACACAACGAATATGTAGATTCAAACTTTTTCACTAAACTTGTTACTGTCTGTCTAGTAGGTCGAAAATTATGACCGAAAATTGGAATTAACGCTCTTAAAGTAGCGGCCACCGACTCCGAATTTCTGTAGTAAATTTTTAAGATTTGCAGACGTTGTTCGTTCGTGCACTTCACCATGATGAAAAAGTTATGTCTACTAAATAAACGGACAGTGACAGTTCGTAATTAAGTGAAAACGTGCGTTCACAAACTAAATTCAAAATTGTCTCTATTGAAAAACCCTTTGTAAGTAATAGATACTTATACATATTAGTTCCAACGATAATAAATTTTACCATCTATACCATTTTTTTGTTAGAGAATTTGATAACTGTATTGTTTAATTCAATTATTACGCAAAAAAATGCAATTGATCTGGCTCAAAATTCGTAAAATCGACATATTTAACGCGGGGGACTAAATCCAAAAACAATGCGGAACAAATTTGTTTTGGTCATTATAGTGAAAACGATATATTTGGAAATTTTGAACCACTCACAAAAAAGCAGCTTGAAAAAATTTGTATTGATATAATACGAGTTTATATTAAATCGTATTATATTTTTCTTTTGTTGAGATTTTAAGCTCTCGAGATATAACAGTGGATAATTCTAGTAAATTTTACCAAGTTGGTAGGATTAAGTCATAACGACGAAATTAAATAAATAGAGCTACAGATCTGTAAATTTCAACGCTGCATGACGAAGATTGAATTCATTCATGCAGAAACGTTACTTTGATGCTATTTGAAGTTGATATCTCTTAGTAAAATTTTGTATTGTAAATAACTATTACTTAGATTTGAAATATATAAAATTGAGTGTGCCTAGAGTATACAAATTGACTTTTATGATACTTATATTGCCTTTAGTGACTATAATTTAATAATTCGTCATTGGAAAAGTATATATACCAGCGGCTATAAATCAACAATCGACAATAGTAACAAATAGAAATATGTATCCAACGCAAATACTGGACATAAGAACTTTGAATTCGGCCAAGAATGAAAATAAACAAACTAAAAGATAAGAAAGTAGAAAAAAACAATATTGAATTGTGCTATGGCAACCTTCCACCAGGAGACTCTACCAAGAAAGATTAAAAGATAAAAACAACATTAACCCAATCGAGGCAGAGGAAGGCGTGAACACCAGTTGAAAAAAAATAGAAACAAACATCAAACAAGCGGCATCGGAGGCATTTGGATCCAGGACAGTACACTCCACAAATAAGAAAAGAACTAAAACACCATGGTTCTGTAAGTGATAGCTAAATGTCAAGAAAAGAATTACAGAACGTCAAAAACCCTGAATTCGTACGAAGATTACAAAAGAGTACGTAATGAAACAACAATAATTGTAAGAGAAATGAAGAACAAATATTGGGAACAATTTTCCGAACAGATGGAGAATGATTTTTACGTCCTCCAGAAACAGATATGGCAAATGATAAAGAGACAAAGAAAAGAAGTCAATGAGCTGTTCGAAACAAACCAAATACAAAAGGAAACATGAGTCAAGTACTTCCAAGAACTGTACGAGAATGAAGACGAAAATAGAAACGAACCAAACACGCCTGAAATAACCACAAACGAAGATCTACAGTTTGAATTAACAGAGATGTAAGCGGCTATCAAACAGCTCAACAACAGAAAAAGCCCAGGTCAAGATGGCATAACTAACTACTCAAATACGGGGGAGAAAGTCTTGCCAAGCAACTAACAACTCTCGTGAACAAGATCGTGTTACATCAAAAAAATCCCAGACGATTGGAGAACAAGTACCACGATTCTCATATTCAAAAATTATGGAGGAATCAATTTGCTTGGTAGCACTCTGAAACTTACAACAAAAGTAATAAACAACAAAATAAACAGTTTTATCACGTTAACAGATGAGCAACAGGAATTTAGAACGGGAAGGTCGTGCACAGATACGATAAACAAATCCCTTATGACTTGATAGAAACCATTGAAAATATATACATAGACAACAAAATCCAAGCCAAAGCGAACGGAGTGCTAACGGAGCAAATAGCAGAACACAAACAAATTCGTCAGGGATACTCCTTCAACCCCTTGCTTTTCAATACCATTATGGACGAAATAATCAAGAAAGTAAGAAAGCTAAGGGGCTACTAGATGGAGGACCGAAATAATACAATATTGTGTTCTAGTCGCCAAAAATGAGGATGATCTTCAAAGGCTTTTACATGTGTTTAACTGCACAGCTTAATCTTCCAATATGATAATATCTGCATCCAAAATAAATTGTAGCTAGTCGTAGACGACCAGATAATTCACCAAGTAATGAAATTCAAATATCTAGGAATCGAGATCGAGAGGAGTATCGGCCGACTCAGAAAATGGTGGAGTGACAACTTTGAAGCAGGATAGAAGGCAAGGATGTCGAGGACAAAACAGGCGACTACGCCTAATACACGGAAGAAGAAGAAGTCATTAGAAAATAAATAACGGATTTTCTACTTCTCTAAAGTTAAACGAATGAGACATTGGATACAAGAAACCGGTACGTTTCATTTCAGTCGAAAATATACATTCCAATATCTTCAAGCCAAACTATTCAGAAAATTGTTATTTCAATCACGTGAAATAATAAAATCAGTAATGTATAAAAATAAAAGTTATTATCACTAATCTTCGTGTCTTTGTCAACTATCATAAAAGTTTATAGGGCTTTTGCCATTACTTCTGAGTAGCACTTATCTTCCACGTTATTAAACACAGTAATAAGAACCAGGTAGCTTTTAGGTGATGTTACTAAAATAGATAATAACCTAATAGATAGATCAATTTCACGGCTATTTAAAAGATTCAAGAAAACAATAATGGGTTTCATTTTTGTAACAACAATGAGACGCCCAAATTCGGTTGTGAGAATGTAGTAATTTATCTGAAGCTATTTGATGAATGTCAAGCCAACAGTCAGCCACAAATTATGTCTCCTGTGCTATTGGAAACAGATAAGATGATCTCAGTAGCCAAGTTGTTGATCCATGAAAGCTAGAGTCCCTAGTAGCATGTGGTCTGGCAATATTTAGCTAATACAGTGCAATCTTAATAAAACATACCTCAAAATAACGACTTCCTAGTTTCAACAAATTCTTCGTAATCCCTTTCAATAAGAGTCAATTTGAAGTACATTAGATTTTTCGTGTTAACAAAAGGTGCCTTCAAAATTTCAAAAAGCGAAACGAGATTGTTTTTCTAACAAATTGTGGTGAAAATGGTAGCGATGTGAAAGGAAAACTGACAGAGTTGACTGTCGGATACGAACCCGAAAACTTCTTCACCGCTGATGAAACTGGACTCTTCTATAAATCTTTACCAGACAAAACTTCACCATTCAAAGGCCTTAAATGTAATGGCGGATAAAATAACAAAATTTCACTTTACTGTACCACAAACTTGAGTTACTCATCCTCGGAAACTATAAAAAACCTCGATGTATTATAAATGTTGGGTTGGATAACCAGTAATGCTTTTAGCATGCTTTAAAGTCTGGACAAAGAGATGAAGAAACAAAACAAGAAAGTTCTTAAGATAAAAAATATAAAAATAAAGTACTTGCCTCCAAATACCACTTCGAAATTCCAACCATTGAACCAAGGCATCATTCAAAGCTTTAAAATACCTTATCGAAAAAAATTGATGAGACAATGTCTTGATGATGATGAACGCCAAACGCCAACTACAAGTTTTACGTAGATGATCCGCAAAGATTGGAATCTAGACACTGAAAGGACCATTGCAAACTGCTTCAATAAAAGTGGCTTTAACGTAACGTGCGAATATAAAGATAAGATGAAGACGAAGAAGAAGAGAGTGAAATTGATGAACAATAAAAGATGCTGATAATACTTTAAATATAATAAAATCTGTGTTTTTCTAAAAAGGATATTTTAATGACGATGTAGTCAAATTCATCACAAAATTGGATTGTGCTTTGGATGCGATAACTTTCTAATCAAATTAAGATTAAGCTACCATAACCACATTGTAGATTTTTATCTTTAAATCGTGAGTTTTGTTGTGCTAATCTTTGAAATTAACATTAAATTACCCACCTTGATACCTACTTTTACTGCATTTAAGTTTAATTTTTAATTTGTGTGGACGGTGCCTCATCAAACAGCGGTTTGGCGATTTAAAATTTCTGTTTTCTACGAAGTCTAGATAGTAAATATCTATGGTTCTATTGGAAATTTGGGAAAAATCATCGATTGACCAACTTCACGTAACCCAACAATAGGATCTTACTTAAAATCACTTATTTTTGCCACTGAATTCTAGGTTCTGTATGTCTCAAAAAACCTACTTAAATGATTTAGGTACTACAAAAACTCAATAAATAAATCTGAAAATTCAATAATTTTTTATTTGTAGCAAAACAAGTCCGAGTATTGACGCATATGTAAGGGTCTTTATCTACTCCCTTTCATCAGTCAGTATAAAATACTGAATATAAGCAAATTTCAATTCTATTTATTAAAAAAATTGAACGAACTAGTAAATCTAATGAATGATGAATACTGATAATTTTGTTTGTAGTCAACCCGCTGCCGCAGAAAAAGTGCGCATGCGCCAAAGGTTAACGACTGTCAGTTGTATAGCCTGAAACTTACTCTTTCGAATGCGATGTCCACCACGTCTGTAAAGAAACCAGTGTAGCCGTAGCCTTCGTTTGTAAATAGTTATTTTTTTGTTTTGCATTAAACTTGATCGACTTGGGAATAAAGCAACGGATTTTTGCGAAATTTCTCATGAAAATTGGAAAAACTGCAACTGAAACTCATAATTTATTGAAACAAGTCAATGGTAATGAATGTTTGTCGCGTCCACTAGTATTTGAGTGGTTTTCAAGATGTTAACGATGATTCGCGATCGGGTTGCCCTTCCACGTCAAATTGAAATGAAAATATTGATCGATAATCTAATTCAATCTGACCTTCGACTATGTAATCGTGTATAAGCTGAATATATAGGAAATGACAAAGAATGTGTTCGGTAAATTTTACACGAACATTTTAACATGCTAAAAGTGTGACGGCGCGCGTCTTGAAGAAATTGACAGAAAAAGACTTCTTGCACTGTTTCGAATAATAGAAGAATCGCATGTAGGGATAGAGGATTGGTATAAATTGAAGGTGATAATAAACAAATATACATAATATCAAAATAGAAAGTTTTATATCACTAGTATCACATAGGATTAGTGAGGTTAAGTGGGATTTAACATATTTCCATTAGTTTCAGTATTTTCGTCTTGGAAGATGGATAAGTACAAGAAACAAGTCCCACGTTAGAGTTATTTGGAGAAATGGGTCTAAATGAATCATCGATTAGAGTAGTGATCATTTTCTTAGAGGTTCTTGTTTCGTTAATCGTTTTTACAGTACACTTAGGGAGAAATGAAAATTAAAGGCAACGTCACTTTGGATGGTTCCTCCAAGATAAGCATCCTAATTGTAAATGAGATCCAATTTGAATCTACGTATTGATTTGTATTCAGAATAGTAGAAACCTATTGATACATACTTTAGTCGCTAGATATATAATATAGTATTCAAATTTTTCTGCTTTTCCTATTTATGCCCAGCAAAACTATCATTTATTCAATCAACCTCTGGGAAGAAAACGAAAACAGGTATGAAGAATGCTTATAACGTTTTTAATGAAGTCCAGTATAACTGATAAGCTAAATGAAATACACCTTGCAAGAGTTTTACAGCTAAACCAAATTCAGGTGAAGTTTTGAGAGCTAACGATTGAAGTCCTCTTAACTTTTATCTTTAAATCAACGCTCCATTTTGTCCATAAATGTATGGGATTTTTTTCATATTACATGAGATGCTTTCGTACTAAAACTTTTAACGTTAGTAAAAAAACTTTGTATGTGAAAGTCGATTATTCTCGTAACTTTACTAAAACTTGTATATGAACTTTGTTCATATATAAGCGAAAAGTTAAACTTCGTGTTATTAAACATTCTGAAACTTTAATTACTTGTTAACTTTGATTGCTTCAATTGGAATGAATGGAAAGAGGTCAACATGTTTTCCGAGACATTTAAGAACGAAGAAAAATGTTATTTGTGAAATGGTATGTGAATAAGTGATGGTAATACTTTCAGATAATCAGGCATTCGAACAAAAATGTAAAAAAACAATGGGATTCGCTATTCAAAATATGCAGTTTATTCACAACCATAAAATTCAATTGAATTACTGAATTTACTCGGTAATTTGTCATTAGTTTACCATTTTTAGAATATTTATAATTATAGAAAGCTTTATTATTTAGAAAGTGTTTAGAATACGGCCGAAAGTCAATGAAAATCATATTCATTTATTAGTTTTTTCCATTTTTATGGAGAATGCCTGAATAAAATTCCATTAGTTCTTTGGTTAAGTTGGAAATTGTCTTGTGGCAACTCTAGTTACGTAATAAGTGAAAATATATTCATCGATAGATTGTTGGTTATGTTTTATGTGTTCAATTGGACCTATAAGCTATTTATCGATGACTTTTTATACATATTCTGATAAATCTTATAACTTCTAACATCATTTAATGCAGATATATAAAGTGTAGTATTCATTTTTATTTTATTTATACATTAAATATTGCAAAATAACACATAAAACAAATCAACTCAGCATTTTAAACTCGAAGACATGCGGTATCATTTATTATCAATTGTTGTTCAATAATTTGAGATTTGAATTTTGAAAAAATTGGAATTCATTACAGTGTTTTGTTGTGATTGTTGGCCACGACGATTTCTATGGAAAAAAGTTGTAGGTAATACAAATATTTAGACTTATTTCACATAACTCCAAAAGTAATGTAAAAATTGAAATAACGAAGTTTTTGATTTTTTATTTCTTTTTCAAGAAATTGGGTGAAAAGCTACTACTGTAAATCATTATATTTGAAATTTATTTTTTTAACTTTATTTTGATTAAATAATTTTCAACCTAGTTTTGAATAGAAACTTCTCACGTCAAAATATCAAAAGTCGGTAAGATTTTTGGTAGTTGAAATCTCCACTTTCTGATGATATAAAAAATACCACCATCACCATGGTACATTTTACCAGAAAAGGCAAAGAAAAAACGAAAAAAGTGGCATCCGAAAATTGTTTTTAATCATTTGTACAATTTTTAATTATCTGTTGAAATTTTACACTCTAATTACATGAAAAACGTGAGATTCCATGTTATATTGAAAACCTTAGTAATTAGAATGTGAAATTTTTAAAAATATCTAAAAATTGTACATAATGATTGAACAAATTTTGGAAGTTTTTTTTCTCGCATTTTTTCCTTTTCTGAGAAAATTTACCTTAGTGATGGTAATATTTTTTACACCACCAGAAAGTAGAGATTTCAACAAACAAAAAACTCACCGATTTTTTTACAAAAATCAGATATTTTGACGGGATAATTTTTGAAAATTAGGGGGCTTTCGATATTAAATCAAAATTAAATAAATGAAAGTGTATTTGAGACATAAAAAGATACGTTTTTACAAATTTCCGTGAAAAAATAAAGTAGAAGATAAGAATAAAAAATCAAACATTTGTTATTTGGAATTTTTCACTTAAATTTTAAGGTTTTGTAAAAAAAAGTATGAAGAAAAAAGTTGTAGAGCTTTTCATTACCTACAATTCTGCTGTTCAGCTTTTTACCATAGGAATTATAGTTTTGCTAGAAATAGAGATGAACCGTTTTTTACCCTTAAAAACTTCCACTTCCCCCTCCCTTCCTAAACTCAGATCGACCGTAAATTATTTTTCCCTACATTCTTATTATAATTCTCCTTCTTTTACAATGGGTTTCACATCTTACTATTACTTTTTTTCACTTTTTATTAATGTTAAAGGCTTCTACCCTTGTCTAGAACCAGAAACCAGACTGACTGTCGACCAGCATCTACCAGCTAACAGGAAATAATACAAAGCGGTATCACGACAGTTGATTGCGTACAAATATCGCATTATCTTGGTGCATTTTTTTCAATGTAAAGTGTAAAAATTCAACCAGAGGAATCGTATATAGATGAATGTTAGGAGAACTGTTTTTGGAAGCAGTGATGGGGACTGTACTGGTTAGAAACTAATAAAATCTAACTTAAGTTGAGTTTTAGAAACAGGATTATCCCATGAATGAAAAAAAAATACTTGAGAAAGTATCATAAGATTAATTTTTATCTTGGGATGTTATCTTCTTACCAAAATCATTATTTTATTATAGAAACTCTTAAATATTGTATGTTTCTCAATATCTGGATATTTTTTCTTCGTTTACTAGAATATAGCAATTCTGAAATTGAAAAAGTGAGACATCAATTTAATTTAAAGCGGCTAATAATTTTATTAACGACAATTCTTTGAGCCCGTGCCAAGTTGACAAAAGACGACCAATCAAATAACCAAAATATTCTTTAAGACTTCCTGCATTTCTCAAATTTATTCATAATATTACAACATATGTTCTTAACACTTTAAACTAGGTCAATGTATTGTTATTTCAAACTTCTGCAATGAGTAACTAAAAATAAATTGCATTTCCATTACATACACAAATAACTGATAATAACAATTTTGTTTTCAGCAAGTTTTTTCTGTGAAACAAAAGCTACCAACGGGTCGGTTTCAAATTTTTAGGGGCACGTAAAAAGTTGTAAAAAACTGTGTATAACAAAATATTACGATCGCTCATTAACTAAATTAAATAAAAGGAATGTCAACAAGCGAATGAGGAAGTTAAACATCAATTAGTATAATTATTTTGAGCGAATTTTCTTCTGCGATTAAATTAGATGTTATTGAGTTTTCGACAGAAACAATAACTAGAAGGTACTAATAAATAAAATAAAATGAAAATTAGTTTCAATATATGAATAATATGATTGGATTTGTCTCTGTCAACATTGAAGGTCGTCCAAAATCGGTTGTTGTGCTAGAAAATATCGATGCTGTGCGTAAACTGATATTGCAATCGCTCAAAAAGCAGCTTATGCCGACTGGTGCAAAAAATGCTAAAAAAAATCATGGATCTATATACATGATCCCAAAACCAAATCAATTGTTTGGGTCTTTTAAGATGAGTCAAATCCAACACACACGAAGTATTTTGAACTAAATGGTCGCCTGTTTTTTGGAATAACTGGACATGTCGCCACCGTTCCATTAAAGCCATGTAGAACGGTTAAATCTGAATGGTACACCGGAATTTATTTACCATTCATTCTCCACTACGACAGCTCTCACACATCAGTTCAAACAAAAACGTTTTTGAACAGTCCAAACATCGAATTGATGGGTCATCCGCCTTACAGTCCTTGCTTGGCTCCCAATGATTTCTTCTCATTCCCGCAGATCAAAAATAAATTGCGAGGTAAACGTTTTTTTATACCTGAAGAAGCGGTTGATGCGTTCAAATCTTATGTTTTGGAGCTACCACAATCGGATTGAAAAAACATAAATATTATTGGAACAAGTGTTAATAGATGGAAAACTGATGCAATGAAATATTGAAAATTATGTTAGAACTGATTTTGAGGTTAAACATATCTTGTTTCGCAATAACAGTGATATGCGATGCAGATTAAACTTCGAAGATTAAATGAATAAATACGGGAAGAAGGAATAGAACAAGGAACGCGTTGCTATATTGGTCATGGAACACATAGATTAAAGAGTTAAAGAAAAGGAATGACAATTAAATGTAAAAGAAGTTGTTTATTGCTTTGAGATGGGAGTGATAAGATAAACAAGATATGTTATGATAATAAAAGAAACACACAAATAATAAATTACACGACCCTAGGTCCAAAATAAACAGATATCGAAGAAAATAAAACGATAGATAGGTAGAATAGAGGAAGGATATAGGAAACAAGAAGAAATAAATGGAAACCTCTGGTAGTGACAGAAAAGCATGGGAAAACTGGGCTGAAAAAGGTACTTAATCTTCAAAAGCTTAGAAGACGGGAATATTATAATAATGAAATATTTATACTGATCTTGAGATTAAATACATTTCTCTTATAATAAAATTATATAATTTTATTCATCTTATTCATCATCATAAAAAAACTATAAAAAAACTCTTGTATAACTAATTCTTTTCACATAAAGTATCAAGGGCGCACGTAAACCTTCATTTCCTGCCGAGGGCTAATCTACACACATCGCAATAATGCCTCGACGGTACAAAGCGATAACATAAAACGATTTAGGCCAGTATTCACACGTTTTTTTTAATGCAAAAACAAATTTTTTATACGAATTGTTTAAAAAAAATAACGTTGTAATATAAAAAAAATAGTGTATTTGATTTCTTCATGAAATAAGTTCTAAAAAAATTTTAACTATAACTAAAACGAAATAACACAATATTAAGTTACTTCGATTGTAACTGTCGCTTTGACGTTTCGTATCAGATTTACAAATTAATATAGATACAAGCAATTGCAATAGAGGGAAATAATTGCAAGTCGGTATGAACGATCCGCTTCATTTTAATATTTATTCTCATATAATTTTCGATGGATTGTAATAATATTCACGAACATTCGCTGAATTTCGGATATGGACAGTTTAACAAAATAAGAATTTTAAGTAGAAAAGAATTGCTTCGGTAAAATTTCAAACGAAGATATCAACCAAAATGCTGTGATATGAGAAAAATGTAATGGATTTCATCAACTTCTTGAACCATTTCATTAATTATTTTGATATTTCGTGGTTCTTAAAGCAGTTTAATTTTTTTATCGTATTGATGACCTTTTAGCCTATTTTCAAAATACTCAGATGTCCGTCCTATATAAACAGCATCACTATCATTACAAGGTGCTATCAGTAAGATAAAAAAAATAAAACTGCATCTAATATCAAATAAAGAGACACTTAATTATAAAAATACGACATAATCTAATTCGCGAAAAAGAGAATTTTTAGAAATGGTTCACTTTATAGAGAAATTTCAATGAAAAAAGATATTTATTTGTATAAATTCAAAAATTCTTGAAATAAAGAAATACAAATTTCAGAAATCGTTTAAAAATATGGAAACGAAAAACTCTCAATGATAAAAAATACTTAAACAATTTCAGTAAAGTGTTTAAATTCCATTTTATGAATTTCTAAGCAGCTATTAATAATTTTTTTTATTATTTTCACGATTAATATAATTATACTAATTAAATCATATTATGATAAAAACCGAAGTAGGTCCAAAGTCGATATTTTTATCTATTTGAAAAATTAATTATCAATCAGAAGAGACCTAAAATAAAGACAATTCATAAATAAAATATGTGTGGGGGCAGTTCATGATGTCTGGAATGCTTTTACAACTTATATGTTGATAATAGGAACGAAAAATTACCATTAACAATTCTGAATGACTGGGCATTCGATATACTAAGAACTGATTGTGGTAATAACAAGCAAATTGTTGAATCTAAATGTAATACGACATCAAAATAAGTGTGGGGACAAAAAATCCGTACAAACCGTTCGTTTTATTTATTTTATTTGCATTTTTATCTATAAAACAATGATTACTACTCTATAAATACACACAATAAGCACCGAGGCGGCTCGCTTTCTTAATATTTGTTTTCAAATTAAATTATGGAATACAGAATTTGCTTTACTGAAAATTCCCTATTTTAGTTCATCATGTGTAGTTGCTTCCCAATCTTCAGAATATACTTTTCGTTTCAAATTTCGCCAAAACGTTCAATTGGTCTCAGTTGAGGCAAATGGGAACATTCCTAGGTTCCTAAATAAACGGAATATTCAACTCTGCAGAAGCTCCCACAATGTCCTTTCATAATGAGTTGCCATATCTGGTCAAAACACAAATTTTCCTTCAGGATGCTTTTTTTTCATTAACTGCATTGATCTAGATCATATATTTTGGCAGTTGCAGAATTTCCAGAAGTCTAAATAAACGGAATATTCAACTATGCAGAAGCTCCCACAATGTCCTTTCTTAATGAGTTGCCATATCTGGTCAAAACACAAAATTTCCTTCAGGATGCTTTTTTTTTCATTAACTGCATTGATCTAGATCATATATTTTGGCAGTTGCAGAATTTCCAGAAGTCTAAATAAACGGAATATTCAACTATGCAGAAGCTCCCACAATGTCCTTTCATAATGAGTTGCCATATCTGGTCAAAACACAAATTTTCCTTCAGGATGCTTTTTTTTCATTAACTGCATTGATCTAGATCATATATTTTGGCAGTTGCAGAATTTCCAGAAGTCTAAATAAACGGAATATTCAACTATGCAGAAGCTCCTACAATGTCCTTTCATAATGAGTTGCCATATCTGGTCAAAACACAAAATTTCCTTCAGGATGCTTTTTTTTTCAATAAATACATTGATCTAGATCATATATTTTGGCAGTTGCAGAATTTCCAGAAGTCTAAATAAACGGAATATTCAACTATGCAGAAGCTCCCACAATGTCCTTTCTTAATGAGTTGCCATATCTGGTCAAAACACAAAATTTCCTTCAGGATGCTTTTTTTTTCAATAACTGCATTGATCTAGATCATATATTTTGGCAGTTGCAGAATTTCCAGAAGTCTAAATAAACGGAATATTCAACTATGCAGAAGCTCCCACAATGTCCTTTCTTAATGAGTTGCCATATCTGGTCAAAACACAAAATTTCCTTCAGGATGCTTTTTTTTTCATTAACTGCATTGATCTAGATCATATATTTTGGCAGTTGCAGAATTTCCAGAAGTCTAAATAAACGGAATATTCAACTATGCAGAAGCTCCCACAATGTCCTTTCATAATGAGTTGCCATATCTGGTCAAAACACAAATTTTCCTTCAGGATGCTTTTTTTTCATTAACTGCATTGATCTAGATCATATATTTTGGCAGTTGCAGAATTTCCAGAAGTCTAAATAAACGGAATATTCAACTATGCAGAAGCTCCTACAATGTCCTTTCATAATGAGTTGCCATATCTGGTCAAAACACAAAATTTCCTTCAGGATGCTTTTTTTTTCAATAAATACATTGATCTAGATCATATATTTTGGCAGTTGCAGAATTTCCAGAAGTCTAAATAAACGGAATATTCAACTATGCAGAAGCTCCCACAATGTCCTTTCATAATGAGTTGCCATATCTGGTCAAAACACAAAATTTCCTTCAGGATGCTTTTTTTTTCAATAACTGCATTGATCTAGATCATATACTTTGGCAGTTGCAGAATTTCCAGAAGTCTAAATAAACGGAATATTCAACTATGCAGAAGCTCCCACAATGTCCTTTCTTAATGAGTTGCCATATCTGGTCAAAACACAAAATTTCCTTCAGGATGCTTTTTTTTTCAATAACTGCATTGATCTAGATCATATATTTTGGCAGTTGCAGAATTTCCAGAAGTCTAAATAAACGGAATATTCAACTATGCAGAAGCTCCCACAATGTCCTTTCATAATGAGTTGCCATATCTGGTCAAAACACAAATTTTCCTTCAGGATGCTTTTTTTTCATTAACTGCATTGATCTAGATCATATATTTTGGCAGTTGCAGAATTTCCAGAAGTCTAAATAAACGGAATATTCAACTATGCAGAAGCTCCTACAATGTCCTTTCATAATGAGTTGCCATATCTGGTCAAAACACAAAATTTCCTTCAGGATGCTTTTTTTTTCAATAAATACATTGATCTAGATCATATATTTTGGCAGTTGCAGAATTTCCAGAAGTCTAAATAAACGGAATATTCAACTATGCAGAAGCTCCCACAATGTCCGTTCATAATGAGTTGCCATATCTGGTCAAAACACAAATTTTCCTTCAGGATGCTTTTTTTTCATTAACTGCATTGATCTAGATCATATATTTTGGCAGTTGCAGAATTTCCAGAAGTCTAAATAAACGGAATATTCAACTATGCAGAAGCTCCCACAATGTCCTTTCTTAATGAGTTGCCATATCTGGTCAAAACACAAAATTTCCTTCAGGATGCTTTTTTTTTCAATAACTGCATTGATCTAGATCATATATTTTGGCAGTTGCAGAATTTCCAGAAGTCTAAATAAACGGAATATTCAACTATGCAGAAGCTCCCACAATGTCCTTTCTTAATGAGTTGCCATATCTGGTCAAAACACAAAATTTCCTTCAGGATGCTTTTTTTTTCAATAACTGCATTGATCTAGATCATATATTTTGGCAGTTGCAGAATTTCCAGAAGTCTAAATAAACGGAATATTCAACTATGCAGAAGCTCCCACAATGTCCTTTCTTAATGAGTTGCCATATCTGGTCAAAACACAAAATTTCCTTCAGGATGCTTTTTTTTTCATTAACTGCATTGATCTAGATCATATATTTTGGCAGTTGCAGAATTTCCAGAAGTCTAAATAAACGGAATATTCAACTATGCAGAAGCTCCCACAATGTCCTTTCATAATGAGTTGCCATATCTGGTCAAAACACAAATTTTCCTTCAGGATGCTTTTTTTTCATTAACTGCATTGATCTAGATCATATATTTTGGCAGTTGCAGAATTTCCAGAAGTCTAAATAAACGGAATATTCAACTATGCAGAAGCTCCTACAATGTCCTTTCATAATGAGTTGCCATATCTGGTCAAAACACAAAATTTCCTTCAGGATGCTTTTTTTTTCAATAAATACATTGATCTAGATCATATATTTTGGCAGTTGCAGAATTTCCAGAAGTCTAAATAAACGGAATATTCAACTATGCAGAAGCTCCCACAATGTCCTTTCATAATGAGTTGCCATATCTGGTCAAAACACAAAATTTCCTTCAGGATGCTTTTTTTTTCAATAACTGCATTGATCTAGATCATATACTTTGGCAGTTGCAGAATTTCCAGAAGTCTAAATAAACGGAATATTCAACTATGCAGAAGCTCCCACAATGTCCTTTCATAATGAGTTGCCATATCTGGTCAAAACACAAAATTTCCTTCAGGATGCTTTTTTTTTCAATAACTGCATTGATCTAGATCATATATTTTGGCAGTTGCAGAATTTCCAGAAGTCTAAATAAACGGAATATTCAACTATGCAGAAGCTCCCACAATCTCCTTTCATAATGAGTTGCCATATCTGGTCAAAACACAAAATTTCCTTCAGGATGCTTTTTTTTCAATAACTGCATTGATCTAGATCATATATTTTGGCAGTTGCAGAATTTCCAGAAGTCTAAATAAACGGAATATTCAACTATGCAGAAGCTCCCACAATCTCCTTTCATAATGAGTTGCCATATCTGGTCAAAACACAAAATTTCCTTCAGGATGCTTTTTTTTTCAATAACTGCATTGATCTAGATCATATATTTTGGCAGTTGCAGAATTTCCAGAAGTCTAAATAAACGGAATATTCAACTATGCAGAAGCTCCCACAATGTCCTTTCTTAATGAGTTGCCATATCTGGTCAAAACACAAAATTTCCTTCAGGATGCTTTTTTTTCATTAACTGCATTGATCTAGATCATATATTTTGGCAGTTGCAGAATTTCCAGAAGTCTAAATAAACGGAATATTCAACTATGCAGAAGCTCCTACAATGTCCTTTCATAATGAGTTGCCATATCTGGTCAAAACACAAAATTTCCTTCAGGATGCTTTTTTTTCAATAACTGCATTGATCTAGATCATATATTTTGGCAGTTGCAGAATTTCCAGAAGTCTAAATAAACGGAATATTCAACTATGCAGAAGCTCCCACAATGTCCTTTCATAATGAGTTGCCATATCTGGTCAAAACACAAAATTTCCTTCAGGATGCTTTTTTTTTCAATAACTGCATTGATCTAGATCATATACTTTGGCAGTTGCAGAATTTCCAGAAGTCTAAATAAACGGAATATTCAACTATGCAGAAGCTCCCACAATGTCCTTTCATAATGAGTTGCCATATCTGGTCAAAACACAAAATTTCCTTCAGGATGCTTTTTTTTTCAATAACTGCATTGATCTAGATCATATATTTTGGCAGTTGCAGAATTTCCAGAAGTCTAAATAAACGGAATATTCAACTATGCAGAAGCTCCCACAATCTCCTTTCATAATGAGTTGCCATATCTGGTCAAAACACAAAATTTCCTTCAGGATGCTTTTTTTTCAATAACTGCATTGATCTAGATCATATATTTTGGCAGTTGCAGAATTTCCAGAAGGATAAATTTATGCTGAAGAACGACCACGAGAAGATATCACCAACCAAACCAACACTTTCGAGATGAACTTTCTGTGAATTTTGAAATACACTTCTGAATCTACTTCCTCGCCTTTTTGACAATAATAAGCTTTATTATTCTCCCGTCAAAAGTAGAAAAAAATTTTTTTCATTTATTGCTTCACTTAATATTTGAGTACCGATTATCTTGATTTTTAAAGTACATTTTGTACCTTTAGAATGTTGCTTACATATTATCGATTTTGAATTTTCTGCCCAATTTTCGGAAACACACTAAGCCGCATTAACCAACACTTCTCTCTTCTTTTTTGGCATTTTTTGGATTTTCTATCTTCCTTTCGATCGAAATACCTGTCTCAACATGCCGATAGATATGTTAAATTGTTTGTCTGGCTAATATCATTCTTACAGAGTGATTAACCGTCAATGATTTCTTCAGATCTTGATGTTGTTCATGAAACTTGGGAAATATTTTACGTCGTTTGTTTTCTTTTAGATTTTCAATACTTGAAACTAAACTTGGGACATTCGATAACTGCCAAATTACGATAAACAACACCATTCTCAGTCAACACGTACTTTACTTGTTAAACTGTCTGAAAATTTACGGATTTTTTGTCCCCAAAAAATAAAAGTTTTGACGCTATAATACATATTAAATATGTGTTTATGCTGGAAAGAATAAACGAAATTTTTCTACATAGCTACAGAAGAACTTGCGGAGCAACTTTTTTCATGTTACATTTTATTAAGAAAACTTTTTTATCAAACAAATATTTCCAAAAACCTGCCAAAAAAACTATGAAGATACTATATGGCATAATTAAAATTTCTAAATGTTATGTTAGCTTATACCAAAAACTAATATTCATTACATATGAATGAATGACAAGCATTTTGTGGCAAAAATGGCAAGGGAAATAAATATAATAATAAACTGTTATCATAATTGTTCAAATATCAAAATAGACTGTCTGCAGCGAAGATAGGATAAGACATTAAGGAAGTTAAAATTCTAGTCGTGTAGTTAATGCCGTGGGGACGAACAGGATAAAAATTACTGGACAATAAAGTTTGAGCTCGATGCCGAAAACGATGCTTAGAACTCAAAACATAATAATAAAGATCCACTTCATATCGGGCATAATATTATAAATGTCTATAATTGCAAATTTTATAATGATTATGGTCAAAAATAAATTGAAAATTTGTAACCATGTTTGGCGAACCTCCTTGGATTTCAGTTAACAATTCTCTGGAAAAACATTATTTGTGATTGATTTTATCTCAAAAACAAGTTTCTTTATGAAAGAAGTCTACTGATTTATCATGAAAATTTGATTACTATTGATAATGTATTTCCATGTACCTTCGGCAATATGTATAATGATTTTATGAAAATTTTGTTTGAAAATTGTTTTACGAGCATGTTTTTAACGCCAGTTAATGTTATAAAGAATCATGTTTTACAACATTCTAAACTATTAAGTTTTTAACAACAAGTTAACTTCAAAAATTCCTTTTATAGTGAAAAAATGCCGAATTATGAGCACTTCTTGGGGGACTGAATTCAATTTTATAGTTATTATGTACTATGTAAAGAAAACATGAAACAGAGGTCTATTTTTATTCTTAAATTGACAAAATATTATCCCCTCCTGCAATTACAAGCACTCACTCGAAAAGGGAGTCGTGTGGCAACTTGCTGGAAAGGATTTTTAGTCCTTTGTTCAGCAATATAAAGTTTTTTAAATTTGGTGCAATCATAACTGAAAAAATTCATTTTTGAGATAAATTAAATGTTCATAATGACCAGCATTCACTTCTTGACAATAACCGAGGCGATTTTGGAATTCTCAATTGTTAAATTATTCCGCTATCCTAACATTTCAATCAGCAATATTGTCTGGTCTATTAAGTAATCGAGAGGAGTCAAATAGGGGGATCTAGCCGGCCATTCCATCCACCTATTGGGAAAAACCTCGTTTAAATAATTTCTAATTATACCTACAAATCGGTGGAGCCCCGTCTTGTTGGTAGTAAATAGTTCTATTTCATTTGGACGATTAACATCAGGAAAATGTCTTGGTATTGTAGGCACTAAGAAGTTAATCAAAAAATCTAGATAAACCGCACCATTAACAGTGCCCTCAAAAAAATAATGGCCGATCATTTTATTGTTAATGATACCAGCCCAAACGTTCACTTTTTTCGAATATTGAGTGTATACCTCACACATTCGGTGGGGATTTTTTCTGCCCAAATATCTGCAGTTCTGTTTGTTATCTGGTTCGTTTAAAGGAAACGTTGCTTCATAAGAACAAACTATTTTGTTTATGAATTAATCTGCGGTCATTCTGTTTATCATCAATTCACAGAATTCTTACCTTCTATCAGGATCATCTTAATTTAACTCCTGAACCAACTGAACTTTGTACACTTTATGCAAAACTCTCAAAATAGACGTTTTACTTACATCATTGTCGGAGGAAAGCTCTCGAGTTGTCTTATGCGTATTTTTCTCAATCTCTAAAAGTACATCTAACTTAGTTTCATCAGTAAATTGAACATTTCTATCTGGTTTTTCAGTATTTTTTACATGTCCACTTTCATGAAACTTCTTTTAGTAACTTTAAATACCTAAAGGACCGCAGCCTATTAGATTCATATTGCTGATTTAAAAGTTACGATAACGGAAGAAATTAACAAAATAATCGTTGAAAGTCATACAAAATGTTGTACGTGAATTCCAACATCTCCTCGGTTATTATTAAGAAGTGAATGGTGGTCATACGTAAAGTTTTGAGATAGAGACATTATAAAAATCTTAAAACTCAATTTTCTCAGTTATAATTCCATCAAATTTAAAAAACTGTATATTGCTGAACAAAGGACTAAAATCCCTTTCCAACAAGGTCTTTCTTATACAAAATTTTCAAGGAGATGCTGGAGGGGGATGATATTTTCAAACTATAAATTGTCGAATAATAATCGACGTGTTTAAATTAAATTTTAGTCGAATTATTGTAAACCATGTATCTTTTTTAGTACCGGCCTAAAGTAGAAATAAAAGGAAAATGCAAACTCTTCAAAGACAGGCAAATTAATTCATAAAAGCACTCCTTTAGAAAAATGTTGGTCACGTAACATTTAAGCATTCAGCTACTGGTGATTCATTTGAATAGTAAATCCTTGAGGTTTTTGTTTGTATCTTAGTCTGCTGCTAAGATACCAGACTCTCAACGTTTAGAGCGTACCATAAAAAAATAATAAACAACAATGTAATCATAAAATAATATTTATTCTTTTGATTAGACTCAGGGTGTTCATATTTGTACAATACCTTCTTCTTACGTATTTTTTTAATAATAAAAGTACATTTTTGATTTACTATTAAGTCAGTAACGTAATATTTAAAATGTACAAAGGGTGGAATTCCTAGTACCACTTTAAATATTAATCATTATTTCGATAGATTTGACATGAAATTATTGTAAGTAAAGAATAACAATTCATTATAAGCAGTTGCAGAATAATAACATACAGGAATGGTTCTATTTCTCAATAAGGATAAAGAAGCTTTTTTAAAAGCAGCATTTTAAATTACTCCTGCCGTTTTATGCAGTTTATTTTAAGTGGCCAAAATTAAGTTGCAGATTGTGTGTGGTCTATTGTTTCAAAGGTCTTTTTCGGTCTTCACCGGCTTTGATTCAAAGCCCTTCCTCTAGACCAACTCCTTATCAACTTGAATGTTGCAGAGGATGTATATCGTGGTTTAGTCTTCTATTTCACAGAACCCGCTGCCCAGGTCGGCGGATCTTTCTGTCTTTGGATTTGTCGTTTCATTTATGAAGATTACAGCCATATGATTGGAGCCCCGTCTCTTTGCTTTTTCCCCATATCCACAGCTAAAGATGTATCTTAATCTGGCGAATACGGGGTTTCCACTTCGTGTCAGCGCTTGGGCATGGACTGTGAGGAGGTGATAATGAATAAATATACATAAAATGAAAATAAAACTTTCTCAACAACAATATTTTTAACGAAAAATTATTACATTTATAGGTTAGCACCTAGTTATAAACTTTAAAATTGAGAGTTGGTAAATTTATAAAAACAAGTAGAAGAATGAATGATTGTTGGATAAGCTGAAATAATAACTTAATAGGAATTGTGCGAGTTTGTAGAAAATCAAAAAGGCTAATGGGAATGGGAATCACACAATTCGAAGTTAAACATCAACAGTTTAGGATCCATCATCAAATAACTTTAATACATATTCATCATCGTTTCATTAAGACTTCTAATTTGTCTGGTCAGTAAACTTGATTTAAGCTTTCAACGATCCACAACGACCACGTGACCTAGGTCATCAATGATCCTCGTCTTTCAATTCACGTTCCTTCAAAATGGTTATCCAGACACCTTTGAACATTAAGACCCATAATGTGATGGTGAACCAGGTCGTTGAGATTATATACTGATATCCAAGTTTTTCCTATAATATGGATCCGGATTTACTGCAATTATGTTTTTAGAATTTTTTAGGAGCGGAGGATATGTTTTGTCTAAATCAAGCAAAATGGTGCATTGTCTGAAAAAACTACACTATTAAGAGAGGTTGGATTTCACAACATTCCAAGCGTCTGTCCGAATTAACGAGACTTTTGAATAGTTGCAGTAGTTTTGTCCTTAAAAACTCCACTAAGATCGAATCGTAAAATTTTGTTGTGTTGTATAGTGACAGCAACATATCTTACTTCGCATCGTCGTTCATCCCTGGTTTTTTAGTTTTGCATCATACCTCACGATCCTCGTGATTTAGAAAATTTCACGCAAATTTTGGACATAAATTGTAGGAAAGATAATTTGAAGAAAAAGTAAGTGAATATAGGATGACTAGAGTGCAAATTTTATGGACCAAGTTATAAATTGGTCATCATTGAAAAGGCAATTTGATAATAATCAACTAAATATCAAACTGAGTGGAGATTATACATAATTATGGGCACATTAATAAAATTAGATTTAATTACTGTTTTTTCATTTTTATTGTTATTTAACTTGAAATAAACTAAATTTTAAACAGTAAATAAAAATAAATAATAAAATAAGTAAAAAAATTTACTAAAACATCTTTGTTTATAAAAGTTTTGGCACGTTATTATATAACAAATAAACTAAAAATCACACTCATACATTTGGACTCCTCTAGTTTAAGAGTCAAACGAAAATATAAGTAAAATGAAACATAAATCTGGACACGACAATTATACAATAGGTATATAGTAAATAACAGATTAATTTATTAGAATAATTGCCACTTAAATGGGATTTTGGAGTACACAATCTTTTGATTTTTAAAGCAGTGGCAGACTTTTCGCCTTTCGAAATGTTTTGTTTGACAATCTCTTCCAAAACAGTGCAGTTTCGTCTGCATTAAATACTTGCTCAGGTTTGTATCCTCCAACAACTACTATATTTGCAAATTCTTCTAGATAACTTTCTGCTGCAGCAGTGTCTGCATGTGCAGCATCTCCAACGATTTCAATTCTATGATTGTCTCACCTTAAACTTATTCAACGAACATTCCGATGTTTGAAATCCTTCATCTGGACATTCAATACCACAGGATCTTTAAAATTTATGTAAAGACGTTTTGTCTTCTCCCGGTCTATTGGACCACTCAGAAGAACCCCTTTTTTTGTTGGGGTCTTCCGTCCATAATGACAACGCCACTTCTATTTTTTCTATTGTTGGATCACGAACAATTTTTGTTGACAGTGAATTGAAGCTACAGACGAGCTTTTTTTTATCGATCGTACATTTGATTCGTTGACATTGAATGAATGTGATATGGATGCAAATGTCTGTTCAATGCGTAAACGATCAAGAATTTTTAAGTGGTAACACAGATTTTTTGCTTTTAAAACATAAAAAAGTCCTATTAAAAATACAGGTAACATAAAATTGAAAACAAAAGTTTAATAACAAATCTTTGTTCTATAGAAGTTGTGACATATTATTATAAAAAAAAATAAACTAAAAATCACACTCATTATTTGGCATAATTAGTATATTCCTCTAGTTTAAATTCAGATGAAAATATAAGTAAATTGAAACTGAAACTTGAAAACATTTATACAATAGGTATGTAGAAACTAACAAATTTATTTATTAGAACAACTGTTACTAAAATGGGATTTTATGGTACACAATCTTTTGATTTTTTAAAGCACGACGATTTAACAATCCGTGCAGCATCAGAGGTTCAACGACACGATCTTTAGATGCATTAGAACCTTTGCTGTCTTAAATCTAGTGGCAGACTTTTCGCCTTTGGAAATGTTTTGTTTGGCATTCTATTCCAAAACAGTGTAGTTTCGTCTGCATTAAATACTTGTTCCTCCAACATCTACTATATTTGCAAATTCTCCTGGATAACTTTCTGCTGCAGCTACCTTCCGATGTTTGAAATCCTTCATCTGGATATTCACCACCACAACTATCACCACTTTCTTTATAATGTATGTAAAGACGCTTTGCCTTCTCCCGGTCTATTGGACCACTCAAAAGTACCCTTTTTTGTTGCGGTCTTCCATCTATAATGACATGGGATAGGAGATGGGATTTTGAGACTTACAACCACATCTACTAAAACCCTGCTTTCCGCATTTAGACATTCTACAACACTCAGTCGGTGCTAAATCGTGAAAGAAATTTTACATATAAATTTTAACATGCGAAAAGTGTTTACAAAGCAGGTGTCACATTTGAACAACAAGAAGCTCGCAAAAATATTTGTATTGAGCGATTTAAAATGTCTCAACCTTATTAGAAAAGGTAATAACGTGTGATTAATCAAATATGCAATAAGGTTTGAGTCTGTTGAAGCTGTTGAAAAGAAAGCGGCGCGCTTCCTGAAGGAACTGACAGAACATGACTTCTGTACTGTTTTGAACTATGGAGGATCCGCATGGAGCGATAAAAGAGAAGTATATATTGAAAGTGATAATGAATAAATATACATAACAACAAAATAAAATGTTTTATAGCACTAGTATTGTTATTTAATGGCCACATTTCGAACTATAATCGTGATTTAAACGTTTTTCAAAATGTAAGCAACGTTTAACTACATTATTTTCTAAGAAAGTGTATTTTCTTATAGCTCACGTATAGTTTGAACTATATCACTCCTATTTTGCTTGCGCAACCAGAATTATTCGTGCCAATTAGGATAAGAATAAAAATTGATATTTAATTTTGAAGAAATCTGGAACGCAGCTAATAACTGATATTTTCTTATAAGCAGTGTAGTCATTTTCTCAGTATTACATTGTGTTAAGTAACATTTGCAATGCTATTTTTAAGATTTTATTTGCGTAACCTGATTACAGACATTTCTTTATTTATTTCTAATTATAGTTTGTATACTAAATTTTGAAAGAAAAAGCATGTGATTAAGTTTGTAGACTTATAAACAATGTTGTTGGGTAAAAGTCGATTATATACAAACGATACGTTACGGGTTAAACTTGTGTATTTGCTGAAAATAAGAGAGAGAAATCTATTATTGTCAAAAAATTGTTACAATTTGTAAGCAAAAGCTTGTAAAAACTAAAAAAGCAACAATAAAAACAACTAAATATAAAATGCGATTAGCAGTTTTAGACTCTATAAGGAATTAGTTGCTCCTCGGGAAACGTTTTCAAAAATCAGTGAAGTACCTGGATGAATATGAAAGACAGAAATGCTTTATTGTCAAAAAATTGTTACAATTTGTAGACAAAAGCTTGTAAAAACTAAAAAAGCAACAATAAAAACAACTAAATATAAAATGCGATTAGCAGTTTTAGACTCTATAAGGAATTAGTTGCTCCTCGGGAAACGTTTTCAAAAATCAGTGAAGTACCTGGATGAATATGAAAGACAGAAATGCTTTATTGTCAAAAAATTGTTACAATTTGTAGACAAAAGCTTGTAAAAACTAAAAAAGCAACAATAAAAACAACTAAATATAAAATGCGATTAGCAGTTTTAGACTCTATAAGGAATTAGTTGCTCCTCGGGAAACGTTTTCAAAAATCAGTGAAGTACCTGGATGAATATGAAAGACAGAAATGCTTTATTGTCAAAAAATTGTTACAATTTGTAGACAAAAGCTTGTAAAAACTAAAAAAGCAACAATAAAAACAACTAAATATAAAATGCGATTAGCAGTTTTAGACTCTATAAGGAATTAGTTGCTCCTCGGGAAACGTTTTCAAAAATCAGTGAAGTACCTGGATGAATATGAAAGACAGAAATGCTTTATTGTCAAAAAATTGTTTCAAATTGTATACAAAAGCTTGTAAAAACTGAAAAACAAACACAAAAATAACTAAATAAAGATACAAAATAAACTTTCAATATACAGACAAAAACCACAATGAGTAACAAAATGATGGGTAATAGTAATTGGTAATAATTAGTATATAAGTTCATAGCAAAATTAAACCAGTATATAACATGCCCAGATTTAAATATTATTAGAATAAAAGTCGTTTACAGATTAGAAGTTATTGCGAAGTGCGGGAAAATGATATCGATTTGATTTCAATTGGCAAGTGATTGTGCATTTTTTGCATTGTAAAATATTGAGCCCTTAACTAATTCTGAACGTGTAGTAGGTACGTAAAAAATTTTTGATCTTTTAAAGAAGTCCCTGCAGTGAGCCCTGCTGTTAAGTCCGAATAAATATCTAACAGCTCTCTATTGTAGTTTGAAGATTTGCTCAAATTGAATCGCATCACACGTACCTCAGAAAGGAAGGGAGATGCGACTCAATAAGGGCATAATAAACTGTTAAGGAAGAACTTAACTAACTCCTCAAGCCGTAAGAATTTTACAGATTCAACGACGTCAATGGTGGTTAAATTCAATAATATAATGAGTCCATCAGTTCCAGATGAGTATTTATTTTTGATGTCATTAATTGTACTGCGAAGCTCTGCTAAAACTACGCGCGTAAACAAGAAACTGTGTAAGTTAGCATTAGCATCAGGATCATGAGAAGGAGTTATGGAATTTAATAAATGTTTATATACATTCATAATGTAATTATTAAGGTTATCAGGTGAAGTAGAGATTATGCTCGATGAAAACGCCTTATTTCTTAGATTATACACAATGGACCACGTTTCTTTAGAAACAGTACAAGAATTGGCGAGTCTCCTATTATAATAAATATCTTTGGCAGCTTTTATTGTCTGATGATAAATTTTTCTGTATAATTTCACGTAATTTTCAGTGGGTTAGGCTTCTTTGTTGTTAAATGATGGAAAAATGATACTTGTTTTGATTAACAAAACTCTTGCTGAACAATCGTGGGATTGTTGCTCAATACTTACAAATTGTAGCAAGTTTGCCTGTCACAATTTGAACATATCTAAGAGTGCTTGTCCCCTGCCAACTTAACTAAATTAAAAATTAATATAAACACGGCTACCAACTATATAAAACAAAATAGTGTGAGATAGGGATAGGTCGGATCAGCTGTTAATTTGATCAATTATCAACAAGAAGACACTATCCGAGAATTTCCTTAGGTAAGATAAAGATCGCATGTTCTTTGCATATATACGTCAACCTTTATTGGACCAGGGTTTATTATGCACATTTTTAATAAGCCTAAGGAGAAGAATAAAGAGGAATGTATTAACTATTCATTGTATTTTGTCTTGGACCAAACGAAAATCTTTCTGTATTACCTACAGTTTACTTGTATAAAATTGCAATTGCAATTTCATCTTATTATTCTACTTCATATTAAGAGAGTTACAAACTATTTAGAACTATCGTAAGTGCAAATAATACGTCTGTTTCTGCTTGCTTAAACTTTCTCAACATTGTTGCGAAAATATCTCTGGAGTACATACAATGAAAGTTAGCAATATTCTATTTCCAAGTCGGCATCTAGTTGGTAAATTGGTGAGTTGGTTAATTAATGAAAACAAGTGAAAAAATGAATATAGTTGGATAAGCAAACATAATAACTTCTAAATGTACGAATGTAATCATAATTTAAGCAAGCTTAACATTTCTATAGTAATCTTGCAGATTTTACGGATACGGACTAACGAATAGTGTTTCTTCAACATATTTCTTCTCAAATATTTTGTTACGGAATCTCCTGCAGCTTTGGTAAATTTGTTTATTGATATTCAAACAATTCATTTTTGATAACAGAGTTTTAATAAGCTGAGTTTATGAAAAAGTACCAAGAGAATTGGGGGAGATTGCAGCGACAAATCGGTGTTTTCCCAACCCAATTCATTTAATGTTTGTAGATTCCACCGTGTGTTTTTGTAGGTCACTATAATACTGCGGGTTCACAGTTCTTTGTTCAGTAATTTACTTCTAATTAACTGCAATTACTTCTAAAACACGATACACACCGCTAAAAGTGTAACATTTAACCGACGCGCCTTCGTCTACTCCATAGATGCCCGTTATCCTTTTCCTCTTCATACCGCTGCAGGATAACAAGGAAACTTCCCAGCTTTCTGCTCTATGTTCAGAAGTCTTGGAAGCTATCTAGCTGAAATTTTACGGTAACCAAGCAGTTCATGAATTATTTCCTCAATATTTCCTACAATGATGCCGAATTCTTCAGCCATATCACGTACAGTACTGCTTCGGCCTTCCAAAATGAGTTTTTCCACAATGCTGACGTTCTTATGTTCTAGGACGCCGGCATGTGTCAGGTTTGCTACCATCTCTCGGAGTTTTCGGTAAGCGAAACACTATTCATCCACTTGAGTCTTGGAGACGCACCCAGCTCTAAATTGCCGGAGTAATAAAAAAAAGAATAATGAAGCGTTGCGTAAAAGACACTGTTGTTTATTCAAAAACTACGATTTATATTTAAATCACCCTCGTAAAACTATATTAAATTATAGATAGGAAACCAGGACGTCCTCAAACAATTTTTTAGAGGAACTTACTAGATCCTGAATGGAAGAGATATCAAAAATTTGTTAGAGGAGACGACAGTTACAATAGTTATTTTTATGCCAAGAAGAAGAAGAAGAAGAAGAAGAAGACTGGAACACGAATTCTATTATATTTTCTCTCGTTAAAGTTTTTCATTTTTTTGCAGTGTACCTTTTATTTTGTTTCTTTAGGAAATTGATGAGTTTTGGATATTTGTTGATATGAACATCTTGCTTTTCGTACTTTGCATGAGATTTATCCGGCAACAAATTAAGAACGGCCGCATTGCTGTCTTCGGTGAGATCTGGTGGCGTGGATTCGAGTAACTCTTCATTGCTGATGTTTTCTTTTTCATCATCATTCATTATTATTCATTAATTTAGAAACAACTTCGGATAAAACAAATAATTCCAGAAAATTAGAAATTTGAGGTTATGCGAAATCATCGAAGTGAAACTGTCAACTGTCAAAACATTGAAGTGACCAGAATCACATTTAAAGAATTTAAAGTTGTCAACTCCAGAGCGTCCCAAAAGTGTTTTGCAGAACGCAACTGTCACTTTCACTACATGGAACACTCAAAACGCAACTTATCTAAATCATCTTTTAAAATGAAATAGCAATTAATGTGGAAGTAACAGCAAGGTAATGAAAATTTAAAACAATAGGAAGACGATCACAAGAAGAGAAGCGATATTAAAGATTAAGAAGATAAATAGAATAAGGGGAGATGGTCGAGCTATGGGTCAAGGTAGCTTAAGTATTCTGCTCTTATGGATATTAGAAACCACATAGGAAACTGCAAACTAACAGCTTTGATAATGACATGAAGAACTAATAACGATTAATATTAATGAATATAATATAAAAATTTCAAAACGTGAATTGAAAAGTATTTGAGGAAATTACAAAAAATATCAATAATATGAAAATATAAAATAAGTTACTCAAAGGTAGAGTCAAATTGAAAAATCTAAAACTCAGCAATTGCTCATCTTTCTTTTCGTTTAACTAGAAACTTTTACAGTTTGATAATTTTTTCTAGCTACATTTATATAAATAAATTAACCAGGAGTGTATTGTTCAGTGCTTATTGAAGTTTTTAAACTCATTAGTTACATTTGAACGGATTCTATTGAAAACATCTAAATAACTGTGATTTTCTAGGTTATAACTAACCGTTACTATATTATTACTTAAGTTTATCTACATTTTTCAATGAGATCAACAAATGAAACGTTGGAAAAATTAATAAATCATGACAATTGAAGTGTAATAATTCGATGAAGATATAATCACCGTAATAAATCATAGTAGTTACGGTGGTTTGAAAGAAGAAATCTAACTAAAGCAGATAGTCGTAAAATTGTTAAATTTCTAGTCATATTTTGTGAATCTATAAATTGAACGTTATAAGCTACAAAAAAATATCATAAGATAGATTTATACGAGAGTTGCTACTTAAAGTTTTGAGATAAACAAATAAAAACAAATATTTATAATTATTGTTTTTTCAAAGTATTCTCCTTCAAGATCAATCAGCTTTTGTATGCGTTCGAATCAAGTGCCCATACCGATTGAGGTATCTCCAAAACATTATTTTTTTATCTGTGGGAATCAGAAGAAACCATTGGGTGCCAAACAATTGTACGACGGATGATCCATCAATATGATGTTTTGACTGTTTGACAATTAGCTTCAAAAATATACGTTATATATTGAATTTGATCATCAATAATTACAAATGATTATATAAACCAAGAGAATTTTCGAATAAAGAATAGTTAGTAAAATAATGGAGGTAGGTAAACAAAGAATAAAGATAATGATAAATTGATAAAGACGCAGATACGAAAACCTAGAAGACAATTTATTATCTGAATACAAAAAAGACGACAACAAGAAAAATTACGAAATAAACAGAAAACTACAGAAAATATGAAGTGGAACAGAAAGAGGTGGAAAAAATTGATAAAACAAGTTATAAAGTTACAATTCCACGACTAAGAAGTCATACTAATCATCCAGGAAGAAAAAATTTGTTTTTGGTTGCATAGAATAAAAAAAAATTGAATTCGATACAAATTCCGACGTTTGGGATTATTTTGAAGAAGCTTGTTCATTAAAGATTATATAAACAACGAAAATTGGTTGATAGAGAATAATCAGGAGGATTTGAGAAGACAATTTGTTATCCAGATACAAGAAAAATTACGAAATAAACAGAAAACTACAAAAAATATGAAGTGGGACAGAAAGAGGTGGAAAAAATTGATAAAACAAGTTATAAAGTTACAATTCCACGACTAAGAAGTAATACCAATCATCCAGGAAGAAAAAATTTGTTTTTGGTTGCATAGAATAAAAAAAAATTGAATTCGATACAAATTCCGACGTTTGGGATTATTTTGAAGAAGCTTGTTCATTAAAGATTATATAAACAACGAAAATTGGTTGATAGAGAATAATCAGGAGGATTTGAGAAGACAATTTGTTATCCAGATACAAGAAAAATTACGAAATAAACAGAAAACTACGGAAAATATGAAATGGAACAGAAGGAGGTAGAAAAAATTGATAAAACAAGTTATAAAGTTACAATTCCACGACTAAGAAGTCCTACCAATCATCCAGGAAGAAAAAATTTGTTTTTGGTTGCATAGAATAAAAAAAAATTGAATTCGATACAAATTACGACGTTTGAGATTATTTTGAAGAAGCTTGTTCAGTAAAGATTATATAAACAACAAAAATTGGTTGATAGAGAATAATCAGGAGGATTTTTGAAGACAATTTGTTATCCAAAAACAAGAAAAATTACGAAATAAACAGAAAACTACAGAAAATATGAAGTGGAACAGAAAGAGGTGGAGAAAATTGATAAAACAAGTTATATAGTTACAATTCCACGACTAAGAAGTCATACCAATCATCCAGGAAGAAAAAATTTGTTTTTGGTTGCATAGAATAAAAAAAAATTGAATTCGATACAAATTCCGACGTTTGGGATTATTTTGAAGAAGCTTGTTCATTAAAAATTATATAAACAACGAAAATTGGTTGATAGAGAATAATTAGGAGGATTTGAGAACATAATTTGTTATCCAGATACAAGAAAAATTACGAAATAAACAGAAAACTACAGAAAATATGAAGTGGAACAGAAAGAGGTGGAAAAAATTGATAAAACAAGTTATAAAGTTACAATTCCACGACTAAGAAGTCATACCAATCATCCAGGAAGAAAAAATTTGTTTTTGGTTGCATAGAATAAAAAAAAATTGAATTCGATACAAATTACGACGTTTGAGATTATTTTGAAGAAGCTTGTTCAGTAAAGATTATATAAACAACAAAAATTGGTTGATAGAGAATAATCAGGAGGATTTTTGAAGACAATTTGTTATCCAAAAACAAGAAAAATTACGAAATAAACAGAAAACTACAGAAAATATGAAGTGGAACAGAAAGAGGTGGAGAAAATTGATAAAACAAGTTATATAGTTACAATTCCACGACTAAGAAGTCATACCAATCATCCAGGAAGAAAAAATTTGTTTTTGGTTGCATAGAATAAAAAAAAATTGAATTCGATACAAATTCCGACGTTTGGGATTATTTTGAAGAAGCTTGTTCATTAAAAATTATATAAACAACGAAAATTGGTTGATAGAGAATAATCAGGAGGATTTTTGAAGACAATTTGTTATCCAGATACAAGAAAAATTACGAAATAAACAGAAAACTACAGAAAATATGAAGTGGAACAGAAAGAGGTGGAAAAAATTGATAAAAAAAGTTATAAAGTTACAATTCCACGACTAAGAAGTCATACCAATCATCCAGGAAGAAAAAATTTGTTTTTGGTTGCATAGAATAAAAAAAAATTGAATTCGATACAAATTCCGACGTTTGGGATTATTTTGAAGAAGCTTGTTCATTAAAAATTATATAAACAACGAAAATTGGTTGATAGAGAATAATCAGGAGGATTTGAGAAGACAATTTGTTATCCAGATACAAGAAAAATTACGAAATAAACAGAAAACTACAGAAAATATGAAGTGGAACAGAAAGAGGTGGAAAAAATTGATAAAACAAGTTATAAAGTTACAATTCCACGACTAAGAAGTCATACCAATCATCCAGGAAGAAAAAATTTGTTTTTGGTTGCATAGAATAAAAAAAAATTGAATTCGATACAAATTCCGACGTTTGGGATTATTTTGAAGAAGCTTGTTCATTAAAAATTATATAAACAACGAAAATTGGTTGATAGAGAATAATCAGGAGGATTTGAGAAGACAATTTGTTATCCAGATACAAGAAAAATTACGAAATAAACAGAAAACTACAGAAAATATGAAGTGGAACAGAAAGAGGTGGAGAAAATTGATAAAAAAAGTTATAAAGTTACAATTCCACGACTAAGAAGTCATACCAATCATCCAGGAAGAAAAAATTTGTTTTTGGTTGCATAGAATAAAAAAAAATTGAATTCGATACAAATTCCGACGTTTGGGATTATTTTGAAGAAGCTTGTTCATTAAAAATTATATAAACAACGAAAATTGGTTGATAGAGAATAATCAGGAGGATTTGAGAAGACAATTTGTTATCCAGATACAAGAAAAATTACGAAATAAACAGAAAACTACAGAAAATATGAAGTGGAACAGAAAGAGGTGGAAAAAATTGATAAAACAAGTTATAAAGTTACAATTCCACGACTAAGAAGTCATACCAATCATCCAGGAAGAAAAAATTTGTTTTTGGTTGCATAGAATAAAAAAAAATTGAATTCGATACAAATTCCGACGTTTGGGATTATTTTGAAGAAGCTTGTTCATTAAAGATTATATAAACAACGAAAATTGGTTGATAGAGAATAATCAGGAGGATTTGAGAAGACAATTTGTTATCCAGATACAAGAAAAATTACGAAATAAACAGAAAACTACAGAAAATATGAAGTGGAACAGAAAGAGGTGGAGAAAATTGATAAAAAAAGTTATAAAGTTACAATTCCACGACTAAGAAGTCATACCAATCATCCAGGAAGAAAAAATTTGTTTTTGGTTGCATAGAATAAAAAAAAATTGAATTCGATACAAATTCCGACGTTTGGGATTATTTTGAAGAAGCTTGTTCATTAAAAATTATATAAACAACGAAAATTGGTTGATAGAGAATAATCAGGAGGATTTGAGAAGACAATTTGTTATCCAGATACAAGAAAAATTACGAAATAAACAGAAAACTACAGAAAATATGAAGTGGAACAGAAAGAGGTGGAAAAAATTGATAAAACAAGTTATAAAGTTACAATTCCACGACTAAGAAGTCATACCAATCATCCAGGAAGAAAAAATTTGTTTTTGGTTGCATAGAATAAAAAAAAATTGAATTCGATACAAATTCCGACGTTTGGGATTATTTTGAAGAAGCTTGTTCATTAAAGATTATATAAACAACGAAAATTGGTTGATAGAGAATAATCAGGAGGATTTGAGAAGACAATTTGTTATCCAGATACAAGAAAAATTACGAAATAAACAGAAAACTACAGAAAATATGAAGTGGAACAGAAAGAGGTGGAGAAAATTGATAAAACAAGTTATATAGTTACAATTCCACGACTAAGAAGTCATACCAATCATCCAGGAAGAAAAAATTTGTTTTTGGTTGCATAGAATAAAAAAAAATTGAATTCGATACAAATTCCGACGTTTGGGATTATTTTGAAGAAGCTTGTTCATTAAAAATTATATAAACAACGAAAATTGGTTGATAGAGAAGAATCAGGAGGATTTTTGAAGACAATTTGTTATCCAGATACAAGAAAAATTACGAAATAAACAGAAAACTACAGAAAATATGAAGTGGAACAGAAAGAGGTGGAAAAAATTGATAAAAAAAGTTATAAAGTTACAATTCCACGACTAAGAAGTCATACCAATCATCCAGGAAGAAAAAATTTGTTTTTGGTTGCATAGAATAAAAAAAAATTGAATTCGATACAAATTCCGACGTTTGGGATTATTTTGAAGAAGCTTGTTCATTAAAAATTATATAAACAACGAAAATTGGTTGATAGAGAATAATCAGGAGGATTTGAGAAGACAATTTGTTATCCAGATACAAGAAAAATTACGAAATAAACAGAAAACTACAGAAAATATGAAGTGGAACAGAAAGAGGTGGAAAAAATTGATAAAACAAGTTATAAAGTTACAATTCCACGACTAAGAAGTCATACCAATCATCCAGGAAGAAAAAATTTGTTTTTGGTTGCATAGAATAAAAAAAAATTGAATTCGATACAAATTCCGACGTTTGGGATTATTTTGAAGAAGCTTGTTCATTAAAAATTATATAAACAACGAAAATTGGTTGATAGAGAATAATCAGGAGGATTTGAGAAGACAATTTGTTATCCAGATACAAGAAAAATTACGAAATAAACAGAAAACTACAGAAAATATGAAGTGGAACAGAAAGAGGTGGAGAAAATTGATAAAAAAAGTTATAAAGTTACAATTCCACGACTAAGAAGTCATACCAATCATCCAGGAAGAAAAAATTTGTTTTTGGTTGCATAGAATAAAAAAAAATTGAATTCGATACAAATTCCGACGTTTGGGATTATTTTGAAGAAGCTTGTTCATTAAAAATTATATAAACAACGAAAATTGGTTGATAGAGAATAATCAGGAGGATTTGAGAAGACAATTTGTTATCCAGATACAAGAAAAATTACGAAATAAACAGAAAACTACAGAAAATATGAAGTGGAACAGAAAGAGGTGGAAAAAATTGATAAAACAAGTTATAAAGTTACAATTCCACGACTAAGAAGTCATACCAATCATTCAGGAAGAAAAAATTTGTTTTTGGTTGCATAGAATAAAAAAAAATTGAATTCGATACAAATTCCGACGTTTGGGATTATTTTGAAGAAGCTTGTTCATTAAAGATTATATAAACAACGAAAATTGGTTGATAGAGAATAATCAGGAGGATTTGAGAAGACAATTTGTTATCCAGATACAAGAAAAATTACGAAATAAACAGAAAACTACAGAAAATATGAAGTGGAACAGAAAGAGGTGGAAAAAATTGATAAAAAAAGTTATAAAGTTACAATTCCACGACTAAGAAGTCATACCAATCATCCAGGAAGAAAAAATTTGTTTTTGGTTGCATAGAATAAAAAAAAATTGAATTCGATACAAATTCCGACGTTTGGGATTATTTTGAAGAAGCTTGTTCATTAAAAATTATATAAACAACGAAAATTGGTTGATAGAGAATAATCAGGAGGATTTGAGAAGACAATTTGTTATCCAGATACAAGAAAAATTACGAAATAAACAGAAAACTACAGAAAATATGAAGTGGAACAGAAAGAGGTGGAAAAAATTGATAAAACAAGTTATAAAGTTACAATTCCACGACTAAGAAGTCATACCAATCATCCAGGAAGAAAAAATTTATTTTTGGTTGCATAAAATAAAAAAAAATTGTATTCGATACAAATTACGACGTTTGAGATTATTGTGAAGAAGCTTGTTCAGTAAAGATTATATAAACAACGAAAATTGGTTGATACAAAATAATCAGGAGGATTTGAGAAGACAATTTGTTATCCAAAGACAAGAAAAATTACGAAATCAATAGAAAACTACGGAAAATATGAAATGGAACAGAAAGATGTGGAAAAAATTGATAAAACAAGATATAAAGTTATAATTCCTCCCATAAAAAGTCATACCAATCATCCAGGAAGAAGAAATTCGTTGGTTTTTTTGAGCGATTGTCAAATTATTCCAACGCGAACAAATCTTTTTGACTACCAAATATTCATGCAATGTATGAATGTATGTTAGTAGAATTAATGCCCAAGTATGCTTAAATTTCACGCTATGTCACATGAAGATCTTGTAGTATAAGTTTACCCGATGTTTTCTGTAGTGTGACCACGATTGAATTCGGAAAACCTGCGAAACACGATGGTTAGAGGTGGTGCATCACCGAATGTCGAAGCGAGATGATTGGCACAATGTTGTTGGCTTAAACCACGTCAAAAGTCATAGAATTCCATTCGATTTAATTCCATTTTATGACCAATTGTATGACAATACGTTCAGAGTACGTTTACCATTGAAAATGTTAATGTCAAATTTGACACATTCACCATATCTCAAAACTTGAGTAGCAACCCTCGTACTTATAAAAATGGACTTGTTCATTTGTTTTATGTTTTAATGCCCACGGTAGCTGAGAAGAAGCCTGAATTTTATAAGGTAATTATTACAAGAAAGTCATTTACGGCCAACGTTGGTGCCCCAGTGAGTCTAACTTCGTAAATGCTGACCTAGTATATCGTGTTGGTATTAAGAAGACGTTATATTATAGGAAATTTACGATACAACGCAGACAGCTTTTACGACCGTATAATGGAAGTTCACCTTCTCGAAAAAATACTGTATTGGATTTTAAGCACGTAAATATTTTCAAGACGATGTGTACTAAACAAAAAAGATAAGAAATCGCTTTTGCATGAAAATTATCTCCTTGAATAAGGATTAGGTTAAAATCAAATAGGGATTTTTCAACAATGCCACTGGTTTACTCCTTCAAAAGTATACAGGGAAAAACCTAGCATAGTCGCGTTTACGAAAATAGATATTAGACATAAGAAAAAAAATAATAAAAGTCGCCAAAAAACCAGATCTTTCCGTGATGATACACCAGGACATCCGTAAAAACTTAGTCTCTGTTAGAAGTTTAGTTTCCAGGTTAATTTCAAGTATGATAAATCTAGAAGAAAACGAACAAGTAAAATAATTGACAAGTTTTATGAACAAAATCTAAATCTGAAGAAATCGTTTATGGTTAACAACTTTGTAAGAATGGAACAATTTACTACATTTGTTGCCATATTGAAACAGGTACTTCGACTGAAAGAAACTCAAAATCAGGTAGAAAAACAAGATGCGAAAAAAGAAAAGAAAAGCTATAGTTTAAATTGCTCGGGAAAAACTGTAAGTCAGTTTGCGAAAATTGGACAGAAAAATCAAAATTGATAAGAAATATGTAAGCAATATTGTAAAGGAACCAAATTTAGTTTAAATATCAAGAAAATCGGCACTTTTGACGGGAGTGAAACGGCGAATAATAGGAATTATTATTGTCAGAAATTGAGAACTGTATTTCAAAAAACACGAAAGGTTTTGGTAATTATACACTTTCACGGTCACCTGGTTTTTTGGCTCTAGAAAATCGAAAAATGGATGGATTTTAATGATCTTGGTCTCAAACTGTTCCATTTTACGGCGGATTTATAGAAAAAATTAGTATAAATAGCTGGAATGAAAATTTCTCATAGTTTTACTGTTTTAAATCGTAAAAAAAAACGGTTTTGTAAAATAATCCTTTACAAAAAATTATCTCATTATCCGATAAAGTTCTTATATTTTTTTGTATTCTACATAAATTAATAAACAATCTAAAAAAAATCCGAAAAGAATGATTTTTTCAGTTTTTATAGCTTAAAATGAAATCGATGAAACAACAATTTTCGTGAATACTTTCGTACTATATTCTATATAATCCGCCGTAAAATGGAACATTTTGAGACCAAGATCATTAAAATCCATCCATTTTTCCATTTTCTAGAGCCAACCTAACTTAACCTAATCTAACCAAAAAACCACGTAAGTGTATAATTACCATAATTTTTTGTAAAGGAGTATTTTGCAAAACCGTTTTTTTACGATTTAAAACAGTAAAACTATGAGAAATTTTCATTCCAGCTATTTCTACTAATTTTTTTTATAAATCCGCCGTAAAATGGAACATTTTGAGACCAAGATTATTAAAATCCATCCATTTTTCGATTTTCTAGAGCCAAAAAACCAGGTGACCGTGAAAGTGTATAATTACCAAGGTTTTGTATGGTTCCTCCAGCTGCGTAAGTTATAAATGATTATTTTGTGAAATTTTCATTACACATTTCAAAAATCCATGTGACCTATTTCCATTTCTGTCTTGTCATAAACTAACCACACATTTAGTTTTATTCCAGTTAATGCTCAGCTTTTTGTTGAGAGTAATGGATAGCAATAAAATGTATTGCAATATATTAAGTCTCCGCGAAAAGGAAAGACGTAGCAGTTCTGCGTGACTTCCAAGAAAGAGAAGAAGGTCTATTTAAGGGTCAAGGCATAGCAAATAGACTTTGAGATGAAGTTTTTAGTAAAAATCACACGCGCGAACTTTCAAACGCGTTTTTTCCGTAATATCATTTTTCGAAACGGTGACCACGATATTTTAGAAACTACTGGACTGATCAAATTTATATAATATTATAAGCCAGCGACTGAACTACGATTATCATGCTTAGGAATTTTTTTTCTACGAACAAAAAATAAGTAAAAAATACAATGTAATTTTCAATAGTGTATAAAAATGTCAATTTTCGTAATTAAGAATTCACTCAACGAAGATTGAAATGTCGTTTGGTTTTTTGATTTCAGATAAGCAAGACAGCCGCAATTTTGGTGACGTCTTTTACTTGTCGGCCATTATAACTATGATTCTATTATATATTTTGACTTCGAAAGATTCGTCGAAGTTATTTAATTATTGATAAAGAATATGCAAAAACAAAAAGATTGATTATTTCAATGATTTGCCGTGAAAAATTATTGAAACGCTGTAAAAAAACAGCTAAGAAACTAGAGGTCTCCCACAAGTTCGTTTTTTACCAAAAATCATTTAAGAAATTTGCTAAATGTTACTAAGCTTATAAGTATTGGTATTTGATAATAACCATGTTTGAACTGATAGATTGCAATAAAAAAATCTCACTACTTTATTAATAAAATTAAAACTTAGGTTCATTAAAATATTTACTCAAACTTTGGTACATCATTGATGAGTTGAGACACTTTCTTGTAAATTCGCGTGTGGGTGTGTAAACATTTTTGTGAGTGCTGCAGCTGCTTAAATGTTCCTATAAATAATAGGGATTTCCTGAGCCGGGAGAGAGAATAGATAAATACAGAGGCGAAGCGGTTTAAAAGGACCAATTTATTATTTAAACAAGAAACTGGTAGGTCAAGAATTTATGGTAGAACGAATTTTCTTTTCCAAACTTTAAATGTAGCTTGAGATAAGGGTGTATTTGTACAGTAAATAAAGTTCAAAATAAAGAAAAAACATTTCTTAAGGTAACGTTAACCATAAATGAAGACATTCGTTGTTAGAAATAAAGAACCAATTTAAGTTTTTATTTTATTATATACTATAATTATAATATATGAGAATATATTGAAAAATTATTAGGCTATTATAGAACCAAACATAATTTCAATGTCAACCAGAACAAACACAGCTTTTATTACCTCCTCGTTGGAAGGAAATTAATTTAAACGTTTTTTCAGTTGAGGAAAGAGATGATAGTCGGACGGAGCCAAAACTGGTGAATAAGGGTGTTCTAGTAATTCAAACCCTAAAACACGAATTTTTTGCATGGCATCATGAGATTTGTGTGCAGGGGCGTTGTCCTGCAAAAACAAAACACCTTTGGATAGCTTTCTGCGCCTTTTCTCTCTAATTTTTTCCCGTACAGTGGTCAGTAATGTCGAATAGTAATCTCTAGTTATTGTTCTACCCTTAGCAAGAACTTTTCCAGCATATTTTTGGACACGAAACTTCTTAGGTCTTGGAGAACCAAAGTGTCGCCATTCCATCGATTGATGCTTTGTTTCTGGATCGCAGAAATGTACTCAAGTCTCATCCATAGTAACAATTCGGTTTAAGAAGTCTACAACGTTTTCAAATCGAGCACAGATCGAACGCGATGCTTCTACGCTTTTGGTCAACGTTCAAACATTCGGGGATCCATTTTGCAGCAATTTTTCTAATTGACGTGTAGTATATGATAAACGCGTTCGTATGAAATATTCACTGCTTCCAATACCAATATCCGTTTTAGCCAAATTGGACGGTCTGATAAAATCATGTCATGAATGGCATCGATATTTTCGGGGACTGACACAGAAACTGGCCTTCCCGATCGGTCATCATCTTCAATGGAAAATTTACTTCTTTTGAAGCTTGCAGTCCAACTTTTCACAGTCACATACGAAGGACATCGATCACCAAGGGTATTAAGGGTATTCGGAAGAGCCCGAAACAACTAACTAATTGTTATTACTTACGTTATTTCCCATTTTCTATTATCTGTTGATTTGGAAGAGTTGAAATTTGACGACAATATCTTGGTTAGTCAGTATTATTATTACCAGAGGTTCCAGAAATACCAAGTTTGTAATATAATAGTGATTTTAATAACCCAGCTATCACATAAATTCAACCAAATAGAAGGATTTTTTCCATTTCAATTGATAGAATTCAAATAAACATATCGTTTTTTCTATTTAGACTGATGAAATTGTTTTTCAACTCAATAAACTCTTTATTAGTGTAGTAATGCGTCCTACCATCAACAATTATTAGTCAGTAGATCTCTTCCAGCACGTCCATAATATACTATACATTATCCTCATATAGTTTTAATACGTAACGACTTCGAACTTCGAACTTCCATCGTCCACGCTCGAAATGCTCTGGGATCACCCTCTGAAGTCAAGTTAAACTATAGTTAATGTCTGAAAATTTTGATATACGTATTGGAAGAAGTTTATAAAGTATGGGAATTTAGATATACACACTTTCAACTTTCAGCTATAATGCAACGAGCCATGTCTGTAACCAAATGACAAAGATCGAGCCAGAATCTTAAGAACATCTGTCTAGTTTTAACTCAATAGATATCTGAAAACCTCCTATCTTCGTTTTTAGTAAGAACTACTATGAATATTCTGAAACTAAACCTAGAAAATGTTTCCCGACGACAATTTCAGAAACATAGAATTTTCTGAAATTGTTATGAAAAATCCTTTCCTAATAAATTTGATACTTCATAAATATAATATAGACTCCAGAATATAAGCACGAGTGAAAATTCTGAAAACGTTACATCATGTATCTCTTCTGGATTAGAGGGAGATGGAATTTCTACTCAATCACATTCCCACCCCTCCCTTTTATCTTTGAAGAGATTTGGTTCCATCAAGATCGTTGTTTTACCCTTAATAATTGTTCATTTTTACTTATTATTCTAGTTGATTCTACGTTCTCCGCTACTGTGATGATACTGATCAATTTCAATTCTAATAAGTGAATTAGAATGGGAGTGGATCCATTGAAATATTCACGTTAAAACTCATAAGTTCTAGTTTCCAATACCGTATACCCTTGTGTGTCAAATAAGGGGACAAAATCCTTCTTGAACCCGATCCAGACTTCCCACCAGGATACACGAGAGGACGCGAGTGGGAACGGTGCTCTCGCCTCCTCTCGCCTTCTTTTTCCTTGCCTTGGTGTCGCTTCGCTTCGTGACGGTTTTTCGAGCGCGAGTCAAAGAACGTGGGAATGTGAATATGGGATAGATCGAGAGTGTGGATAGCTAGTACTCTTATCGCCTCGCGAGAGTGTGGATCGGGCATAATTGTTTAAATCTATTTATCAAATTACAGAAAAGAATGTTTCAGAGTATCTAAGACGTTGGTGGAATGTTTGAACATCTGGTTTATACGATTTTTGATGATTGTGATGACTGTACCGATACTAAATATCGTAATTGTATATAGAGCTATTATGAGCTAGTGTAATACTAGTTTTGAGTGATACAAATAATGAAACGAATAAATAATTTGATGGAAATGGAAACACCCCAGTCTATTTACGGCCAGAATGTTGGGTAATACTGATAAAATTATTGATTTTTAGATAAATGATTAATGTATACTAATATTTGTGTTTGTGAAAAAAATGGAAGTAATTAGGAAATAGCAAAAAATAAACTACAAATTGAATTTTTCTTCGAAATTATCGATTTCTATGTAAGGGCGAAGCTTGTCTTACGAGCTAATATACTTTTAGAAAGTGTATATAAGCGTAGATGTAAATATTTTGAATCAATTAAGTTTAATAATTGTTTAATTTATAATAATGATGATACAAACTGAGAGATTCGAAAGGGAATGATAAAGGTAAGAAGGGTTACCGTTTTTATGCTCATCACTTGGGTCCATCAGTGAGTGAGGTCTTGCTGTTGCGCAGGGTAAAACACTGTTAGTATGAATATAAATCATCCCCTATCAACGTAAGATATAGAGCATGCCGCAGTATTTTGCAATTCTGTTTTGTTCGGAAAAAAAGACAACACTAGTTAGTCGCGGTTTTTAGGCATTTATTCAAAACTTCTTAAGCCCCAATGAACATCTGCCATAATTGATTGGGAATTGCAATTTTTATTACGTATTAAAGCCAAAAAATTTGCTCAGAAAAAACGTGGTAAAGCACAATGTTACACTATAGGTGTAGAAGGATGTTAAATGATGTATAAAATCATAAAGAAATGGAAAACAAATAGAATGAGTGCAAAAATATAAGTATCTTGGTTCAGTCATAAACGCTCAAATGGATCCAGACGAAGAATTCAAGATCAGAATTGGAATGGCATTTGTCAAGTACTCCTCAATGTTTGCAAACAGAAATCTACGCCTCTACGTCAGAATAGAACTCATGAAATGTTATGTGTGGTCAGTATTTCTGTTCGGAGTGGAAACTTGAACCATGAAAGCTCAAATGATCAAAAAACTTGAAGCATTTGAGATGTGGCTCTATAGACGCATCCTGAAGATACCCGGAACTGGCAGAATCGCCAACGACGAAGTACTAAGATGCATTGGTCGTAAAAGAAAGCTGTTGACAATTATTAAGATAAGAAAAACATCGACAACGACAAATACCTACTGCTACAGAGCATAATGCAGGGCAGAGTAAAGGGAAAGAAAGGAATCCGCAGGAAAAGAAGTCCTGGTTCCGTAACTTAAGAGAATGGACAAATCTTACCATCGGAGAATTGTTTCATATTGCGAGGGACAAAGACGCGTTGAAAAACGTGGTCGCTAATCTTCAGTGAGAAGATGACATGAGAAGATGAAGAAGATGATGCCTTAAAAAAGTGTAGAGAAGTGATTCAAACCTAGACAATAAGAAAATGAACGATGAAAGACTTATCATTAATATAAATCTCATTTTTCCATAATAGGGAACTGATTATCAAAGATGATTACAACACAATCAAGGATATACCAATCAGAACTCAGGAGATTTACTATAGAAAGCAACATCGAAAAAGAATTAGAACTAAAATCGAAAAGTAAGAACTAGGAACAATTTTATGGAAACATTCATAGAAGAATCAGGAAAAGTTGGATCGAGAAGAAAGAAATACTGCATGAAATGAAAATATAAGTTATTAGGTCATCAACAAGATATGGTAGCAAATACTGGATATTGACAGAACAGAAAGGAGATTCATCATAAGCTGGCAACCATAAAGAGGTGTGGTGAGGTCGTTCGAATATATTTTTGTGTGCACTCTTCTTGAGCGTTAACATGGTATCGCAAATGTATTAATTCCATTTCCACATAATTAATTCCAAAGTGTTTGAAACAATTTTCGACATTTTTCGTAATCATGAACAATGAATAACTATTCTTGTACATTCAACGTCACCGATTCATAGAATTATGTCTAGGTAATAGGTATTTTAGTTTGGAGTATGAATTACGTTATTTGAATATGAATATTTGCAACTATATTCAATCATTGCAGAAAAATGAATTTTAATCAAAAGAATAACATATTTTGTAGCCTACTCACTATTTCATTCAGTGACTCGATACGTACCTGGAACAAAAAAAAATTGATATATAAAAATGTACTTAGTTTAGTAGGACAATAGTTTTGAAATACATACAACACAATGTTGAACAGAATAGAGAATAGAGTCAATATCTTGTGTAACAAGTTGGATGAACACATAAAAGAATACTTGATCAACATCTGATCAACGAAACACTCAATAAACCACAAGTAAAATATAAGACTGAAAAATTTACATAAGTACAATTGTGAGCAAAAAAATCGACTCAAAAAATCTGTAGCTTCCATTCTTTTTATGATTTCAGCTCAAATCCACCATTCTTAGCTTTCTAATGATTGGACTATGTTGTCGTCGAGTAATTTTTTTGTAAAGAAAAAATAACAAATATTAACAGTAGAGAAAATCGAAGCTTAAATTTGGAAAAATAATAATTTATCCGAAATTAGCGTATCAATATTTACTATTCCCTTCCCTGACCAATCACTTCCAATCACTTTTTCATCAATCGAATAAGGTTCTCGTACTCATTTGGTTCGATAATGTCCGATTCTCCAGTGAGCGCTATTTTGAAGTCTAGTTTCGTGGCTGGTGCAGGAAATTTTCACTTAACTCTATGCCAGAAATAATCGATACGATTCAAGATACGGAACCAGCAGTATTTGGATGGATATTGCCTTGCATGAGGATGAAGTTTTCGCCTATGGAACGATTTGATCCCCTAACATTTTTTCTATGTATCGGTTTGCCGTTAATCCCCCGCTTCCATAGAAACGTCCACCGTAACCATTCAAGAACCTTCTCCAAAAGCAGAGTTTTCTTCCATGCCACACTCAAGGTCTTTTGCAGACTCGTCCTCTTCTATTGTCTATGAAGAAAACGGAGCCGCACTGTTCGTCAGTCTTATTAACGTGTTCTTTAGCAAATTGTAGATGGGCTCCTCGGTGGACTGGGGTTAATTTGAGGACAGTAGCTACCTTTAGTCTTTTTATGAATGTCCAGCTACTCTTCGCGTTTCTTTGAACTCTTGTTGGACTTGAATACCGTTGAGGACTCGATTTTCTTCTGGAATCGCATCTTCGATGAAAATTGTCAGTTTCTTGATAAAGATGGTAAACTTTGGAAACAATTTTCTTTTATTTCACATAAACATCAATCCTACTCCATTTATCTCCTCTTAAGACTGTCTGTATCCTTGTTACCTCATAATGGGAGATCAATATTTTTTATACCGTACCAAGAGGCACTGAAAATAGAGCGGAGATTTTTTGAACTGTGTTTGTTAAATTGCATTAAACATATTTGCGTAGCGAATATCCATATGTGGATGATTGCATTCATATACATTTAACATATGTGACCTTTTGTTTAGCAAGCGATATATTAATTTTAGTTTTATTTGGTAATTCAGAATTATATTTTATTGGATCATGGCCATTGGAAGTAATGAATAATAATAATAAAAAATAATAATAGTAAAAGATTTCTATTTATATAAGGCTCGAAACCAAAAATTTACGAAGAGATACGAGGACATTTCACACATTAAACTTGAATAATCATTACGTGGTTTACACTGTCATTATAAAATGGTATTTTGAAGGTGATCAACGTAAAAATTTCTTAATCATATCGATGATCTATGAAATTAAAAGCACGCGAATCAGTTTTTTGAATTAAAAAAGGAAATAGGATTCATTGCTATAGTAAAAAAGAATCAAATGAAGTAATTACATAAAATATATTTCATAATAATTAATAAAAAAAATGGTAAAAGTAAAATCTTCGAATCGTTAGCTTATATTTTCAAAAAAAACATAAATGTTGAGAATATCGGTAACAAATACAATAAACTGGGTATATACCATAATAAACAATTTGATAGTATACGAGCGCCGTTTTTTTTTCAACCTCCGATAGGCTATAAATAAAAGACAAGTTCATATAAAATAATAATTTCATTACCAAAACATTGGTACTTTTCGACATCATAATCAACGAAGAGATTAAGATATTTATCATATCTGTAGAAAAGCTTTTCAATACCTTCTTCAAAAAAAGTTGCTGCCAATGAATTCGAGTAAAAAACACACATTGAAACTGGAAATTCCGTAGACAAAGCAGTGAATCTGCGGTTATCTTTAACCATTCTGTCAACTCGTTGAACCAAGTCATCTGAAATGACATATTTGCGTTCTTGGCCCCCTTCATCATTACGGCCATCTTTAAACTTTCGACACCATTCACGCACAACACCATCACTCTTGAAGTTTTCCCCATACACACCACTCATTCACCGATAGATAGCTTTCTGCCTGTAGAAAACGAATCACACTTCGCAATTCACACTTGGCAGGATCATCAATAATGGCGGACATGTTAACGTGGCTGTAGCACAACGCCGACTGACGCCTAAAACAAATATGCTGCATTTCGCCAATACTTCTCAAACCACATTGTTCAAAAGCTCAACAACTTGAAAGAAGAAATGCAGAGGAATGGTGATCCAAATCAACGATGATAAGTGTTTATACACCCTCCAATTTGCAGATGATCAGGTAATATGTGCAAACGACAGAGATGACTTAGAATACATGGCACGTAAGCTAAAGGAAGAATACGGAATATGGGGTTGCAGATAAACGTAGAAAAGACACACTACTTATGTATAGAAGATGATGCAACCGACATACAACTAGAAAACAACAAAATGTTAACGAGATATAGAACTATAAATATCTAGGAGTTATTTTGGACAAAGATAGGGGAGATGATATAGAAAAAAAATTGTGTGTGTCAGCTCCGACGGACGACTGGAGTTTACTCCTTAAGTTCGATAGTCTAACCAGACGCAAAAAGAGATTATTTAACTTGAAAAAGATTGGTTGATTGCCAGAATATTTTAGGCTTCCTTTATTAATTTTTTTTAATCTGTAAGTTCGCTGTCTCTCGGCTGGAGTTTTTGGAGGTTTAGATTTTTTCCTAGTCAAAAAATATAAAAAAAAAAATAGAAAATTTATAAATGCATAATTATAAAAATTTTAACCGACTTTAAGAAAATTGATAAAAAAAGGTTTTTATAAATATTATCGAATTATTGACTACAGTTGTTAATATTTAAAAATTATTTATAAAATAAATCATAATAACGTGGAAGAATTTATAGACATCGACAAAAAAATTAATTTTTGGTTAGGTTAGAAATTTTCTATTTTATGTGGATGCGCTCGATAATTCATATTGGGTTGATTATATAATTTTACGTGTTGTTTTCAAATATATATTTATATGAACTACATCGATAATTATTAAAATATTCAATAAATACAAATTGCACATGCTCATACATATAATACATGAATTATAACGTAACTTGCAACCACGTGTTTGTTAGATGTTCCGGCAACATCATCTACACCTCTTTCTGCCATAGTTATTTGAAAATACTTTCAATTCACTTTAGCGGAACACAATGATAAAAATTAAAACTTCACAATGACAGCAGTATAAGTATGTTGACACTGACAAATTAGAAAGTTGCGTATCATAGGGTGCGCACCAAAAACGTAACGAGGTCATTCATCGATAGATTTTACTCCTCACATTTTTCTCATACCGGGCCCTTTATATATGCAAATCGATTCTTAAGGAGTAAACTCCAAAAAAAAATAGAATAAACAGAGTAAAAACAATAACTGAATCATTAAATGGAATACTGTGAAATACTGACATAGGAAAACAACGAAAACAAAGGATCTTCAATGGAATGATTAGGAGTACGTTCGAAGATGGATCGGAAATATTATATAATATATTATAAATGTTATAACCAATATAATTTCATGTGTTTTAGTGTAAAGTGTGAAGAAACTAAAAAAGTATTAAGTAATTAAATAAATATGTAAGTAAATTGTCTTTTAAATAAATTCATTACATCATCAGACAATCAGTTATAATCTCAACAAAAAGCGAAGAAATTTTTAGAATCCCCCTTCGATTCACTTATTTTGGTACTACAGAAATAAATACTTTTACATGCGTTAGTAAAGGTTCGCGTTGCTTTTGTGGGAATAAAATAATATTACTTACACATTTTAATGTCAACTAGACACTAGACAGTTTTTTTTAGTTTACACAAGTGCAGAGTCCTGTGGTTAATATATGATATAAGAAATTTATTTGCATTCACTCAATAACATGATAAAGAGGATTCCTCCAAATTATATCTCAGATCTTAATCACAGGGTTTTTCTGTATCTGTGTTTTTCTGTAACGTATGTATTGGGAACATCCAAAGTCATTGAATTGATCAATTTAGACTTTCTTTCCACATATATTTACTCTCCAGGTCTTTTCCACCCAGGAAAAACATTTCATAGTATTGTTAAACTTGGTAACAGCTTCATATTATGTTTATTATCTCAATCTGTAGAACGAATCATTTTATCAATTGATTCAACTCGTCATTTCGTTAACTCGACAAAATTAATCTTCCAATGACAGGAGAACGATTTATCTTCTCCAAAAATAACTAATAAATACATCAATTTCGAAAAAGATAAACAAGAAAACGGGATAGATACGAGTGGTTAGTGGATAAACTTGACGTTGTTGAAAAAACTACTCGTAAATTTTATGTTCGAATGACGGGCCATTAAAAAGTTTGGGGAATCGTATAAACAAATAGAAAAAAGTGCCGGAAAATGCTAAATTTTAATTCAACTGTTCAGCGATATAAATGTAAAATGTTTAGAACCAAAGCCAAGTTTTAGAAATGTTTATCAAACAGATAAACTTAATGTTCAATACTAAAGCAACACCTAATTAATTCCGTACAATATTTTTGAAATTGAAAAAAGAAAATTTATAAATAAAATTCTTTATTCTAAATGGAATCGTGATAAGAATGTTTCGAGTTTGGTGATTTTTAGATCCGTTGCCAAGGTATCTCGTTACAAACTGAAGATATGAAACTGTTCGGAAAGGACCTGGGAATGTTAAATATAACACAGTTTCTCTCTATCTGTAGATTATTGGTCGCCACATTATAAAGAAAATATTCAAGAAAAAATCGGTACTACTCAGATTAATAATAAATTTTGTATAATAATCTAAGCAGTATTGAGTCAAATAAGCATTACTAAAGAATACTAACTAATATTACAGCAGAAACATGTTCAGCTAAACTGAACCTCAAATTATTTTTTCAACAAAAAATACATTAAGATTTGAGTTTAAAGTTAATGGTAAAACAGCTGAACAGGACTTTAACGTCTAGAGAAAGCGCACCATAAATGTTTGAAGATTTACAAATAAAAACGCTAAAGATGAAGATGATGAAAGCATCATGTCAATAATAATCCATCAGTAGGAAGAATATATTTCTCCATCTGTTGAGCTACTCAGCGAACTGTATATGAAAAAGACGAAGAAATTTTTGTGGTTGAAATCAGCTCTCCCTTCATCTATGTTCTCGTGGCAATTCTGTTTGTATCCATTCTACACACATGCCCCAACCATTTGACTCATTTGGCTCTTATTACTTGCTCGGTATATATTTCTTTCAGCTCAACATTAGTTTTTCTTCTCCATGACTCATTGTTCATTTTCACATTCTCCCGATATTTTTTGGAGAATTTCCCTCTCCCACATTTTGGAGATTCCTTTTGCTTTCAGAATATTAATCAAGGGCCCCATTATTCTACTATCCGATTTTCTACCTCTTTCATATCATCATCCGTATTCGTAATCAGCACTCATAGATAGTCGAAGCACGCAACTTTTTCAAAATGATATTCCTTGTTTTCCATCCTGAACGGTGTGTTTTCCCCCTGATTTTTTCTTTGGCGTTGTATTTCAATGTATTAAGTATTTTTGCTATTCAACCTGGGGTCGAATTTTTTCGATTCCTTTTCCAATCTACTAAAAACTTTCCCCAATTCCTCGTGGAATCTGGCTGCATATGCTAAAATTTGATGCTTCCGGTGATAGGTTAAATCTTGTGTCTGTATTTGGGGTCCCCCTGCTTCATTTCTTCTTTTCCTAATAACCTGTTCTTTTCGCAGCAGGTTTTGTCACAAAAAAATAGATTGTTTCCAAAAGTAGGAAAATAAATGGTATATAATAGTGGGTTTATGGGTTTCTTAGATTATATGGATGCGTGTCACATATGACTTAAACTACATTTGGTTTTTAATCCAAAACTTTTCGTATAAAGAGTTTGTATGTTTACGTAAGAAAAGGTTTAAGAACTTCTTCAAAGCCAAATAATGAACATTTGGTTTAAGGGTGTTTTGATGACAATATATGTTGTAATTTTACCGAATTCTCTACTCAGTGGATGGAATTTGTCATTTTTATGACTACTTATCGTATTTTTAGAATTGCAGAATTCCTAAATAAATATACGAGTTAAATAACTCACTTACCTACTTTGAGAAAAATGATTTATTTAGCAAAAAAAAAATAATTGATTTCAATTGGTTTCAATAATCAGACTAGCGTACTCGACGAATTTAAGACTATCAAGTATCAGTGTAAACAAGCTGCCTTAAATACTAAATATTATTGTATACAATAACTGCAAATAATTATAAAATGGATATTTATGATCGTTTAGAGTTACATCAATAAGAGTAAGTAATTTGAGACGATACCTTAATGGAGGTACAAGTGTCTGGTAAAATAGGGGATACTTAACTATGAGGTTGTTCCCCATTATGAGTGGTCAGGGTACAAACTACCTCAAGTACTAAATCTTATCGTATATAATAAAAACTATGAATAATTATAAAATCAGTAGACAAAGGACATTTATGGTTATTCACAGTCAAATTAATATAACACAAAAATTAGACAATATCTTAATGGAATTCGAGTGTGTAGTTGTAAATAAGGGACACTTTGAATCACTTAACCATATGATCAACATATCCTAATAGTTTCTATCAGGAGTGGTGAGATAATTTACGGGAAACTTCATAGGTTGAACCACATTAAGAATTTGGAAATACTTGATGTTTCGGCTTCCATTTGAGGTGGATATGTATTGGTTGATCTGGAAAGTAACCGGATTCTGTAGTCTGCTTACTCTCCGCACCCGTCTCTTTCTACTCCATGGCATTATAACAAAAGAAGGAAACGTAAAAAACGAAAATAATATGTCATAAAAACCTCTGTGAACACACTTTTACAACTGGCTTGAAGTCAACAGTTGGAGCAATTAGCAACACGACTTAACCCATGTACATTCCAGAGATAGAAGCTACCACATACAGAAAAATAAACAGAAAATTGAGTAGCATTCAATATATGTACGGTTTTTGTGCCGTTTAGCAGTCGAAGGTTGTCCCTTGCTCCTGAAAATTCGCCAACGTGAAAGGTTGGCATCTTCAAATCCTGCGATCGCTTCCACTACTATCGAACTACTGTCGATATAGCGCTGATACATCCTTCCCATAGAGGCGACGAATGATTTATGTAAGGCTTTCACGGCCATCGTTCAACATACGTACGGTTTTTGGAGTACCGGCAGCTTCTGAAAATACCAATCTGTCACTTTTATGTAACAATTTTATGTATTTCGTAATTTGAATACATTAAAAAAAAATCACTTAATTTCGTTCAACATTGAGAGACAGAGATGGAAATGCTATGTTGTCAAAAAATTGTTACAATTTGTAGACAAAAACTTCTAAAAACTAACATAAAAATAAGTAAATAAAGATAAAACAAATGAAATAAAATTTCAATATACAGAATAATACCATAAAGAGTAAATGAATAAATAAGTCCATAGAAAAATGTATGCAGCATGTCCAGAATTAAATATTATTATTTACAGTTTACAATGTGGAAGGTAGTTTCCAGTAAATATGCCTTCAAATTATCGCGGAATGCGGGAAAAGATTATATCGATTTGATTTCAATTGGCAAGTGATTGTGCATTTTTTTGCATTGTAAAATATTGAGCCCTTAACTAATTCTGAACGTGGAGTAGATAGGTAAAGGTCGTGCCCCGCGTTCCTAAGTGGATAGCCGTGCAAAAATCTTTTTGAAATTGGAGAAGATTGCTTACGAATTAGGCAAACGGATTCAAAGATAAATAAGAAAGAAATAGTCAGAATTCTCAATTTCTTAAACAAGTCGTGGCAGTGTTCCCTGCTGTTTAATCCAAATAAATATCTAACACCACACGTACCCCAGAAGGGAAGGGCATATATGAGATGCGACTCATTAAGGGCATAATAGACTGTTAACGAGGTAGTTGTAGGTCATTATTCTACATTTGTATAACAAACATTTATTCTATTTATATTCAGTAGCAAAATTAACTTGTATAATAGTAAATCACAAATACAATTAATTTTACTAGTACTCAAGGATATCGCAGAACCTCAAATGATATTTGTGATGATTTGAACGATATTAACAAATAACTAAAATACGGAAAACGTGACCGACGAATAAATATATTAAAAAATGTAGGAATTTTCGTAAAGCTGATTAATATAATTGAAGAAACGTGACTCACACGATGTTAAACTCCCGCTCGAAAATAAATAATATTCCACATTCCGCATAGTATATATAGTATTATTAAATTATACAGTCTTGTTAAAGTTGTAGGTTATGTAAGACGGTAGAGTTCGAGTTGCAAATAGGTATATAAAGTAATAACATAAATCTTTGGTAATAATTCCACATTTTGGATTTTAAAATTACTACTTCGAAAGGAGTAATTGTTACTAGTAACTATATCTTTTCGTTATCACGGTACGTGCTTGAAATAATTAGTTTAATGTTACAAATTCGGTGCGAGGTATTAAACTGCGATTATTGCGCAATAATAAGGCGCTACCGGTAATGAAATCACACCTTAGAACGTAGACTAATTGTTTTATAAACAAATTTTACCATAATAAACGACTAAATGTGGTAATGCTGGCATGAACAGGGTAGTTTCTTCATTATGTTAGAATAGATGAAGTCGTTTCTTTATTTGATAGTAAACTATAATCACGAACCACAAATTTGGCAATGATGTGAAAATGAAATCATCGGTTAATATTTCAATATCGAAAAAACCACAATGAAATATCATTATTTATGTTTTATTGTACGCTATTATTTCTATAACAAGCATGAAAACCTCACATTCATTGGAAAATATATTATCGAAGAACAAGTTTTGATTTTGCTTTCGTTTGTAGCACATAAATCTTAGTCTACAGGAAAGCCAAATACAAAATAAATCAGAATTCGTATCAACAAGAAATATTTGTTTTCAGTTTTTATACATTACTCGCCCCGGATTCGCATTGGTAAGAAAACTAATTATTTTTCAAAGAAAATTACCCAAAATTTGTATAACAATTTTATCTTTAAAATATCTACCAAACTTTAGTTGGGCATATATGCTACATCTCTTCAGTTAGTTCAAAAGTAAAAATGTTATAACTGAACACAGCTTCGGGGAGGTTAAATGTGCGCTATCCATCCCTAGCACTTACTTAGAAATTAATAGCACCAGTAAAGGATGAAGTGGGAGCTTGTAAATTCTCATATCAACTAGAGGAAGAGCAGCTAACAGATGAAAAATTCTGTTGTGCCGACGACAATTAAAAAGTAACAAAACATTTGTTCTGATGTAAAGACAATTTAAGAAAATATATTGAAATAAAGCACGTTACAGTCGGGGTGAAAAAACAGTTACATTGAACCAGAAGACTATCATTTATATGGGCAACAATTATCATCATCATATTATGTCTTATTGATTAAATTTCTTTACGCGCTTAAGCCAAATAACGACTTGAATAAGCATTTTTCTGATACCTTGGGTTACATTTGTGGAAGGATCTATAATTTGTCATAGAACATAACCCATGTTTTTAGTCGATAAACTTATATATAATATATAAATAATCCTGGAGTTCGCAGAGATTCCGCCTTCAATATCTCCATTTGAATTCTTATGCGGACCCATCACAGCACATCTGAATACGCCTTTTTGTCTACTTCACAGTGAGTAACAGCAATTATTTAAAAAATGCGTTAAATTCTGCATGGAGCGCTCCTTGTGCTGAACAAACGAAGACGTGAATGATCCACGAAGATCCCCTGCTGTTTGGTTGTACTTGGCATGCTGCCTCGCTGCGTTAGTTTCACTGATTCGTTCATTTCTCCAAGTTGCTTCGACCCACGTGGCTGTCTCGTCTCGAACGCCGTTCCCTTTTAACAATGCCACCTTTATTGCAGTTGATACCATGAAACAGATCGAATTCGGCTCCGAATGCATCGCAATTTTGGGGAAGGTCAAGGGACTTATGGCCATACCTCTATGTCAGGGTATTCTGAAATTTGCCTGCTGAAAGGTCCGCACTAACAGCCTGTCTTGTGAATGAAGATACTGAAGATACAGTGATCCTTCGAAGGATTCGCTGCTGATGTGGTTGCAAAGCGGCTATAATTGTCGATTTTATTGTTTTTCAACATCAATTCTCTGTTATCTTTCATCCCATTCAGTAGAACTACTATAAAGTGATTTCAGTATTCATTATAGTCAAGAGGTTTCCCCACTGTAGTGCTGGGAAGATCGTCGGGAAATCCTAAAAGCCGAAACTTGTGTGCGTACGGGATTTGTTGTAACCAAACCTCCTAATCGGGCTGGTAATTCCATCAGGGATGGTAGTTTATATTTTGCTTATATTTCTTTATATACTAACAAACTTGGATTGTTAGAACTGTGAGGACGTGAAGCATACAACCTAGCAACCTTGTAGGTCAGCAATGGAAGGATGCTCTTTGTAGCTTTCATATTCTTCGTTACATTTGATTGCTGGTGAGACTTTGGGTTGAAGTTGTAACTAAATTTGACAAATGAAGTAACTTGGATTTCTCATTTATGATATTAGATAACGTGAATTGAGTAAAAACAATCGCTTGCACTACGAAACGATTTCCACGGCATCAACTACGGGAGTCTGATGTTGGTTCGGTTAATATCTTCGCAGATTCATTCTAATCGATTTTTGTTAGAACCAATTTCAATACGTTTTTTTAATGAGTGTAAAAACATCTTGATTTATAATTTTTAGGGTGCAATAAAAACTCAAACAGGTTTTCTTTATTAGCTAATGTATATGCCGGATATTCAAAGGTCAAAAATCCTTAATGGGACAATAATTCTTTTACCAGGATTAGTTACTAAGAACGACGAACCCAAATATTCATATTTACATATATAATTCTTGTCTACCACTTTGTTTCTATTCAAGAATGCAAATTAACAATACAAATATAGTAATGTTGGTAGTTATTGACTTTTAAAATAACTTATTTCCTCAGTGAATGAATAGACAATGCCTCGAAAGATAATGTAGAAGTTTTTAAATCGTAGAAAAATTCGATTTTATTAATTGGACGTAAAGACTTTTTTGGAGACTAGACAAGATTTTTAAAAATATTTGATATATACTCAGTGAAGAGTAAAAAGGTTGATAATAGACATATGCCGTTCAGGTCAGGAGTCATATTTTTTGGCACAGTCATTGGTCATATGTAATTCCTCGTGGAAAATTTTTCTAACTGTTTCTTTATCGACGTTTACCGTATCGGCAATCATTCAGATGCTTATTCGTCGATCTGCACGCAAATTTTGGTTGATTTTGGTCACTGTTTCGTGAGTTGAAACAGTCACAGGGCCTAAGCGCTGGTCATCTTAACTACTCTCTCGGCCATCACTAAAGCGGTTACTCCACTCAAAAACACGCGTACGACATAAAGAATTGTGTCCATAGGCCTCTTGCAACAAGTTACAGCACTCAGTCGGAATTTTTATCAATTTAACGAGAAATTTTAGATTTACCCCACCCGTCTAGGGCGCCCTCTAGGCGCGCAGTCTCGTTATTTAATAGCCAAACCTCGTAATTCAAAAAATTCAAAATTTAAATTTGGATTCTGTCCTCCAAATCTCTTGGAAGAAGATGATACTGAGAATCTACGTAGATTTGTCATACGAAAATGTCTTAATTCGTTCTTGGTGTATTTTTCAAAATATGTTATTTCTTACATATTGGCCATTAGCAATATTCTGTGTGGAATTTTCCTAGAGATCTAATTGGATAGAAAGTTCAAGTTTCTTATTCAATCGCTGAAGAAAATTTTGAGGCCTTGATTTCAAAACGAACACTGCTCAACAGCGCTCAAATGTAAACTTTATGATTTTTTTGGCATTATAGAAAACAGTAACAATTTATTGTTAATACATTAGTGTCCTTTTCAATAGCTGAAGAAAACTTTTGAGGCTTCGATTTCAAAACGAACGATGGGCTTTAGCGTCAGCGAAAACTTTACGAATTTTTTTAACTTTTAAAATATATTCACCTCACAATTTTTGGTCAATTGTTTTGAAATTAGGTAAACTTTGTAGTAGTTAAAAGTGATTTTTATATTGCAAAGAAATATGGGAAGAAATCGGTGGATAACTTCACACGAGTCTACCAGTTTATGAATGCCATAACAAAACAATAAAGAACACTATCTACATTATTCACTCGTTTTTTTTTCTTCGAGACTTGGCAATACCTTTCAGATTATAGTCTCGCACTCATTTTTCACAAGATGGTTCAAGAAATAAATATGTCGTTACGAGTTGCCAATCAGATTAAGAAAGTTCTGGAGCATTCATTCCCACAAAAACTTGTGTATACCGGAATAGGGTAGTAAGGAAACAGAAAATAAAATACTATTGCTTATTCCATACATTTTAGTTGGAGTTTAAAGCAATACGTAGTTAAAAACCTAGTATAAAAAACACCAACTATTCCAGGAATTCCAACTGAATATATATGTTTATCAAATTAACTATTTTTGCAATTTCTCACAATATAACAATCATGTAATAAGACTTGTAGAAAGCAATTTATCACTTGATTCCAATATCTCATGTTAGTTATAATTTTATTAAATAATATGAATCTGTAATTTCTACTTAGAACAAATAGTTTTTTTAATAAATTTAGACCCGTTCATTAGTATGTATTTCCAACCGTGATGTTCTACATATTGTTTTAATGCACAATTCAGAGATAAGACACTATCGCTGATTTTGTTGAATATCAAGAGTAAAGTTGCACATAACTGACAAATATCAAGTTGGAGTCTTCTATTTCTAATCTAGGTATTTGGATAATAAAATAAAAAAAATTTTAATTCACGTTTGTTCTAAAGATTCTATGGAACTCCGAGCACGGCTGAAAAATGCTAATAAACAAATGAATTTTTTTTTAAACGCGAGAAAGATGGTGTACAAATTTTTCTTACATCATTTAAGACATCCCAAGGGCCAATTATCAAAAAAAAAGAAACAGAAAAGAATAATTTTTGGAAAAAATATGAATGGATTAATGAAATAGACTCAAAATATTGTAAAAAAATACTTTGACCGCTTTTTTAAATATTCTTGGCAAATAGAAACGGACTGCGAGTCACATGCCGTAATAGGGATTGGTTTTCCCATTGCAATAAATTTTGAATCATGAAAAAATGTTAATTTTTGGCCGAGATATGGAAAAAATTGTCCGCCTGCTTACCCAAGTCAACGCCTAGACAGTCGCACTCGCAGAGATCCAGCATCGTGAGAATGAGCGGACTTTTGGGTCCTATTATCTCGAAAAATATCGAATTTCCGAGAAAAATGATGAGTAACACTTTTGTAGACAATGAAAAGATCTCCATCTTTTGCCTAAAGGAAATTTCTCTAAGTCCTATATTTTGACCGTTATCGGCGGAAAACCCATTTTCCAGGGTTTAGGGGCCCATTTTGGGCCCCATTCTTAGCCGCTATCGTGTTAAAGGTTTTCTCTCTTGAAAGTATTTGTCATGACCTACAAATTGCGCCACAAGGGAATAATTCTCGGAATTAACTGGAGCTTTGGACCTTCAGTTACTGGACTATAACTTTTATATCTTAACATTTTAAGAAAAACCAAAAATCTAGATTAAAAACAAAAATATAGTATCTAATCCACCGGTATTTGATCAGTTCCAAATTATTGAATGAATAAGCTTCAAAATTCAATATTCAAATTGACTAATGACATTTATGGATTCAATAATTTAAGAAAAAAATAAATTATAACACGCGACAATCCTCAATTAGTTAATTCCTCGATGATGAATACATAAGTATTCGAAAGCGCGGAATATATATTAAAAACAGATCCACACTTAAGGTATATTTTCAGTTTTACCTTCCCATTAAAATTAATGAGAAATTAGTGTAAAAGCTGTATCTTTTGATTGTTGTATATATGAATTAATTTGTTCATTCTCGGCTTCGCGATTTTTCTGGCATTCGTGACATATAAGTCTTCATGTGTTAATGTGTTTCTGTGGTTTTCAAAACGTAAGCATTTCATGTGATTCTGTAATCGAAATGTACCCAAAAGTACAAAGGTGGTTCAAATATAAACCGGAATTTTTTAATAAACGCGCCAAAAATTTAGTATCGTAGAAGAGGGTGCACTGGATGTTAAACTTTTCTTTGATTGGTTTTTTGGTCAAATAGAATTCGCGTAAATTTATCGAAAATTACTTGAGCAATTTAGGGATAAGTGCCTCCCCAAGACTCAAGTGTAAGAAGTTGTTCCGCTTTCCTAAATGACCCAGAAGTCGTGGTAAACTTACCATATGTGCGGCGTCCCAGAACAAGTGTTGTAGAATAACCCTTTTTGAGAGATTTCAGCCGGATGAGTGCCAAGACTTCTGAAATTTGAGCAGAAATTCACACGCTTGGAAGATTCCTCCGTCTTCTACAGCGGTATGAAGACAGAAAGACTAAGACGCGCCAGTTAAATCGAAGGCACACTCTCAGTGGAGGATGGTGTGGTCTAGCGTGTTTTAAAACATGTGGAGGGTAATTGCAGTTGATTTTGCCACTGAATAACGAACAGTGAAGCGCAGTATCATAATAACCTCCAAAAACACACGGTGAAACCTGAAAACGTTGAACGAAGTGGGTTAAGAAACACTGGAACACCCACTCTATAGTACCAATTTGTCGCCAAAGGCACTTTGCAAACTGCGATTCGAAAGAAATGCGGTGCGAATTGTTAAGTTACAAGCCGAGAGATTTTGATTCCGGTCAATTTAGATATTCGAAATTACATAAATTCCCATCAAGCTAAAAATCAGTAAAATAGTTTAAAATACAATTGAACATAGAATTCGAATGTTCCCCAGCATTTTTGTCTATAGGAAAAATTTTATTTTTAGGCCAAAAAAATGAGTTTTTCAGCGAAACGGTGAGTTTTATCATAAAAATACCTTAGACGAAAATTGTGGATCATAAAATTATCTACAAAAAAAGTATTGATATATTTTTTCCTACGAGTCACCGTTTCTGAGATGTAATGATTCAAAAGTTGTCGTATTTAATGGTTTCACCAATATATTTTCAGCAGTAAACTTTTCTTACAACACTGAAATGAAACGAGACTTGTTGTGACTATTTGTCAGAAATTTCTGTTGACTGGTCGGAACTGTCATAAGTTCACCAAATAAATTATCAATTGACGACCAAAGTTCGACGATATTGTTCTGCAGCTTTGATATTTCCCGTGCAATCATTATAGCCATTAAATACGACAGTAAACTTTTTGAATTAATATATCTCAGAAACGGTGACTCGTGAGAAAAAAAGTATAGACACATTTTTTGTAGATAATTTCATGGTCTACAATTTTCGTCTGAGGTATTTTCATGATAGAACTTACCGTTTTGCTGATAATTGCGAAAAACTCATTTTTTTTGGCTTTTGACCTTGAATAAATTGTTTTCTACACACGGAAATGATGAGGAACGTTCAAATTTTATTTTCAATTATATTTTTAAAAAATTTTACTGTTTTTTACCTTGATGGGAATTTATGTAGCTTCATTCTTCACTCTTTACGTAAAGTCCATCCGAAAGCTTCCGTGTGTAGATTGTAACGGTGACTGTAAAAAAATTCTGCTCTGTAACTTAATATTGAAATTTTTTATAGCAAAATTCCGGTTTGTATTCGAACCACCCTCGTAAAATTCATTTGGTTATATCAGAACCGAATTTCTCGGTACCTTCACCTAATTGATATTATTTCGTTGACTTATATGTTGCGTTCCCATAAATTCAAACATATTGCTCTTTAGAACCTACTTTGAAGGTGAAAGGCTTAGTACACATAAATAGTAATTTGTTACTATAGAAAGTAACAGCTGATATGATTGATCAATAGTGATTTCGATATACAGTTAACACAAATAGAATTAGAACACCATATGAAGCTTAATAAACGGCATCAGCTGTTTAGTCAAAGAAATAATGAAATCAAGTTCTATTTCCGAAGAAATTGTTTCCATTTCAATATATTCGAGATAAAAGTGTTTTATTATGTTTAATACATGTCCTACTTAAACACACTTAACAAAAGTTGGTAATTGATTTACAATAGATCAAGTCAGGATAAAGATGTATTGCGAGGTATTAATTGGTAACGGGAAATATGAATTATATTGAAATTTCACACATATAAACACTTAATTATAAGTGAGGCCGTAATCTTAGTTTTCACAATTGGCTCCCAAACATTTTTTGTTTGTTTCAAAATTTTGCTGAATCCGGTGGATCCCCTACAGCTCAATTAATACCAAACATTTTTAAATCTCGAAAAAAGTAAAGTTCTATCTATGGAAACTTACATTGTGGCCGATTTTGTCAAGATGAAATAAAACTTTTCGAAAAAAAGAAGGTTAGAATTGATTGCTTGATAAGGTTAATTATTTGATAATAAAATCAACTAAACAAATTTTCAATTAAATTTTAATTGATTGTACTGTGAGTAGATATCAAAAAAGTAAAGTCGACCAATAAAAAAAGTGACTCCATCCATCTTTACTATTTTGAAAACTACACATACACCACAAGTGTTAATTTGCACGTCTGAACATGCGTTGTTGACGAGACGGCGGCCGGTGCGGCAACGACGAGATGTACCTGCAAGTTTTTACAAGTAACAGTCGCTGAGCTTCTTAAAATATTATCTACCTCTACAAATAGAAGTCAAACCAACATTTTAGTTCTTCACTATCCAAACCAACTAAATTTTCATGGATCCCCGATTACAATTGATGCGTAAGCCCCCGTCGAGTCTTCTGTGGACCACTTCGGACAAGACGAAATAAATAGTAGAGCGCTTACAACAATAACGTTTTCTCATTGTTAGAGCCGAATGTTATATGTGAATTACGAATTGCTAATTTGAGAGAGTATGATAACAAATACCTGATATTGTCATTATATGGGAACATTAGTTAATCTAGCCTTAACAGATATCTGACCAAAGTCCTTAATTTTAGGCAAGATATAAAATTTTTCAAAATAAACTCTTCAGAACTTTTTGTCCATTTGAAAGAGCTTACTCATAGATCAAGTGGATGAATAAACTCTTAAAAACAAAAATTATTACTGTGATGATCATAATGCATCATAAAATCCTCAAATCAGGACACTACTTGACTCACTAATATATAATTTTTAAAACAAGAATACATTGAATTATATTATTGAAACAAAATCAGAGTTTTTGTCTTGAAGTATTTCTTGTTGGTTTCTTCCAGATTGAAATTTATCTGCGCTGTCTTGGCTTTCTCAATATCCGAAAGCGTGTCGTATTTTTTGTCACATGGTGCTGAATATGGTGAATAAGGCGGATTAAAATAAATTTTGGTTTTCTCCAAAAGTGTGTCTTTAAAGCAAATAAAACGCTCAAACGTTCAAAAGGAGAGAAACGAAAACACGTAACACTAACTAGAAATCAACAAACGGCTAGAAAAAGGCGAGAATAGAAATGCTTTAATGAATGAGTTTAATATTGGCTCATCAACTATTTGACATTAAAAAACTAATGAAGTTTGCTTCTCTATCAGTAACAACTGATTTTCTTCAGAATGCAGTACGTTCTGAAGGAAAGCCGGTAACAGGGCCAATGACTGTTGAAAAGGCAAAGAAATTCGGCCAAGGTTCAGGAGTTGCTGAAAGTGAATGTAATTATTTTGATGGTTGACTCAGCGTGAAATTCGAAGACTTGATGTAACTGGAGAAACGCTTTCAGCAAACAAAAGCTCTGTAGAAAAATATAAAGACGAGTTAGAGAAAATCGTGGCTGATAATGATTCAACACCTGAACAGATTTTCAATGCTGATAAAACAGGGCTATTGTGGTGATGTTTACCAACATCTACACTAGCTGGGGGAGGAGAAAAAGCAGCCAAGGGTTTGAAAAAAAAAAGACCCGTTTTGCTATGTGCTAATGCGTCTGGAAAGCACCGATTGACCCCTTTCGTCGATGCTCAATTAAATACGAGAATGACTACTGCCCTCTTTAAAGACTGTTTTTTTCACCACTTTGTACCTGAGACCAAGGAATTCTTCAAAAGCCTTGGTCTACTAGAAGATACTAAAGCCATCCTTCTTTTGCACAATTGCAAAGCTTATCCGCCAGTAGATGAGTTAGTTTCTGGAAATATTGTTGCTACTCTACTCCCACCTAATGTAACATCTTTGATTCAACCCATGCACCAAGGGATTATTCAAAATTTTAAATGCTTTTGTAGAAGGTCTTACACTGTCTTGGAACCAAGTAACAACACTCCAAAAATGCTGGAGAAAACTTTGACCAGCTACAAACCCTGCATCTGAGCTAACTCTACTGATGAGGAAGAAAACCATCAAGACCAAAGTTTTGGATGTCGTGCTGACAATCCCTTGAAGATGAGGAGTGGCTTATAATCGACGAGAATGATCCTATTTAACAGGAACTAACCGATGAGGACATTATCAACATTGTAGTAAACCCTCATCTTACTCAAAATCTTGAAGAAAGTGACTCAGATCAGCTGGGCGGAAGCTGCAAAATAACTAAATAATTTTATCTCTTTTGCTGATGCTTGTACTAGCTACAGTGCAGTACAGAAATTATTGATTTCCATATTATTAGAAATAAATTTTATACTAAATGCCAAAAGTCAAGAAAACAAAAAGACATTCGTGACTTTTTTAAATCTAAGTGAAATGCGTGTCGGATTATCGGACTTCTACTGTACTGGGTATTCGAAAAGCCACTTGCAAGAAACTACATGCTAAATTGCGTTAGTACCAGTTAGCACCATTCCTCACAAGCGTAGAAAAAAATCACCATGACTTTGATGTTCGACTATAATTGACATACCTCTTTAGAGTAAGTTTCAGATTAAGAACTTTAATTTTTTCCATAGGACTAAGAATTATATTGGGATTTGTATGAAGATGGTCAACTCTTGTTCCTCATTCTCCTCTTTCACAAATTTTTGTTCAAAAACTTTGCACTGACCCAGTAGTAGACTGAATAAGGTTGGATTTCACCTTTAGTCTCCGGAGACGCGCTTCAAACAGTAAATTGCCCTTAGCTGCTTATCTCAACACATGAGGTTATGAGACATACTAGCAACAATGCTTAGTATACCTCGTACTTCATGACTTCTACATAAACATAGTATATAGTATAAAATGTTAAATATTTGATATTGTATAATGACGTTCAGTATTTTTTAGTTTAACACAATAATTTATTTGATGGTTTTCCAATCGAAAATAGAATCATCCATGTCATTACATACATAAAACATCTCCCCAGTGCGGCGATATATCTATACATTCATAGCTATTAACCTATTCCATGGCAAATTACATCATTCTCCTGACAATCACCGTTGATGAATTCGCACGGCATTTCCGTTCTATCACGATTTTCTTTAATTAACCATTCATATTCAATCAATTAAGACCGATTGTATGAAATTCTCTACCAACCCTTCAAGCTCGTTCAACGCCTTTCATTTAGTACAGCTGCTTTCCAAATAGAAAATTACGCCAGTTTTTATTTATGAAAAAAAGAACTGTACCAGTACCGCAAATTTAAGTCACTAAGTTTTAAATGGTCTAGGATTGAAAGAATGATTAGACGACATTCAAAGAGAAAATCTAACATCTCCCTCGTAACGACAAGATAAAAATTATTACTTTTTCTTCTCGGAAATGAAAAATTTCATCTATATAAAGCAGAGGTGTGATGAAAAATAGAGTAACTGAAATGATAAAGTAGACTTATTTATTTATATGGGCTATTAAGTCTCACACTCTTATGCGTTGATACAAGCAGTAACAAGCTCGTACCAGTTGAAACTTGTTAGTCTGCTACTATAGCTGCCTTAGTGACATCGTGTTGGCGGTTTGATTGCACTTTGACTTCGGAAGCAAAAGAGAAACGTTTCATTAATAAAACTTAAGAACAGAAAAGTTCAGGCCCAGACGGGATACCAAATGAACTTCTTCAATACGGCGCGAGAAGCCTGAAACAACAGCTAACAGCTATAACTCGCAAAATCCTATTACATCAAAAAATTCCGTTCAAAAAAGGAGACAACTACTACTGATGCCTTCTAACTACAACATGAAGCTAGTAATAAAGATCGTGACAAACAAAATAAATAAATTCACCACATTGAGTGATGAACAGCAAGGATTCAGATCAGGAAGAACTTGTACAGATGCGATATTTGTCCTGTGACAAATAACTGAAAAATCCATCGAGTATAACAAACCGGCGTTCATGTATTTTATAGACCTGGGAAAGGCGCTTGACCGAATACAAACTGGAGGACGTGGTACACCTTCTATACAACAGACAAATCATAAAAACCACAAAGACATTTACCAGAGAAACAAAATGCAGGCCAAAATCAATGGCATAACTACCGAAGGAATTCCTGTAAACAATGGTATTCGACAAGGAGATTCTCTTAGCCCCATATTGTTCAACATCGTTATGGACGAAGCACTTGTAACCAGAAAAGGTATAAAATGGGGAACAAAGACGTCAAGATTCTATGCTATGCGGATGATGCCGTTTGACAGGGAGAGAAGAGAAAGATAGAGTGGAACGAACACAAAGATCGAATGAATGACGACAGAGTGGTCAAAATAGCTTGGGGCGCCGAAGTGTTGGAAGACCCCGCAAGAGATGGAGCGACAACCTGTCCAATAACAAAGGATACGAGGAAAAATTTTTTTGCTTCCAGTAAAGAAAGAAGAAGAAGGAGAAAAGGGAAACGTCGAGCGTCAATCTAAAAGATATTTATAAATATATTCGTTAACGCATGCAAGGAAGATAATAAAAATAGGGTAAAACAAAAATGTTTATGGTCAAAAAATATTGTATCTTGCACTCCAAACATTTGAAACTAGGCCGAAGATTCATTATGATCTGGCAGTTGGCATTCAGAGCAGCTCTTACTAATTGTGACATTTTTTCTTCCAATTGTATCCGATTAATTGCAATTCAATTCATGCGATTGCGTATCACTTGAAGGTTCGTGGTTTAGGAAGTCTTGGATCTTGAGTTATTTTTTCTGTGATGAAGTTCTTATCTGTTAATAAACTATATGAAACCCGATATGAAACTGTTAATTTTGTCACCACACATATCTGAACATCATATATTGATCGGATTTTGATACTTAACTAATTGTGAAGGTATATATTGATTAAATTCTCTACGACCTCGATATGTATACAGTAGTTAATCAATTGTTAGCTATTCTGTAGGCTTAAACATTTGAAGTAAATTTGTATTCATAAACAAATCACGAATTGGCGTTGCCTTGTTTTCGTTCTGACATTGACTAAAGCCATCCACTCACGTTCCAAAGCTACGATTTTGTCGATTGCAGTATGAGTGTTCCAAATTGGATGGAAACACAAACGCAACGATGAAACTTCTACTTTCAAATGATAAACGCGTTAAATGGAAATATATTTTGAGCGGATTTTTCGCTTTGTATAACCGAAAAAAAGCAAATAAATATAGTTGGTGCTACAGAAGCTGGTTATACAAAGACATACTTGAAGTCACGTCCGTTTATCGTTAGGTTTGCAAATATATCCAGGGGATTGGAGAAGTCATCTTCAAATGGATGAATCTACATATCACGAATTGCTATAGGCCATAATGGCTATTACGAGAAAGCAGTACACTATAATGCAATCTTCATAAACACCACATGAAACAAATTCAAGTAATTTAAAGGAAAGTACGTACTAACTATAGATAACTAGGCATTTTCGAAAAGTCACTCCGGTAAAATAAACATGTAATAAAATGCAGAGCACTAGAATTACTTTTCATGAATACATAGTATCAAATATAGAATCATACATATTAATAAAACAAATATCAACTATTAACTAACACTTTTTTCTTTTATTACAATTTAAGATTATTAGCAACAGATGAAAGATACGTTTTCCACTGCAATATGTCCTCAAGCCTTGCGTAGAATAATTATCTGAAACATTTGCTGCAATTTTTTTGCAGAAGCTTATCTAAAAGTAATTAAGTATGTGTAGGTGTCCTAATTTTCAAAAATGTTCGAATAACAGAAATTTATCATAGGTTGCAAAAGTGGCAAAAGAAAATTTTATTATAATAATGGAAAAGCTGTACTTTGACGAAATAAAAGCTGTAGGAATATACGAGAACCGTTTTTTCTCAACCTCCGATCTGCGAAGATTTCGCACTACACACTCCGCCATTGTTCACATTCAGGCGTCAGTCGGCGTTGTGCTACAGCCATTATTGATGCTTCCGCCTCGTGTGAATCGAGGGTTTGTGATTCGTTTTTTACAGGATGTAGGCAATAGTTCTGCAGGAAATCCATCGGAGAATGAGTTGTGTGTATGGGGAACAATTCATGAGTGATGGTGTTGTGAGTGATTGGTGTCGAAAGTTTAAGGATGGTCGTAATGATGTGCACGATGAAGGGGGCCAACGACAAAAAAAATATACGCGGTAAGGCAAATGTTATTTCGGTTTTAATATAATAATTCACTATATTTTCAGCCATGTCATATTGTTTATGGGACAAAACGAAGGTAGGAATCTATCAATTAAAGAGTGAAGAATTATGACAGATTATGTAATAAAAAAGCTACATTTATATGACAATATCCGGGGGTAACTACTTAAGCTTGCCATATGGCAACATTGATGTGAATATGTCAAATCTAACATTGTCATCTTAAAGTTTGACATTTTTAATGATGAACGTACACAGAATGTGTTGTCATACGAGTGCTATTGATATTGAAAGCTCGTCATGCGTCATACCGTGAGATTGTGGCAAAAATATTTGTTCGCGTTGAGTTCCAAATAATTCAACAATCGCTCAAAAAGAGCTTGTGACGATTGGATAAGAAATGCTAAGAAAAATCAAACTTGATGCTTCAAAAGACGAAACATGGATCTATGCATATAAACTGATCTTTCGAAACAAGCCAAATCCCACAAACGATTCACGAAGCACACAAAAACGTTTTTGAACAGTCAAAACATCGAATTGATGTATCATCCACCGTACAGTCTTTATTTGGCACTCAATGATTCCTTCTTATTACCGCAGATTAAAAATAGATTGCGAGGTCAACGTTTTTCTACATTCGAAGAAGCCATATCCAATTATAAATATTTGTTTCTATTCGTCTTTCTGAAAACTTAATTAGCAACCCTCGTATAAACTTATTCATAAAATATGGTAGAAAAAATTTCTCAACAAGCATAGTATTGTATTGGAATTTGATAATTCCATTTATAATAAGGTGAAATATATATTAGAATTACAGATTTAAAAAAGCCAGATAGTATACTTCGAAGGAAGAAGTTTTTTCTATTGTTGAGCATCTGTGGAAAAAGAGCTTTTGAAGAACTTATGGTGCTTGTGATTTTGACTCATTGTTATGTTGAAGAAGAAATCATGTAATCAATTCATTTATGGCAAGTGAATGTTAAAATGCATTTGCTAGAAAACAAGTAAAAGTTGTTGAAAAAATATGCGACAGCGGTAGTAAACATGAACTTTCACAAGTACTTTTTTATCGAAATTATCGCATAGTTTATTGAACTAATGACTCAGATCGGATTAGATAATTATTGTTTATTCTATTAGAGTAATAATGTTATAGAAGAGAATGTTAATTAAAAAAGGTAACCTAGGTATTTAATCAATAACTTAATCAGTAGTGATGTAACGTAGTTAGAAAAAACTTTTATATGCATATAATTATTCTCCCAAATATAGTATTTTTTCCGGTTGTCTTATATCCTGTAATGTGCAGTATACGAAGTTGGATTCACGTATGGTACCTAGCAAATATCTTTACCACAAAAAGGACAATAGCCCCAGAGCCCCAATGTTTATGAAACTTTGTAGGCTAGTAGTTGATGCATAACGTAGTTGATGCATAACGTATTTAATGCCATATTTGGTTTACTATTGTATTCTCGCTTTCACCTAGTCATTTCTAATTAGTACACACTAAGATCGATTAAAATCAACTTTATCTACGAGCAATAATTAATATTACATTTACAAAAGAAGTAATAAGTATGTTTACGAGTAGGTTACTATTAGTTGATAGATGTGAATTGCATATCAAGAATGATGACATGTACATGCTTTTGTTGGTATAGTTCCGGCCATCAAATGGCGGAAAACTTATCTTCACAAAAAGATATAAACGGCGAACTAAATAGTAAACAACTTGTCCAGGTTCAGGCTACAATATTCAATTCTCAAAATCAGTGAATCATTTGAACGTATAGATAAACAACATTACACAAAAAATTAATCTGGGAATTACTAAATCTAATAATACTGAGAAAATAATTAAAGTAAATAGGGTTTTATACATATTTCCAAATATTTTTCAACAGGTAGGTACTTTTAGTAGTTTACAGTCATTAGTTAGTTGTAATTTGTACAACTGTGCGGTGTTGTGAACAATAAAGTATGAGACATCGGTGGCTTCAAGATCATCCATCAAGAAGTCGATTTGCAAATTTGGTAAATGTCCAGAAGAGATGCTATCCAGGAAACATTGTTTTTGACAAATACTAAGACTCTACAAAATTGCAAAGCAAGGTGAGAGAATGGGACGAAAAAGGAATGTTTCAGGAAATTATTCCAAAATCAAACCATATAAGTTAACTCTAATATGCAAAACAATCTACAGTATGTTTGCATCAAATGCCAAATCTTCCAGGTATTTTTGCAGAACTGAAAAGGAAACATATACTTGATGTATGTTCGGTACGAACACGATTTTAGATATAAAATATTAAATAAAAACAAACAGTAATGGAAAGTAGTCGATGATGAGGTAGAGAAAGGAATATATAACAAAAATTGGAGAGTGTCGTGATGAAGGAAGACAAATGTATTATTGGAATGAAACCTGGTTCGGCAACCACATTACTGTTCGTAAAACCAAATGATAAGTGGAAATGTAAAACGAAATGCAAATTACATTGCGCTGTGGAGCAAGGTTGAGTGAAATATGCATGCGAAACATACTAAAGATAGTTGTTTAGATTACCACCAGGATATGAGGAATCTTGATTCAACGAAAAACTAGCACCAGCACCACGTCGTTTCATTCAAGACAAATTAGTGAACTAAACTCTAAATATTCTTCCAAAGCAAACATACAGGAGTTTCTATATAAACAAGCAGCTCATAAAGGCTTTAGAAACAAAAATAATTGCCAAATAATATAATTAAGACGAAATTGCCAATTACCTTCGTATTGTGTAAACTACACCTTTTTGCAAAAAAATTTAAAGTTTAAAAACTCAGATTTTTTCAATGTTTTGGGTGAAATCAAGTTTGAATGTATTATTCGTAAATCTGTTGACATTCTCAAACACGTTTATGATTGCAATCCATCCAAATCATCCCCTAATCATATGAGAAGTTGAAAATAATCTCAACGATTCTTTTATAATTAAAAACTATTCAAAAATGTATTTATATTGAATTGATAAGTCAGTATTTTGTGTTGCTTTTTAAATATTTCAACCTCTCATGAAACCCACCTTCAATGACCAAAAATTTCAAAATTGCAGTTAAAATTTTTTCACAGAAATGGTAGAAAAATAAAAATGAAAATATAATATACTAAAATCAATAGAAAATAATGTAAAAAACAATTTTGAATAATTATATTTCATCATCACTAATATCTTCTTCCTCTTGTCGTTCGTGCCAGGTTTTGCTCGATTATACGCTCCAAGTTTCTCTTTTCCCAATGCCCCAAAATTCGTGCACCGAAATTTTGAAAAAAAAAGCAGTTGGTTTTTCGACAGAAGCTCGCTTAATTTTAAAGCTAGAAACTTTTTTAAAAAAGCATTTTGTAGGGGATTTCAAGTACTTCAACGTCATTTCAATTATACTTTTTACAACCCCCGGTTTTAAAAAGGCTGCAGCTAAAAAGGGTTGCATTCGGTACTTTGAACTAATGTATCTCCTTCAATTTTCATGATACATTGATTTAAAAAAGCTCAAAATTTTTGGCAAGAAATATCTACATTTAATATTCAAAACATATTTTCATAACATTTATAGTTTTTGGTTTATTTGAGAAAAATTCATTTTTTTTCAAATCTAGGGAAATGTTGTGCTCAATTCAATCAATTATTTTTTCTAAAATAAGAATTCAAAACCGGTCAAATCACATGGATCATATCAATAATACATAAATAAATATACAATAATTGCAAGTGGATTACGATCAATTTCAATGAGGGTGGTAATGGCAAGGGTATAATTATTACATTTTTTAAAAAAAGAAAAAAGAAGAAACCTTATTTTTTTTGGCAGTGCTCACTTGGCAGTGGCAGGTTATTCTATGTGCTTTAAAAGTTTTTTCCAAAAATCAATTTAAGGTTATTTGAGGTTAAAGGTTTTCAATTTCGGAGTTCCCCAGAAATATCCATCCTTCAATAAGTAATAACTCAGATAATTTTGAATTCATAGAGTTCCTTAAAAAACGAATCGCTTTATTATTTTATTAGCTACATTTTTGTTGTTAATAATTTTGCTGATAAAATGAAAACCTTTCAAGTTATTCATGAAAAACGGTAAAAATATGAGTTTCTTCCAAGCAAAATGAACAGTTTCAATCGTTAATAACTCTAAGAGTAACTTAAAAAAAATTTGTTGATTAAAAGTTGTTTAGAATTAGTCTACTAGTCTATCGATCTAGGTAGGAGATTATTTTGATGAAATAAATTTTCCTTCGGCACAGGGTAGAAATACTACCTTCATACCAATTTTCAAGAAAATCGACCTTGATTATCATAATTCCACGGAAAATCGCCTGCCACCTGGCCTATATATACAAACATTTTAAATGGCTGACTATTCAAGACGTTTCTGTCTACCAATGCCAAACAATTTCGCAAAAAACAAATAAACTCTCTAAAACGTGTAAAATTATCCAACAATATTCAACATACAATAGTGATGTATTAAAATAATAAATTAGCTGTAATGACATCATTTGGCGTATAATTCTGAAAATATTACTCAGTCGTTTGGTTAGATTACATAAATATGTTAATGTTACAACGAATTTTTTATCATTTTGCTAATTAGCATACAGTTTGTCCCAAGAAAATTTATAAATTCAAAATTATTCGAATGAGCAGTATTTCGAAACCAGACAAACATTTATGTTACCGGTTTTTGTGCCGGTAATAAGTTAATGTCTAATCTGATGACTAGTAAATATACTAAACGGACCGTTTAGTTTGTGTTGTACTTGGTTAGAACGTGTAAATCGAAAATAAAACCGAAACTAACCACAGATGCTTGTATCTATCAATCGAGTTGCGTTCTGTTTTTATTTTCGGACATATTCCATTGATTATCTCCATGAAGTCATACTGAACACACTGTTTACACCACTACTAACAATTACACTGTCTAGCTCCCGTTCTGATGACCAAGTTATCGTCTTCAGAGATTGAAGGTAAACAGTTTACCTGGTGGTGTAAACAGTGTATTCAGTATGAATATCACCAACGCTTCCAGAAATTCCAGCTTAGTCCATAAAATCATAAGTTTTTTAAATCATATTAAGCTTTTTGACAACCAAGATATTTATATTTTATGGTTGGATTTCTTTGAGTACCGACTTTTTAAGGGACAACCAATTGAAAATGAGAACAGAGCAAAACAGGAAGTTTTGTTCGATAGAGTACAAGAGTTTGAATACCTGGGAGTGACGGTAACAAGTAAAAGAAACGAAATTAAAGAATTGGACAAAAGTTTGGCAAGAGGCAATAAAACAGTTTGATCTGTAAGAAACCTATTAAAGTTCAAAGATATACTAAGGCAGCGAACCTAAGAATTGACGGGATAGTTATACAACCTACGGTGTTATCTGGGTCATTAATAAGAAAGATGAAAACAGGCTAAATGCATGGGATAGAGGAGTGTTGTGATGAATGAAGAAGAACAAATGCAGAGATTAAAAGTTTATATGGTCAGACAAAGATCTACTAGAAAGTAAGGGCAAAAAGACATTGGTTGGGGTCTATAGCAAGAATGGGTGAAAATAGCTTCAACAAGTGGAGAAGACGCAAAAAAGAAGAGGGCGTCCATGTAAAAAATGGCTAGATGCATGTAAGGAAGACTTGCGAACTAGCGCAATGCAGCAGTAAGCAAAAAGAGTTAAAGAAAAGTAGTAAAGAGACTTCAAGCCATGTTCAAGGTTTTGATGAAAAACAAATCTATTAATACCTATTCATTTTATTGTTTCTTTGCTCAAAATTTGTGTAAGATTTGAATACAAAAGACTTGATGAGCACAGGAAGATTACCAAATTATCATGGATAAGAAAATGGCGACAAGATTATTTGCTGTAAAATAGAAAACTGAAGGAATCACGATGTAAATTACGATTGGGTAGTCAATACTAAAAATTGCTGTTCAACTCCTTGTATATTGTGTCAAACATGTTATTAGGGGGATTATGAATTTGTGGTTTTTCCCTATATCCAACCAATTTTGGTATTTCTAATTCAGACAAGCTTGACCATCGTTGTTTTTATAATAATAAGAAGATACAATAAATCCTGATACATGTTCACAAATATGTTAATGTCTCTACGTTCTCGAGGGTAGACACTTGACTCTTGCCACTCTGACTCTTTATCTGTCTTAAACAGTCATTATACGAGGTTTCTCTGGAAAATACGTATGAATAATAAATTTATTTTACAGGTTTAAGCGCCACCAGGTTGTGTTTCTGCTGTAGCCAATGCCATCAACGATCAGCTCTTTTTTTATCTGCCGTCGGCATGGAGATCTCTCTGATTGAGGAACATCGCATTAACATCAAGTTTCTTGCAAAGGTAGGCAAGAACGGCCATGAGATTTTCGAGTAGTTGAAACAAGTTTACGCAGACAATTGTTTGAAGGAATCAACCGTGAACAAGTGATTAGAAAGGTTCCGAGAAGGAGTAAAAGGGACCTATCGCCCTGGATGCTATCGACATCGAGTTCTGATGGAAAACAAATTTGGTCTTGTGTTCTTAAAACAATCATTCACGAAATTTTGACACAAAAAAATGTGGAAATCTTACCGAAGGTTTTGACTCCAGAACAGAAAGCGAAGAGGGTTGGATACTGTGAGAATCAGATGAAAGAGGGGATTCTCTTATCCGAGTCATCACTCAAATTGAGGAACGGAAGCTAGCAGGAAAACGGAGAGCAAAAAAGTTACAAATGTCGATTAGTTCCTTCGATTCTAGGGGCATTGTTCGCAAGGAATTTGTACCTGTCAACCAAGAGTGAACGGAAATTTTTACGTTGAAGTATTGAGAGGTCTTAGATCTTGTGTGGGACGGGTTCAACCGGATTTGGCACAAAGGAGTAGGTAGATCCTTCATCACGTGAGTTTTTTACTCGAAGCTAAATCACCGAAAAAGGCCATCCACCTTATTCACCCGATTTTGCCACTTGTGACTTCTCCTTGTTCTAGAATTGCAAAATGGTTCTTCGGGGTCGGCACTTGGGAGATGTGGAAGCCATTAAGCTGAAATGAAATGGCAACTGAACAGCATTTCAACTGAAGGCTTGTTATCAACGGTGAATACTCTCAAGGACAGTGAAAATAAGAATTATTATTCAACTTTCCGGACAAACCTCGTAATCAAACTTTGAAATTGAAAGGACCAGAATGCCATAAAAATTGTATAAAAGTAACGAGAATTCGGGTCGTGACGATGAATATAAATTACAGAAATGGTACCAAGTTTGTTTTTAATTTATCCTTTTTGAACTTACTTATCAATTAAGTACAAAATTCGAACCTATCTAGACCAATGAAGGATGGAAAACAGAAAACAAAGCGAGTCAATACCTTTCGAGTGGGACTAGAAAAACAAATCTCGCACAAAACTCCAGTCTAATAAAACTTTGCAAAAAGTAGTAGTTTTATTTTATTTGTTTTGTCTGTTTATAAAAAAATAATCTTAAAAAGGCCATTGTGATCAGAAACTGAATTAGAAGGTTTTTTATATTGTGCCATAGAAACAATATTAAAAACAAACTAACTGATTACATACAAAGTGAGCTTTTTATTTATTATCTTCTTGTTTACTGATTTATACTTTTTTTCTTTTATTATAAATCTTATTTTGATCTTTTTCTTCTGCTCTTGATCTCAATGTATTTTTCATGTTAACTACTACATTTTTTTCAATTTATTCTATTTTTTTTCATATCTTTTGTTGCTGATTTTTCTGGATATTGCAATTCTTTTTTAATGTCTTGATAGCCAATATCAACAATTTCGCATCATTTTCAAAAAATGGTATTTTATCTTCATCCATCTTTCCACCTAAAGCATTCAAGTTTCATTCATTTTCTTTTTTTGTCTATTTCTTCAATCTTGATAGAATAAAGATATAAGTTTATCTCCCGATTTTAGACTTTTGCATTTACGAATGCGCCAAAAGAAGTTTGTTCATGTCATTCTCCAAATGTTTTTCTGTACTTGTTACAACATTATTTCTGATTAGCATCTCTAAACATTCCTCGATCACAAAGTTAGTTTAAAACAGTTAAAATCACTTTTTGAGGATCTGTTGATAGATAATGCCTTCTCCTTTCAACTGTTTGCCCTCTCTGTGTTAGAATTTAATAGTCTGCAAATCGACTTGTTGATGTTGATCTTGAAGTTAGGTAAATAATACCTTAAAATTGAAATAACGTCACATGATGAATGACCGAAAAATGCATCGTCCTGGCAGCTGTCAAAATGAAACTATTATTCAGAGGCTACTACCCACTACAGAAAATGATCAATAATCCATTTTTACACGAAAATGCACGTAAAAATAACGTTGTTCCAATATCGAAACAGGGAAAAAATATTTCAAATTATGTATAATGCCCTAATTACGTTTCTCAATATTATTTGATTTATTAAACGATTTTATTTAAGAGATTGAAGTTTTGGAGTAATGTTGTTGTTTATCTATACTTTTAAATGATTCATTGATTCAATGCAGACTTGCGCAAGCTATCATGGGGCGTCCCTTATCTCTATTTATAAAGATAAGATTTTTATTATTGATGACCGGGTTCCTACATTGTGCCAGATAATAAGACTGACGAACATTGTTAAGAACATAACTTGGAATAGTCCATTTAATGATTTTTCAAAATTTAATTGTGAATAGACAGTCTCATTTACGTCCAAAACAGCTCTGCATACGTTTTTTTTAATAGAACGATAGTAAGCACAAATCCCGTTATAATAATGGTACAAATATTTTTTTATTTTATTTATTCAGGGAGGTCCCGCAGGCTCGTGTTCTCTCGTTGAATGTAGACTTGAATTTAATAAAAATTCTATCAAAGCCCTCATATAAGATTGTTTACGCAGACAATGGCAGTAATAAAGAATTCAATTTTGAAGACATATTTCGAACGGAAAGAGAGGTCTATTAGATTAATAAAACTGGAGTCGTTTGGCATTCGATATGTTTTATAGTTTCGTTATCTTAAAAGCTATTCAATAAATGTGTTTATCAAATTCAGTTATGAATATATTAACTAATTAGCTTCTAATTCCAATCACTCAGGTAATCAGCATTAAATTCAAATTGCTGTAGCAGACAGATTATGATCATTTTTTTCCGTTGGTTCTCATATCATTTAAATGAAGATGTATTGATAACATTTCATATTTTTGAAACAAAGAGTATAATAGGAGAAATCTATTTTAAAAAGTAAAGAATATGATACAAATAGAAGCAAAAATAATTTACGGACGATATGAGGTCGAGAAGGGAAAGGGGGTAAGTTTTTAAGGGTAAAAAACGGTTTATCTCGATTTCTGCCAAAACTAAAAATACTATGGAAAAAGAACAAATAGCAAAGTTTAGGTAATAAGAGGATCTACAGCTTTTATATCCACACTTTTTTCACATAACCTCAAAATTTATTTGATAAATTGAAAAAAAAAAACAAAAAAACAAGTTTTAAATATTTTTTATCTTTTACAAAAATTTTTTTTTCATGAATTTTGTTTTTATGTCCCATATGCACTGTAATTTATTTGATTTGAAATATTTCTTTATTCACGTTGTTTTCATATAATATCAAAAAAGCACAAACGAAATTCTCCCGTCAAAATATCGGCTTTTTTGAAAAAGTCGGTGTGATTTTCATTCATTGAAATCTCTACTTTATTAGAATTTTCCGCTCTAATTATACGAAAAATGTGAGATTTCATGTTACATTGATGAGAATAAATAATTATAATCTAGAATTTTAATAAATATTTAAAAATTGTACATAATGTTTGTAAAAATTTCGGATGCGAATTTTTACGTCTTATTTTTGGCCTTTTCTGAGAAAGTTTACCCTGATGATAATAATATTTGTTTACACCATCAAGAACTAGAGATTTCAACGAATGAAAATCATATTGACTTTTTCAAAAAAGCCGATATTTTGGCGGGAGATTTTTGGTTAGGTTGTTTGCAGCACTAGTTTTTTTATAATCTTCTTCATGTTTTCTGCCCCAGGTTACAATTCAACAAATTATTCTACGGACCAATTTTTAAATCTAAATTTACCACAAAACAGTGGAACACTTCGTCTTTCTAGTTTTTCTATTTTATTCCTATGATATCGATATTCTTTCAATTCCACCGATGTAACATTGTTATTTTAAAAACTCAATTCGATACTTATTACAATATTGAACGGATGTATAGGTAGCTCTATTTGATAAAGTACGATCGAATTGAGAGTTTTTAAATATTTCATGAAGTCAGTAAGTTATGACAAATCGATAAATATATAACATCAACTACCGTATTTTGTATTTCATAGTAGTACACAGAAAAATAAAGGAATTCAAATAGTAAGAGGAATATTACCGATAGATTCGTGCTAGTCTCGTCTATTTTGATAAAGTATAACTAAAATCAATGCGCAGACATGAAAAGGTTCTCCTTTATTCATTACCGTTAGTTAATGACATCCTTAGATAGTTAGGGAATATTTTAAGCTATAAATTTTTCAAATAACAATAAGACCTTTCAAATTACTGGAGGGCAAGATTGAAAAATCTGCATTTATAATTCAAGTAGTGACGGACTAAGGTCGTTAAACTCTCGGGGCGGCAAAGCTGAATGAGGCCCCCCAGCTTTTAAAAATGTAGTTTTACAAGCTTTTTATTCAGTTTACATTTGCAGGTATAAATAAGTGTTTATGTTTATGGAATTGATATGGGCGAAGAAAATAAAATACGAATCGATCGACAAAAAAAATTAGATAAAATAAATCAAAGATAGTTTTTTGTAGTGTGTTTCGAACCTTCAATTTACTCCTCAATAACTTCTGTGAAATCGATCGAATTTCTTTCCATTGACAGCACGGCTAGATTAGCCAGTTGTTCTTGACCCATTGTAGATCGAAGATAATTTTTAATCAGTTTAAGTTTCGAAAAACTCCTTTCGCATGAGACACAAATGGTCAAAAAGTATTGAAGTACAAGCGATATACAGGGTAAAGATTCACTGTCAAAAAAGTCAAATTTTATTATAAATTGAAGGATTTCTTGGGCTCTCCATTTGGCAGCAACGTCCATACTCCAATTGGTGGCTTTTACATGCCTGCGGTACCTTTTTATTTCTTGGAAACTTGCTCCTTGTCAAATTCACCACAAATTTGTATCAGATTGTCAACTGCTACAGCCATAGCGTCTTCTGAAGCTTCTAGCATAAAGTTTGTTTCAATAATTTGGAAAATATTATTGATTTGTTTCATGACCCCGTATCGTGACAACAATTCTTGTATAAATCGGTCTATCATGAGCTGATTCACCCGGCATCGTTCTTTTTATCCGATATACGAAAGACCACAGAAATGGATATTCTCTTGGAAAAAGCACTACTAGACCAAGAAAGAAGTAGAAACGTGAAAATTAACGAATAGATATGACAGCTGAGAAAACAATGGAACCAGCACGGAGTAGAAGTTGACCACGAAAGAGGTGAAGTGACAATATACAGCCAGGATGAGGAATAGGCGTTAAACCCATTATGGGAGAAAGAAAAAGCAGACTATAATGCACTTATTCAAACGCCGAATTCATAACTGGAAGGCTTCTTTTGCAATAGCTTACATCTGCTCTGTCGTAGCTTTTTAAGAGTCAGAAACGGTAGCAAAACGTTTCTCTCAGGAGCCCGAAATCGCATGATGTTAAATCTGTTGAGTAAAAGGGTGGGCAGCTGCCAAAAATTCTCGAATAAAAAGCTTTGTTGTGACAAAAAAGAAAATCGTTATCTCATTTATTAATATATTTTTCCACGTTGTGGTACCCTAATCACATAGGCCCTCACAATTTAAAAAAATTTTAACATTGTTGATCAACTTTGATTGATAGGCTTTTTTGGTGCGAGGTGAATCACTAGATGCCCATTGCGAACACAAAATGTACTATAAGTACGGACACAACGATGTCCATCGACTTTCGACCATAACATAGTACTCTCGCCCGTACATGTATTGGTGGGTCATCTTGAGGCTCGAACCAGCGCAATTTTATACTAGTTAAGTCACAACGAGCGTCTTATAAACTTGGATTTTTGGACATTTTGAATTCAGGTACTTAAAATTGGTACTTATATCTAAAGATTGCCAAAATAGCAAGGTAAACCCGTTAAAAAACGTATGTTGTATGGAGATTTTCATCTATTATTTAAGATTTAAGATTTAAGAGATAATTCGAAGCGTTTTTCTAACTATATGAGAATTTTGTTGCAAGTAGGCTCGCGAACAACCATAACAACCATAAGCTTTTCTTTACCCATATGATTGATGTGCATTGGTCAAGGATCTTGAAAATACTTAGGTCGGTTTTTGATCTAGCACGTGATTATCACGCCTACGCACGGAGCATTAGTCGGCGCTTTGATGTTACCATACATATCTAATACCGTGTGTTAAATTTTTTCAGTGAACGGAGCTATGATTTGATGCTGATGTTAATATTTTGTTCAAGATCCAACAGGCTCTAGTAGAAGAGCGATAAGCCGGAATGGGCCCAAAATTTATCTAAATACATGAAGGAAATATACATAGCAGTTGAAATAGATATAATTGAAATAGTAGCTATTCTAAAAATTCATGCACCGAACTTTTAAACACTGAAAATGTTATTATGTGATACTCAATTGAATCAAGTTGTGTTACATAGTTACATAGTATTCTGTATATTTAAATTGTCGGAAAATTATATCAAATTTGAATAAAAACACCAACTATTCGTTGCAATCTTTATTTCAGTAACAGAATCACAAAGGTTCCCAGCAGAAAAATTCACTTCATTAATAAATTTGTATGTAAACTCAATGACAAAATTCCAACCAACTTAACATTAAGGTATTATTTAAAATGAACGAGTTAATGATCCAGACTTTTATTTGTCACGTTCTTAGCGTTTATTCAATAACAGGTGAGTCACTCCATTCAACAGGTAACAAGCAAACTACCTGTACCTCACCACCCCCCGATACCCGTTGTTCTTCCCGCGAACAAACAATTGACTGTGCCTTAACAACAAATCTATTGTTTGTATGCAAACCAGAGGTGTTGTAAAGAAAAAAAAAATGTTATGAAAATGAGGTCGTTTAAAAAAAGAAGTTGTGGATGTTGTGCATGGCAAACCTTTCATCTATTTTAAATTAATGCGTCAAATACAGCGTAAACTCGAATGTATTGATAAAGATTCAGATGAATTTTCAAATTAAGTGTACCAAAGAACTTTGGTTTCATTGATTCTTAGAACCAATAATAAATTCTATTATATTTGTAAGATGTTAATAGTTTTTCTACAATTTTTTTTATTATTGCTCAATCACAATCTAGTTAATGAATCAGTAGTACAGGAAGCAAGAGCGAAAAATAGCCAGAACAGTGAAAAAGTTTTGTAGAAATTAACACACACTTCCTTGATAACATGCGTTTTGACAAATAGTTGTGGCAGGAGGAATAAAAGTTTTTTTTTTGATTCGATTATTGAAATACATTGAAATAAACTTCTTATAGATCATTAAATTTTCTACAAAAATTATTTCTTGCCATTTTTGTGTACGATTAGTCGTTTTCTTACATACGTCATTGGAAATCAGGATGTAAAATTGCCTTTTTCTGAGGAATTGCTGAAATACGGGAAGAAACTTTAATACCTCTGTTGAAATTCATTGTGGGAACAAACATTGATGTACTTTTAGTTTCTAAAGACCTCCAGTTTATTTTCCAATCGAAATTTTTTTAATATGCCACCGTAGAACTGGGTTTTTATACATTTTAAATAAAGAAGAGTAGGGGACCGAAAAAGAGGTGCAAAAAAATTGCATTTATCTTGTGTCTCGTTAATCTATTGGAATCTCTACATAGAAAGAAAAGATAAGTTCATGTACTTTCGGAAAATGCCCTGAAACGTCGAGGAAACGTCTAGAAGCAACAAGTTTGATTTGTGCAACAAAATATTTATTTATAAGTGTTGAAATAAGATTTTATTTTGTGAGTGGACATAGATTTTCAATTTCACTAATAAAATAAAATCACTTTTGACACGTATTTAATTCATAATTTTTTATAAAACTATTCTTACCAAAAAAAATTTACTCTTATTGTTGACTTGTGATTTTTAAATATAATTTACTAGAATCAATAAGCTGACATCATTTAAACATTTATTTAAATTAAAAGTCAAGATGAAATGAGGATGGAGGTCCTCAACGGTCGCTGGCTGGAAGCATTCTTCCTGTTTCCAATCTTTTTGATGAGTTTCCTGTAGCATCATCAGCTGCTACATTTTTAAATAGTGATAGACACCACTGTATAAATGTCAAGATACTTTAAGAAATTATCTTCGCAAGGAATCTACAGAAGCAACTGATCTAATCGCAATGTTAAATTATTTTATACAAATAAGAGAACGTTAGTTATGTTTACGGTTACCACACGTACTTTATATTAAAGTATTGTGCGTTAGTTGAGGTAATTGTACTCTATATTTTATGATAACAATGAAGTATGCGAAAATACTTTATTTGAAGAAATCGCTTTATTAAACCAACTTTACCAGGTCTGGCTATTAAATAACGAGACTGGTTACGAAAAAGGGTTTTATTATAAAAATGTTGCCCTTTAATATACTTCCCTCTACTCGCCACACAGCTTTTCAAACGTTTTTTTCTATTGATAGATGCAGTGCTGGAAGTCTTCTTTGGTGAGTGCCTTCAGGAGCTCTGTCGTTTAATCCCTTACCGCTTCCATCGACTCAAATCGGGTCCCTTTTAGAGTAGATTTTATCTTCGGAAGCAAAAAAAGTCGCACGGTGCCAAATCTGATGAATACGGCGATTGTTTGAGCACTGGAGTGCGCTTACTGGCCAAATACTGCTTCACAGATGGCGCGTTATGGGCAGGTGCGTTGTCCTGGTACAAAATCTGGCCGTTTTTTACGAACTCGTTCTCGCAGTGTTGCTAAAACTGACAAATAGTAAGTCTGGTTGACAGTCTGATCCATTCAGTCATCATAATACCGTTAATGTCGAAAAAAACGATGGACATTGCCTTAAATTTTGATTTGCTCTCTCGGGCCTCACTAAAGCGCTTACACTACTCAAAACCACGCGCACGAGATAGAGAATTGTCCCGAAAGGCCTCTTGCAACATTTATAACACGAAGTCGGAGCTTTTTTTCAATTTTACAAGAAATTTGAGATTAATACGATGCTCCTGTTTTTCCTCACACATGGTGGTGGTGAAAAAATACATTCGTTTCAAACGCTACTGCACAAATACTATAATAGTGACGGAAACGTGTTTTTGGGACATGCATAGACAAGATAACCAGATACCCAACTACCCGTTTAAGGCGCCCTATAGGCGCGCAGTCTCATTTAATAGCCGACCTCGTATAATAAGATACGTTATCCACAGGAAGAGTTTTTTCTGTAAAATAATAACTTATTTATTTCAAATTCAAATATAGATTAAAGATGCTGTGCGATTGTTCATTAGATTTAGTTTAATTCTAAACACCGACAAAAAAATATGTTTTAAAACATAAAAAAAATTGTACTTTATTTTGATACTATGTACTTTAATTAATTAATTAATTGCAGAAAAAAAGGGTGCAACCGTAGTTATGTTATTAAAACTTAGTCAATAGAACAAGATAATGTTAAATATGTAGAATTCTCTAATTAATATTTCACAAATTACTCTCGTTCATACATATTTCTCTATAAATGAATAAACCTTATTTTTTATAAAATTATTACTTCCAACACTAGTTTGTGTTACTTTCAACGTCAGTTTTATAAACACGTATTCTTAGAGATACCGAAGTTTTTTAAAATCCTAACTATATTCCAATTTCTTCATTTATAATTCCGCTATCAGAGAACTTGGACTCAGAGCTTGAAATTCATACCTCTACTTCTCGCATATTAAAGATTATTATCCACTTTTGCTGCCTAACTAAATTTGTTCGAGTTAAGATAAAGGGATTAGGAAGATCCAATTTTAGTCTCCGGCAAGTAAGAATCGCATACTTGATCTAGTTTTCGTTAGAAGTTGTAAATTTATTTTGATTAAGAATTTCATCAATTCTAAAAATGCACCTGGAAAACCAAATGGTCAGTTGAAACCAATGACGAATCAGTTCTGCGATGGAGTTTCCAAACAATTAGAGGTTTTAAGAAACACTTTGATTTTTGTCTCTAAGATCATTTTTAACGAAATTATGTTTTTCAGTACTCCCATGTAGGAGGCCCCAGGCTTGAACGACGGGGCTTTGCTTGGGCCAACGCTGGGAAATCCGACCTCGCCCATCCCATATTCATCCAAGCCTGGATGAACTCTGGGTAATCCGACCTCGGCCATCCTATAGTCGGCAAGGTTTGACAGAACTCTGAATAACTATATAAATTTTTGTTCTAATATCTTATCCATAATAGATATCTAACATTAAAAGTAATAATTTTTTATGAATAAAATTCTTTTATGCATAAAGGACAATAAAAAATAGTATAAGAATGATAAAAAATTGACGTTTCGTCTTTGATAAAGACTGAAGTTATGACATGTTTAAAACAGAAGAGACCTAAAGCGGTTGGTTTCTTATTGGGAACGTGGCAATGAAACACCAAAGTGGACTAACTTTAATATATTTTCCGAGCTTTCGGATACTTATGTATTCATCGTCTGGGAAATAATTAATTAAGATTTTCGGTGGTTTTGGAGAGTATTAATGCTTGTATAAATTTTCAAACTCATAAGATTCAAAATTCAATATTCAAATTGACGTTGATAGAAATATTGATCAACGTCAAGTGTACTAGAATTTCCATAGTTAGATCTGATATTTGGGCGAGTTTTTAATACGGAGTAAATGTATTATATTGAAACCGATTTACGAGAAAAAGTTTGGGAGCTTCTGTTATTCATTGATCAGAAAATGGGATCATCTATTCATTTTTTATATTTAATTGAATTTATGAATAACTAACAGGAAGAAGAGTTCGACATCAGGTTCGACAACTTATATTTGAATTTATTCGATGTCCAAAACGGATTAATTAATTACTAGCTCACACAATTATAACTTCACCTTCAATATGAGAAATGAATAAATACAAATTATTTAATTTCCCTTATTGGTACAAATTATTCAGAAGTCGTTAAGGAGATTAATTATTATTCCTCTATATCTGACATAATTTGTTATTCTCGACTTCCATTTTCCAGTATTTTAACAAATCTCAGTTGAGGTGCTTTTGCAGTTTTCTAAATGTCTAATATAACAGTGTCGTCAGCAAATGTTACCGTTGATGTATGGTCATTGGTGGGTGTGTCGGCAGTGAAAATTAAGCACAGAAACGGATCGCATACATTCTCTCGTCATTCTCAGAATTTTATAAAAGTTGGATAAGATTTGGTCTTTGAAAAAGTTATAAGAGCTTTTAGGTCATCATAATTTATCATTATGCCGTTCAATTATGGCCTTGTGCGCTTACAAATTCCTTTATTATGGTGGATTACTCCCTCTCTGTTCTTTTTGTTGTAGTTTTATTGGTCCTGGCTTCGTTTGTCAGCTTTCTCAATTGTTTTCTGTTTCTGCATTTTTATTTCCAGTCGACTAATTTTAGGATTCTGGTATCTTCTTCAATTTGGTTTCCAGGTATTGCTTGGCCTGCCTTTTTCACCTGTCATAGATTATGTTATCTTCCTCATCATTTCTGTATGTGTCCTCCTCCTGATGTGTCCTGCCCAATTTATTCTTTGTGCCTTTTACCTTCTTATATTATCTTTATATCAGTTTTCTTCGATTTCTTTATTTTTATTATGTTCCTTCTCCATTTCCTGTTATATTTGGCTAAAGTATAGTTTTCTGTATTTTTTTCTCTAGATTATCTTCTTTTTCCTTTTATTCGTGACTGTTTCCGTGGGGTACGCAATCACTCTTATTAATATTTTATATATTTTTATTTTTTTTACTATTATTTCTGCTTCTAAGTTACTTTTTATTTTTTCCGAATGTTACTCTTAGATAATTGAACGAAAGTACAGTTTCAAATACGTATTTCTGTATCCATAGACGGTCCATTCCTCCTCGTACGTCTTGCAATCTGCATATAATTAGTTTTTTCTTAGTTTATTCCTAAACCGACTTTTCCTGCTTCTTTTCCCAATTGGTTGATTGGCTTCATTAGTTCTTCTGGTCTTCTTATGCTTCTACGTGTATTTGGTTTATTATATAATTTTAATCATTTAATTTTGCTTCTCTTATGACTTTTTCTAAAATCATATTACACAGGGTTAGAGAGATCGAATCGTCTTTTTTTGACTCCTCTGTTTGTTTCTATTTCTTCTTTTAGTGTTTCCTGATATCTTTCTTTGACTTTCGTGTTTGGTATAATTACACCAGTATGCCACTGGGCTCTTGTTTTGTTTTTGTTTTTTTTAGATAGGTTAAGATAGATTTTTTCGGCAACTATTGAAACAATCGTGAACTTATTTCAACAAAAATATCCGCTCATTGTGTAATGTTTATTCAAAAATAATAGTGTGTGGTCGTTTATATTTCATCTATTCATAAATACAAACTGTAAATATTTATCTTCCTGTTTAAATAAAAGGAAATAAAAATCACAATAATCAACCACTTGTAAGTGGCGCTGAACTAATCGATTTATTAGAAGAGTTGAAAGGAAGTGGAATTAAATTTTACGTGATTCATTCTTTTATACGAAACGCCAACGTTGTTGACATTTAATCTTCTAGATATTTTAAGGAATGAAATCCTAGAATTCTCAAATTTCCTCTCTTTTAACTGAAAGAGCAACAATGCTTCTGTCAAAAAATATTTATTATACGAGTCTTGTTAGAAGTTTGCACAAGCTACTTCATTCAGTTTCTATTTTTCAGAGATTGATAGCAAACTACCTAGTAATTTGAAGACAAAATGAAATAAAGTGAATTTCTTTAACTCATTGAACATTATCTATTGTTTCACTCAAACTAAGGTTAACTACTGAAGGGGTAACGAATGTTAAGGTCTCTAAACCCGAGAGACTGTGGATGGCTTAAACATCTCAAATTACTTAGTGATTGCAACTTGAAATTATCTCTTGAGCATGAAAAAGCATTATGTAAGATTTTGCCGCCAAAGGAAAATAACTTTTCAGAAGTGTTTGGTGTTGTTCGTTGAATATAAATGAGGTTTCGTAAATCTGGATCACCCACATATTCCTTAAGAAAACAATAAAGTTCTTGGGCTGATACGGCGCCAGGTGGACATGAATTTGTTGCGCCATATAACGTCTGGATATTCTGGCGGTCTTGTTAGCTTGTATGCCTGCTTCTTCATAGATGTTTCTATTGCCTGATGTTATAGTTATTAGATAATTGGAGTTCATAACTTGTTCTATTATTTGATCGTCCGTCTACCGCTAATTTGCAGCGTATTGGGTCTTTACTCATTGTTATAGACTTTGTATTGGGGATATATATCTTTATTGAATTGTTCTGCCGTTTAGTTGAATCTGAAAAGCATTCGTTTTATATTGTCATCGTCTTGTGCTATGAGGACAGCATCATCTGCATAGTATACAATTTAAGCCAGGTATTCAAGCATTTCCCCTCCGAATTCTTTAATGCAGCACCGATTTATTTGAAAATGTGTATCCAACAAACGAGATCTACATGGTGTGTGCAACCCTTTCCGGGGGGACGCCACCCCTTTTCAGGGTGGAAAATTTTTCGCCCAAAATAACCCTAGAAATCGAAAGATCAGCAAAGTAAAAAATGTCATATAAAGTTTTTTTGCCAGATCAACAGTTTTTGAGTTATTCGCAATTGAAAAGTACGATTTTTCGTCAAAAAAACCGCAATTTTCAATAGTTTCTTACGTATAACTCTGCAATGATGCATTTTATCGAAAAAAGTGTAGTAAACAAAAATGAAGGTAACAAAGAAATTAAGTTATATTTTAACTAAAGCAAGTTATGGATACTTGAATAGCTTTTGTTTTAGGTAATTGAGCATTTAACCCCAAATAACGGGAAAAGGGTACATTTTTCAACAAAAAGTCATAGAATACTTTTTGAAGAGCTTAAAAACACCTTTCAAATGACCACTGATAAAAGTCTTTTCGAGTGAAATTTCAATGAGATATGATGTAAAATAGTTAAAGCTAAAAAAATTGCACTAAAACTAATGTCATTTCATTAAAAATCAAAATTAAACTTTTTCCTTGTACCAAATACTTTATTTGGATGTTATTTACGACATCTTAAAATTTGGCAGAATATAAATGCATAATTTTGAAAAAAAATCAGCATTTAATAGTCCTTTCTTTTTTTGATTTTTCCAAAAAGAATTTTGCCTCGTTTTTTTTCCATAACTATGAGAGAAACAAAAACAAATAAAAAGGTCAAATCAAAGCATTGTTTATGACGATTATTTGTCTTTTTTTATTTTTTTTTGTAGCGCAAAAAATGACGGTTTTATAACCAAATTAATCTGTCACTATTGTGCGAGGATTGCTTATCCACAGCCCTTTGACCCTTTATTAATAAAATGAGGAGTCTCAAGCCCTTCTAACATACAAATTAATGGAGTTACATAAAAAAAGAGAATTTGAAATTTTTTTTGTGAATTATAGGATATGAAAAAGTTTCAAATTTCAGCGCACGGATTTTTTCTGTTCATGCTGAGTTTCCTGTAGGTACGTTAAAAGATTTTTTCTTATATTATTTCACAAGAAGGGTAGATTTTAAAGATTTTGAACTGTTGATTCTTCAAAATATATAAATGTTCTATTATACAATGTGTCAAGATATTTATGCTACATAAACGAAAAACATTTGAATTGAAAAAAAGTAGGAAAAACTATAATATTAGTATTTTTCGATAAGGGCTTATTTCTTAATTTTCAGGTAAATCGGAGTTGGATTAAAGAATTCAGAGGTTTGGCACCATTTTGAGCTTGAATGCCTACACTATCTACACTGTCCAATTCCTGTTGTCATTGGAGTGTCATCTGTGAGTGTGTTATGCTGTAATCTTGATTTTGCATTTCATTTTAAAAAAATCGGCGTATTTGAAGCATATGTCTATTTTCAAGCATGTTTTTTTTTATATATGGATTTGTTAAAATGTCTATCGATGCGTATAACCAACAAATTTTAAATTCTAATCACTAGGAAATTTTCGATAGCTGGAGTCCTTAAACGTAAAACGTAAAACCTCTTAAAAGTCAGTTTCAACTATGTTTGTTAAACCACAAAGTAAAGTGCATACAAAGGAATGTTCTAGAATTCATGTTTGAAGTAGGGTGTAGAGTGCATATTAAATAAAATTGTCAAAGCGGATTATATAGTGGTTGGTATATGCATTATAAAATAAGTTTTTCTTAAAATGTAAAGTCATGACGAATAAAAATTTATAGGATGTTCAACGATATTTGATGATTTTACGAGAATTAGAATGATGGTATACATAGGCGTGGAGAAAAAATTTTTCGTTGAAATTATTCATACATAAAATTTGTATATTAATTTAAACAAACTTTATGTTTAAAAACAGCGAGGTAACCATATAGGAATAGAGAAATTATATTATATAAATATTCTGTGCGTGTCTGTGACTAAACTCAGTCATGTTACTTAGTAGTCAACTATCCTGTAGAGTTTTTAAATTCACTGGATTTATCGGGAATACCACCAAATAATTTGCATAATTGAAGATTGACCAACCTATAATTTTCAGATGAATGTGATAGTAAATTGTTATATCAATAATTTTTGAACTTGCAAAAAAATCAGACAAAGTGAAAGTGTGATATAATTGAAACGATGTTCTTTCCATCCACTTCTAGGTGAAGGTTAACTAAAGATGTTGATGCAGCTGTGGAATGCGCTAGCAAGTCTCGTCTTTCTTAAACACTACAGCTACAAATTCAACATCAATATCCACAGGCATCTCCACACGATGTATCACACAGAAGGTATCGTCCTGCACTATTTTTGGATTCTCTCCAATGCAATAATTTGTACATCATTGTAGTAGGGCTCTCTGCAAAATGTTTGACCTACATAGATTTAATTTCTCGACTGTGTCGGTTATTTGGTTGTTCTTCCAGATATTATCATCGCTGGTACGGTACAGTTAACTTTATCCTCACCATTGTCTTTAATCCATAATTAGTAGTTTATCAGCTATTTTCTTCGTCAGTCTTTGCGTACTGTCTTTTACAGGTTTCCTAAGTTAGCCCAATTGTTTTCGTTTGGCAGCCTGTTTTTCTTTTCCTGATTTTATAATGTATTCCAGATATACGTACTCAGAAACGTTCTTAATTTGTGTGCCACCCCATGATAATTTTTTAGAGACATTCATGAATAATTTCACAAGTTTGGACACCAAATTCAGTTCTTAAAGCATATCCACGAGTAGTAATGAGTTATTATTTGAGAGGGTCTGCAAATCTCAGATGACTATGATTACAAATGTCCACCTCTGCTTTCCCAGTTCACTTTCATTAACACACGTGTCATAGGAGAAAAACTTTGGTGAGATTGAATCCTCTTAGCACTTGTCTCGATCAACTTCAAATATGGATAGCTTCTTTTTGGATAAGTACTGTTATAGTTCTTCAAATATCAATTGCAGATTATGAAAACACTTGCCGATAATGCCTTGCCTACTTGAAACTCAGAAAAAATCATTTTTATACTTCGTTAACTTGCTACAACTGAATAATAAATTATAAATCGTAAATCGACGAGTAAAATGTACCTGCCTTTAAGGGAGTTTGGTTTCAACAGGGTACTAGACGTGAACTGAGCCCTTTTTGTACCCCATTCGTCTATTAGAACTTTTACCTGACGCAAATAATCTTGTCGCCATCGACTATCCTTGATGATTCGGTTATTGCCATCCGTTTATTTAGTTTTTTGTGTTTAGGACCACATGCTGACAAAACTTGACGCAATGTTTCTAAATTGGTATAATTGTATTCTAGATAATTTGCTACCTTTTGCTGTATTTTTTGTAATGCCCTCCTTATAAAAACTGTAAATATTCTTACGTATAAAATCTTGAGTAGTTTTGTCAACCAATTTCAGTTTTTCTTTTCGGTTCTGTGAATGATCCAGAGCAACTCCTTTCGTGACTATTCGAGAAATGGAAAATTTATTTACTCTAGTTAATTGAACAATTCTTAATATTTTCCTTTTTTAAACATTCGAATATGTTTAAAATAATTTGCTATATATTGTATATCTAAATCTTTATCATTAAATTCATGTCTTTATTCTCACTACAATGTGCAATTTTATTGACTTCATTCGCTTATTTAAAGAAATTTATGCATTAATGGATTAAATAAATCTCTTCTAGTCACGTCACTGCTTATCGTAGGCTGTCCAGCAGGAATGTTTCAAAGAAATTGTGTACATACACCTTCCGACAGCTTCTGCCAATAGAAATGTTTACGAATCGATGTTTTCGTTGTTCCACGTGGACTGACGGTTTGTTAGATGTTTACCGGGGAGTAAACATTATTTTTATTTCTTAATTTGGTATGATTTCCGTACGTATTTATGAAATATTGATTGTTCCTCGCATAACTGTCTTCGGCAATTGATATTGGAAGAACTATAATTAAAGTAGAATATCTATGCTTGACCATTTGCATCAATACTATAAGGTATCAATTTGACGAAGAATTAAAACAATGCGATCAGGAAGTTCAAAAAGAAAAGCAGTAATTGTAAATCAAAGTGGCAATTATAGGAAAAATCGGATACACTGAAGCATGAGCAATGATTCTTCCGTAGCTACATAATTTAGAGTCATTTCCACATTTTTCAGGATATTTTATGTATTATTGGATCTTGTTTCTTTGAAGGATCCTGAACTTTCACGAGCAGTCAGATGATCTCCGTATTTCTCTCAATTTTCTAAGTTGTCAATTGATTTTTTTCATCACCCCATTCAAACTTGACGTTGTTTTATTGATGAAACTGGTTAAATTTCTAATTCTCGTCAACAAAAAATGCGTCAAATAAATAAACAAAAACGTAATTTTAAACGCTAAATTTTCAATCATTGACAACTCATTTTGTTGGACGCTTTGTCTGTCCATAATTTTATATTCTATCAATAAATCCAAAGTAATTTGACTCTATGATAGAGATCAAAATTGATATCATAAATATTTCGTTACACTTTTACGTTGACGTTATTAAACAGACAAATCCGCAAATTAGCAACTTGATACATCAGGTGTACAGTCATCTCAGTGAAAGTATTTAACCATGAGTATAATAATATGACTGACGGTATATAACAATCTGTGGTCAGTGACTCATATGTCGTGTTTTTTTTCTGTTAGTTCGAGTTTCTTTTTATCGCTAGAAATCACTGTTGCCATCTCGATTCACTTCGTCCCATAACCTTCATTTAATACATTATTTCAATAAATCTTATATTGTCGTATCCGCATTTTGATTTTCTTTGAGAAGGAATAAGGGAATTGCAATTTGAAACAAAGTTTAACTTCCTCTTCTTAAAAAAAAGAGTAGGACGATTTGACGTACTTTAGACACACTTTTGAGTGCCTAAAACGCACTAATGCACATACTTTAAGCAGTAGTGCCTAATGAAAATTACATTGAGGTCTCCGTTACGTAGTGGCCACAGTACAAGGTTCATATGCGGGAGGTCCCAGGTTCAAGTCGCGCTCATTCCAAGAGTTGAAAAACTTGATAACTGCACAAAGTGTACCCTCGATATTAGTATTGTTCCACAGAAATGACTTTTTCAATTCTTTCATGAAATAGATGTAAATTGAGTAATGAGATTTCTCATATTCGTTAAGACCTCTGATTTGACAAACTGGAAGCACTAAGGCTTCTCAACTATCCCCTGTATTGCTGTAGTTTTGAAAAACAAGATCAAGTTTGGTATTTACTATAACACAATACAGGCCTGACGTAGTGTTGGAGATCAGCAAGAAATTGTTTTCAAAAATAATACACCATTAAGAAGATCCCAAGCCCAAGTTCAAGACTCAATTTTAACAGATTAAACTTGATTATTCAATTGAGTTAAAAGATTTTCACCCTAAAACTTTGTGTCACTCTGAACAAACAGCTTTCATTCGAATCATTTGTTTTGCTGTAAGACAAAAACTATGCTTCCATTTAAGCAGGAAAATGAAACAAATCAATTCAGAAATCTCGATTTCTCTATTTTTAATTTGTTAACTCTATATTAAGTGAGCAAACTAGACAAAAAAGTAAAAATTGAGGAGTCAAATTACATCAAAGCAAAATAATTGTGCGTTAAATTAATCTAATATCGTTATAAAGGCAACAGAGAAAATCCAAAGGCGTTTCAAAGTAACTGAACTTTCGTTTAAGAGTGAAAAATCAAAGCTACGCTTGCTTTGAATTCTTTTGAATTAGTGCATATTAAAAAGTATGAGATCTAGTTTAAAACTCACTGTACACTCGAAAAATCACATAAACGCTTTAATTTTTTTTGGAATCTGTTAATACGGCCTTTTGCTACAAATTCAGATTTAAATGAGTGTTTTCCTGATGAAGACATGTTTTGTGAAAAACATTGAGATGTATAAATCGTATAATATGAATGTTGATGTTGAAAATCAAAACATAAGATTGTCAAACATCCTGGATTGTTAGTTCAAGTAGATTAATGATGAAATATGATCATGCTTGTAGTTCGTAATAGAAAAAACCATATTACCACCGCTACTTTGTCGAGATTTTATAATTTTACATTAAAATATTATTTAATTTTGGTAGAATTTTTGATAAATACTTTAAATTCAAATTGCTGTATTGATCAACAAGACTGACATTCTAAACAATTATAACTTTATATGAGAAAAAGTCTGCCACGGTACTAAAGGTAACAGACAGACAGAATATTAGAAAAGTGAAAGATTAGATGTTTGTTACTCAATCCTGTCAAATCTGCTGGGAATATAAAATGTGCATGTTAGTCTCGCTAAACTTCGAGAACGGCTGGTCCGATTTGGTCGGTATAAAAATGACAATTCTGTTTTTCCTTGATGTTTCGTAACAAATTAAATTTCTGAACGCAACCAACTAATATATCGATCTATCATCTGTCGATCGATACCTCAGACAAAGATTTCATCCTGCAAACTGCAAAAGTGTTTGCGAAGGAGTTGTTAGATATTGGAAATAAAATAATAAAATAAAAGTCGCAGTGTACACCTCATCCAGATTCATCAAATCACCCACATCACAGACTCAAAAGAGGAGCTTATTCAGCTTGTTTTCCCAGATATAGCGCTACAGTTCAATAACCATAATTGCTGGGTGAACGAGCAATATTCGCGGCGAAAAATAAAGATGTCGAGGATCTCAATGCGATCATTCAAAATTTCCTTCCGGGACAGTTGGCTGGTTTATGAACCAGGATGACGTAGTCAACTATCCCACGGAATTTTTGATTTGTGTAACATTAATCAACCTCGACTGTGCAATGGAACAAGACTGGTTGTGAAAAAGGTGATGGTACGTCTGGCCTCTGCGATGACCATAAATAAATCGCAAGGCCATTCGTTGGAACGTTGCGGAATCAACTTGGAGTATAAAAAATATAGTTTATCAGAGAGCTTTAAATTGATTAACAGACTGTATCATAAATGTATATGTCTGACAATATTAAATTGAAACTTTATAAATAGCCAGTATTTCAGGAATACTCTGTTTTGTAAGTAAGCAACATCATGTGTAATTAATCGAAAATAATAATAAAACTTCATTCATACCGAGCATGTTTTTATTTGTTTTAATAAAAAAAATAATCCCTATTGTTTGTTTTAAGTTTACTTTATGCAAAAGTCTTCTATTTATCGACTGAGGCAATGCAAAGTCTGCCGGGTTATAAAATCTGACATAAATAATTCGTTAAATGTATTAAAACGAAAGAAATTCTAATGGGTATGACAAAAAACGATTTATAGAGCAAATCAACGTCCACTTCATAAAGTTTCGAGAATTTATCAATGAAGAAACACAGGTTTCACACAATTTTTTACTATTGATCTTCTCAATAGTCTGCTTTCAACTCATTGTTATCAAAGCATTTTTGATAATCATCTGAAGCTAACTCGTTACAGCTTTTTTATCCTCCTGTATGCTACAAGGATGTGTTTCGTCGAGGTGACACTTAATAAATAAAAAAATTCAGAGCCCGCAATAATTTGAATATAAGGTAAGCCTTACGTGCTCAGAACTCTCACCCTATCAATGAGGAATAGATCGCATATTGTGGTGCTTGCCCTCAAAAGCAAACCACTCTGCTTTTGTTGCATGTTATCCACTCATTTCTACTTAATACTGACATTGTTTAGGGACCTCGCGATCATACTTATAAATCCAAGTTCATCTCCAGTGAATACCTGACTAATTCAACTTCTTTCGTTGCTCAGGTACAACAAATCCTTTCAGATCACATTTCAAATCTGTATTGTTCATGGCAACTGTTGGTACTATCCTCGTGCAAATAATACTCATGAATAAACCTTGGGGATGGTTTCTTTATTGATATTTAACAACAATTTAGTCATTGCAAGAATGCTTATGCACCGCTAAGGGTAATCAGCACTCGCTAATAGTCAACATTAGTGTTGGTATGGATGGTAACGGGAGTTTCTTCACGTAGATCAAATTCACAAAAACACAGAAATAAAATTGTGTTACCGACTTCAGGCCTGGAGTAAACCTAAAAGAGAAAGCCTCTTTGCTAAGATTTGGCCAGTTCCCAGAATTTAATAGCCATACCTCGGACTGTCTTAATATTATTGGAAAAGTCTTTATCGAAATATTTTTGGTTCTCTATATACGATCCATTTAAGAGTATACAATGTGTTGGTGAAATGGAGATTATTACCCTCTTCGTGTACGCCGTTTGTAGATATAATTTAAATCGTACTATATTTGGAGACAACTAGGTACGATGAATTATCGAACTGAAAATAAGGTGAAGGAGATGCTTGTGTTTTTCAATATTAATTAATGATTATTCATTAAGTAGCATAAAGTTATTTAACCAATGAATTGATAATTTCCCAAAAATTATGATTGGTGCAGTGAATATTTTATTTCCTGGTATAAAATGGCATCAAATGACTATTTCCAAAAGGCTGTTAGAAATAGGAAATAGTTACGGAATGATAAACATCAAGGCAAATTACTAGTCACTTGCCACATTTTTCCCACGCCCGGAACATTCTAACTACCCTCTATTGTATGGTAAAATCAGCTGATTTTAAAATAGTACAGTCACGTTTTCAAATTTCCGGACTATTCCTTTCTGTACACATAAGAAATAATTTCGAAATATTTTTGTGAATATATTTTTCAAATGTATATAGATCAAATATAACTTGTAGACCGATTATAGTTATTTGCGTTATAACCTGTGAGAAGTGATTTAGTACGGTACGAGATAGATGTTTATGGACGAGGCGACGAAGGAGCCGAGTCAAGAATATCTAATCGAGTACCGTAATACCAACTCCTTTGTTTATTCTCGTATTTAAAAAAATAAAAATTAACAGAAATCACTAAGGTAAACAAAGGTAGAAATTTTGCAAATACAATAAATATTTTCCCAAAAAATGGCTGATAATTCAAATATAATTGCTGGAAAAAGAGCGGAAGCAGTAGGTCAAATTATTCCAATTAAATTTTCGAAAAGGTACGAAAAGAATATGCGATGTTTTGCGACTGGTGAGAAATACGTAAGAAATACGAGGTAAAATGAAAATATGATAATATAATATAAAATATGATAAACTCTTCATTATGATCTAAATACTCGATAGTCAAATCAATGAATATGGTTAATGAGAATTTCAATATTTCCCGTTGTTCTAAATTAAATCCTTTTTAAAAAAAACAAAGTGTAGACTACCATCCAAACCAGTAGAAGATGCTAAAAAAGGAAGAAGCTGAAACATTTATGAGGGAAGCCCCAGACAAAGACATCTACTGGTAAAATTGGCATTAATTGGCATTGCTGGAGGTTGTCCAAGGGAAGACATTTATAATTTAGAATCAGACGTTGTAGAGGTTCGTATTAATCACACACAAACACATGTTCGACGGGTTTTTACTGTGATTAACAGCAATGCGCTGCAATATTTGGATGTGTTCAGAAAATATAAAAAGAGCTGAAATAAACACTGTTGGCGGGGCCCCTAAAAAAATTGCTGAATTCCTCAATCTTGAACATCCAGAAAAGTACAGCAGAAATTGCTTCAAAAAGACTCCGTGAACACAGATATCAATGTTTTAAAACAGCATGTTGGATGGAAGAGTTCATCAGTGGTTGAAAAATATGTTGTAGAATCCATCGAGAGCAAAAAGAAAATAGCAAGAATGAAACAAGGGGGTGAAACTTTGGTACAAGTGTTAAGCCAAAACTACACATCTTCCAACATTATTGAAAATAAAGAAGTACATCCAGTAATGTCTACAATAAATATTTCTGGTCACATTAGCTGCACCATTACTGTTAACATTAGAAAATTAGAATAAAAGTTTAGTTATGGATGTTAATTGATTTTTTATTTCTAATTATTTCAAACGTGATTGGGGGAATTTAAGAGTACTGTAAAGTACAAGGATAGTGGCATTTTCCTGACATAAATTAGTACTGTAAGCTCGACTTTACAGTATGAAATAAAGATGGTTATACAACTCGGTAGTAGATATACTATATAAGGAAGAATCGACTGCTAATCGTGTCCTCGCATTCTGTCAAATGTAATCAGTTCAATGTCGGTTTCTGTCACTACACCGCCATTAAGTTTCACGTCTATGTCGATATTAGTTCTATGGTATAACTACTTCCTTGTCGTTACGTCAATCAGTAATTCCGCCGATTGTCAAATTAGCTCGGTTAGTACAGCTGAATTTCACTGAGACGACAGTTTGTTGAGTATGAAAGTTGAAAATACATACTGCAAGCTTTCAATTCAATCCCCGGAAAAAAAGTTAGTATGGAGATGTGGGTTCCCCTTATTAGTACTCTTAAATTTAAATTACGATATTACGAAATTACAATAAAAGCGATAAAAAGGAGATCCATAAACTGGAGGCCATACAATTGGGTACAGATACCTAGAACCGGTGATGGATTAGTATATGCAAATTATAATAGCAGATACATTTAAGAAAATGGAAGATATGAGAATTGAATTTAATATGAAAAAATGCACAAGTATGGTGGTAAAACAAAAAAGGAAGCATGACACTAAATAATGGAAGGATAAAGATGGAAGCATAAAAATTAATATATGGAAGTAAAGCCTGGATAGACAGGATAAGATAAGAGGTGATTATGGAAAAGCTCAAACAAGAACCAATAGGAAATAAAAACGTAACAAGTGCAAAAAGACATGAGAAAAGAGGGAAAGGAACACCCAGGAAAATTTGGCTAAAACAAGTAGCACAACAATGAGAAACAGAAGGAAAAACAAGACGACATATGATCAAAGTAGCAAACGATTGGAAAGAATGGATAGAACGAAAGTGAAAACTAAAATCTCCATCTTCTGGCGCACAAAAGAACATAAATAGTTCGAGAGATGTAGAATACAATTTGAGTTTGTAATTAAATTGTCTCTAACTTCATTACAAAACGGATCTGAGTCAGAAACTGATCTCACTACATATTTCACCATTTTAATTCGAACCCAACTTGGTTACGGCTCATTTCAGCTGATATTAGAGTTAACTAATAATTGATTACAACTGCTTCTTCCCACAATATCTGTTTGTTTATATTACGTACAACGAACGGCTACATTAAGGTGGAAATTATTATATCAGAGACAAAATATGTTTTGAAAAAATTACAAAATAGTACCCAAGTTCTACCTATTTATTTGGTAGTGATTACATCAGCAATGATGTTAAGGAATTCCAAGGAACTTCCCTAATTTATTTCGTTGTTAAAAAAGCCTAGTATTGATTAAACAAATAAACGTATGTGGCAAACCGCCTTAAGATGGATCAATTGTTAAATCTTGTTTCAAGAAGGAATCACTGTTTGTTAAATCATAATATGATAACAGAAGATTGGAAGAGGGTACATTAAAATTTGACAATTTTTAAACAAGTGAACATTTTTTGTAAGCAATCATAATAACCCTTTCTTTATAAAAAGGAAAATAAGAAACTATATACTCCTTCAATCTATCTTTAATTTTCTATTTCAAAATAAATACCTGGACTATTTTGATCGTTTTTGAAATTTATGTAAATCCCAAATGGTTTGGTGGGTATTTCAGGACATAACAGGAAATGGTTTTTATTTAGTGCATTCTATTAAAAAGAACAAGGGTAGGTATGACAACGGATGCGTGGGCAGGTGTTGAGTTTAAGTACCAAAAACGGCTTTTATATTGTCACGAACTGTTGGAAGAAATATATCATGCGATATTTGATCCTTTCATATTTAAAAATGTAATCATATATATATCTTTTATTAATTTCTTATTTCTAAAACCTTTTGATATTTTAATGTTCTTGATTTTAGGTCTCTTCTATTTCAATATTAGTTTTTTTAATAGTTTTTGGAAGATAAAATTTGACATTTCGACTTTTCTTTAAGTCTTTATCAAAATATTATATAGACACTGACAATTTGCGTATTTATATTGATCAATAGATCAACTACATCATGAATATCAACATAAAAATAAAATCAAACTAGAACTTCAATCAATCAAATTATTTGTAGTTTTTTAAGAATTTACAAAATAAAGCTATGAATTTTAATTAAATTATTTAGGTCTTTTTTATCATTTATAGCTTTTTCGATTTTATGAATGTGAACCATTTCTAAAAATTCTCTTCTTCATGTATTAGGTTAGAATTTTTGAATCTTCATAATTGAATTTATGTTTTTTTGATATTCCATGATTCGTTAACGCAGTTTTTAATCGTATTGATGACCTTTTAGTCTATTTTCTAAATAATGAGATGTCTGCCCTATGTAGACAGCGTCACTATTAGTACAAGGCACTGATATATAATATTATTTCTTTTGTTTTTTGATGTTTTAGATTTCAATTTAGTGAAATATTTGGATAACGTATTATGTCCTTTATGACTTATACTACTATCATATTTATTAAAATATAAATTTGATAATTGTTGGGAAAGTCCTTGTACATATGATGAGGAAAACTGTTTTTTGTTTTAATGTTTCGTTTCTGTTCTGTTTTTTAATTGATTGTAGTGTCTGCTTCATGAAGAAGGTGATCTATTGATCAATATAAATACGCACATTGTTAGTGTCAATATCATATTTTGATAAAGACTTGAAGAAAAGTCGAAACGTCAAATTTTATCTTTCCAAAAATTATAGAAAAAACTAATTTTAAAACAGAAGAGACCTAAAATCAAGAACATTAAGATGCATATCTTTATTGACACCATTATACGATGCTATAAAATGTATATTAATCCGTTACATTGGAAATAAAACATTCAACAAGAAAAAATTATTTACAGGTGGTGGTTTATTTAGTTGGACAGTGTCCAGGAGAAAAGTATTGATTTGTAATATAGAGGGATACATAAGAACGGCGAAAACCTTGTATTCTCAATAACATAATATTAAAAAACAAGAATTTCAAAAGCAATCAAAAATAAAAACTTAATTACATTTGTTTGAATATTTCGTGTCATCTCAACAGTGGGAAGAGTCATTTTCTTTTATAATTGCAGAAGGAAAATGAAAAAAACTGAATGGGTATTCATCGAGACAATAAATTATTGAGGATGCAATCACAAGGTTTTTTCTTCCATAGAAACAATATAATTACGTGGAAATTGACAAATTTATTTCCATATTAAGGATAATTAAAAAGAGAAATTTAGATTATCCATTTAATGAAAATTGTTTCTATATAATACAGTTTAGATATATCAGACAAGGAGTAAATATAGTTTGCACAGTTTAGATAAATATTCAAGGGTGTTAAAAACCCTTTACTGTGGGTATAAACATATTTTTTGATGCCTATAGGTCCCATAGAAACGTCAATTGGGTTTGAGTTAAATTGTATGATACTGCATTAAAATAAATATTATTATTCTGTCAAAAAAATTTGGAAAAAAAGTTTTAGCTCAAATCTGAGTATAATTGGTCTTGAAGAATAATTTAAATAATAGAAACTGATGATAATAAAGATGAAAAAGTATATTGTGGGTACAGAAATGTGAAGAAAAGTTGGTCATATAGGAACTATAACTTTCTAATGATTAGCTGAAAAATCCGCAATTCAATAAAGTTAAAATTGATTATCATTTATACTAACGTGAACGTGAAAACTCAAAATTTAAAAAAATTGTTGAAAAGTATGAGAAAATAGTGAACACAGTAATACTATAAAGGATGAACGTTTCAAATTTTATCTTATTGCTCCCCAACCCATGTATATATTAAACGTTCACATTTTTTATCTTCCTGTGTATATTTATGTATCTATAGAAAGACTCAGTAATAAGCTAGTTACAAAAATTGATCATTTATGAAGTGTGTACCATGAAATATCGTTGTTATATCAAAATTACATTTTGAAATATTAAATAAATATATTATTCTGATTTCCGACTTCTGTACAACACCGATTTTGTTTTTTTTAATATCAAATCAAATTGAAAAGGCTCGTTTATTCGATTTTAGTAGATTACCCCAATAATCTCCTATACTTTATTCAAATTTAGAATCTCATCTATTGAGTGCAACAAAAATCTTCATAGAATCCGTATCTACCGTAACGATATTAATCATATGATTCACGATAACTTTCTATCGCCTACGTTGTATGTAAATTCACATTCTCATAATTAATAATTATCTAAATTTATTCTATGAAACAAAAACAGAGAAAGTAGTCGAAACATATAACATATTGTGGTCTATAACTCAATTCGTGCGGTTTTTTTCAAAATTTGAATGTTTATTTAAGAAAAACATGTACAATATATAGTATTGCACATCTGAAGCTATGACAATTTGTGCTTAACAGCCAAGAAATAATCAAGCTAGTTTTTGATGCCTTGCTCTGATGTCAACCTTATTCCAGTATGGGCGTTCAGCATCGACCGGAAAAAATGGTAGTCAGAAGGGGCAAGGTCTAGGCTATAAGGCAGGTGAGGTAAAACTACCCATCCACTGTTTTCCAAATAGTTCTTAATCGGAATAGCAACGTGTGGACGAGCGTTGTCATGATGAAAAATCATTGCCTCGTGTCTAGTCGCATATTCCGGGCGTTTTTCGGCTACTGCTCTCTTCAAACGGATTAATTGTATGCGGTACCATTCTCCATTTATGGTTTCACCCGGATTTAGTAGATCTTAATACATTACAGCGTTCAAATCCCACCAAATAGAGAGCATTTACCTTCGCGCCATGGATATTCGGCTTGGCCGTTGAATTGGGTATTACATATGGTTGAGGTTGTCGTAATGGATCCATTTTTCATCACCAGTAACAATCCGATGCAATAATGACTTCTTTCTGTGGCGTTCCAGCAGAATTTCGGACATGCAAAACCACCTTTCGACGTCTCTCGGCTTGGGTTCATGTGGAACCCAATTTCTTTGCTCTTGAATATATCCAACTGCTTATAAACGTTTTAAAATGGCTGCTTGAGTCACAACCAAAGATTCTGCGATCTCGTCTTGTGTTTGGGCAACAATCTTCATCGAGTAATGCTTCCAGTTCTTCATCTTCAAACTATTTGGCTGCCCAGGACGTTCATCGCCTTCCAAGCCAAAATCACCACTTTTAAATCGTGCAAATCGCTTTTCGCACATTCGCTCAGCTAGAGCATGTTCACAATAAACTTCCACCAAAATACGATGACTTTGGGCAGCATTTTTCTTCATATTAAAGTAATGACGAAGAACTCCCCGCAAAAACACTTTTTCAGGAACAAAGTTTGACATATTTGGGTGCAAAAAAATTATTGTTGTTAACACTTGAAATGAATAACATATACTGAAAAGATGTACAATAACAGTAGCTTTCCAACGCAGGTTTGGAATATTGGAACGATGTTACATTATACAAGTTACGCCATCTCATATCAAACCGTACGAATTAAGTTATATACTCCGCGAGACTTAAAAACATCATTCAAGTAACTCACTGGTGATGTTGGTTCTGTTTTAGTTTGTTTTAGTATGTGACAAATTTTTCAAAAATAATTCAATATATTTCTGCCTTAATAAAAGATTAGAATGAATATTTTACATTTATTATATAATTTTCCTTTCCATATATAAAATACCTATGAATTCAATTTGAATCAACGAGGATTGAGATTATTTTCGCTCAAAATCTGTATTTTACTTCTTAAAACAAACAGTAACTTACTGTTGACCGGGCTCCTGGAAAAGTTTTTTTTATTATTTTTTAGCTGTGAGCCCCCTGTGAGACCCAAGAACGTACTGTGACTTTTTGGACCGAGACATCTTGATTAGTATATGAATTGTTTTCGTTCTTGCAAATTCAAACTTGTAAGTTTTAAAAACTTTTAAAAACTTACCGTAAACCTATGAAACTATCGATTGAAACTCGTACATTCATCGCAAGTTTTCATAGTCTAGGCAAAGTAATATTACCATTCCCACTGAATTGAAAATATATGGACGTACCGTGGACTACAGGGTGGTCTCGATAAACCACAACCCTTGAAGATAAACTTATTGTATTGATTAGTAAACGTGATAGACGACTCACGTTCCCAGAAATAGCAGCTCAGGTCAATTAATCTGTTTTTAAGTACTTCAATAATGAATGAAAAAGATTGAGAGAAGAGAGAAGCCTCATTTGAGAGGTCAAAATAAAAGGTTGCAGTTTGCTAAATAACATAAATATTGACTGATGAAAAGTGAGAGAGAGAGTGAAGTGATGACACATATTTTGAGGTCTTTGAGTCAAAGAGAAGGGTGTGGGCAGGTGAAAGAAAGAACGGATGTTACATCCACGTGTAATCCCGACTGTAAACAACGGCGGAGGCTCGGTGATAGTTTGGGAATGTTATGGAGGAAGGGCGACTGTAGATGTTAGATAAAAATTGTAGGGATTTTCAATGAAGACAACTACAAAAGTATTAAAAGAAAATGTAGTTCGTTCTAGCCATCTCCTGATCGACAGAAAATATATTTTCCAGCATGATAACGATTCCAAGCATTCTTCTAAGCTCTGCAAATAGTATTTGCTATTAATATCGGTAGTATACATTACGACGCAGCAAACGTCTTTTGTACATTTGCATACTCCATAATAATCCTTGAAGTAACATAAAACTTTTATCTTTGTACCTATTCTCACCCTCTTCCGAGCTATCGTCAGAACGCCCTTTTCAAATAATCTACCCTACCCTATATCACTCATCGACGAAAAAGGATTCTTCTCACTATAATATCTAAAAATTATTATTCCTCAGCTAAATTTTAATAAAAGATATCGGTCATATCAAAAGGTCACCTAATATAAAGAGGAAAACGAAATGAGAAATATCTTCAATATTATCCAAAATAATTGCCGTTTATAAAATATGACTAAAACGGATAAAGTATTTAGAAGATAAGGAAAGTGTATCGAAAATGCAGTTAATTAATTTTATTAATCGGTTTAATTGATAAAATTTCGTAACAGTCGAGTAATTAAATATTACGAAATACTTTCCTTCATTCACCGGTAAGTTTATGAATGATCACTTATACTTACATTTCATAATCCTCAAAATTATTAACGGATGGAAACATACCTGAAAATAAAGAAAAAAAATATTATAGTGAAATTATTTCAATTATATTTCATATTATCTTAGAAAATGTTTGTAAATGAACAAATTCTAGAAATCTAACAGTACTAAATCAGCAAAATTTAGCGAATTTTGCTTTATAATATATTTCACACAATTTGCGATTCTGAACTTTTGCGCTTCAATTCGGTTCTACTTCTCTAATATCCTGCAAAATAGCATTTTGATCTTCACATCCTTTTTGTATCTACTTCCCCCTTTCCAATGTACATTTTTGCATATCGATTTCCCGGTATCCTTTTAGTATGCCCGATCCATCTTACCCTTTCGGCTATTTTGTTATTGATAAGTTTTTATACAAATCCGTTAATTAATTCGTTAATTCTTCTTCCCTATAATCCTTCATTTGTTTTTATTCTTCTTTTCCCATATAACAAGTTTTATTTCTTCATCTTTTGTTAACACCCATGTTTCACTTCCCTATGTAACTGTTGGTCGTGTTAGATAACTTCCTTGATTTTATCAATTCACTAGACGATACCACAGCTTTACTTCCTTCGGCTTCTATCTTATTTATTTCTAGCCGCTTTTCATTTTTATTTTACAGTGTTGCTACCAGGTTTTTCCAATTTAATCTCTATGTTTCCTTTTGTAGCAATCACCTTTTGATTAAGCACCACGTACTTTGATTCCTCTTAGTTAACTCTTAACACATAATTTTTTGCAGCTTCTTCTAGTTTGCAGAATGCTCTTCCCATTTCTTCCTTTGGTTTTGTTATTGAAATTAAATCGTCTGCATATATAATTATAATAAATGAGCCACTTGCTGTCTTGTAAACTTTTTTCAACACCAGATCAAAAGCCACTGTCGATATTGGATCTCCTTGTTTAAACCACTTTTCAACCTTAAATTTTTCAAATTGAATTCAATTTGAACCAACGACGATTGAGATTATTTTCGCTCAAAATCTGTATTTTACTTCTTAAAACCAACAGTAACATTTAGCTGTGAATAATTTCTTCGATGTTTATGATTCAATTTAGACCAAGTTAGCCCCCTGTGAGACTCAAGAACGTACTGTGACTTTTTGGACCGAGACATCTTGGTTCGTATATGAATTGTATTCGTTCTCGCAAATTCAAATTTGGAAAGTCTTAACAACTTACCGTAAAACTATGGAACTATCGATTGAAACTCATACATTCATCGGAAGTTTTCATAGTCTAGCCCGAAATCCGAAAGAATAAGACGCAGACAGAGGAAACTCTAGGAAAAAAGAACATGTGACCTAAACACCTCTAGGAAATGGGAAAGAAGTACTTTTAAATGTCACACTGACGATTTGAAAGCTGAAAGGAACTGGAATGAGCATGGAACAAAACCCCAACAAAGTTTCCCGCAAATATGAGAATCATAGATAAATAGAAATATTCCTACATCTTTTGAAATATTTTAGCAGACTAAATTCCTCCCAGTTGAATTGAAACTTCTGGCGTTTGTTTGTATGAAGAAAATTATGCGTTGTCTTATCAATAAACAAAATAATTCAAAATCTGTCTGAATAAATAGAAAATGGTGATTTTGGATAACTTGTGTTACAAGTTTAAATTGGCACCGTCATATTTTTATTCCACTTTCTACTATACAATAAATCGCCTGAGGAGATTTGATGTGTGTTAGTAGAACATTGGATCCAACTTAACTACACAATTAAAATGAAAGAATATTTGAAAAAATAATACTGATATAAGTATTGAGAGAATAATTTTTTGTGGTAGCAAATTATAAACATGTACATCGTAAAAAACTCATTTGCATATTTTTTATATTAAAAACTGAATTTAGAATCAATATTTTAATTCTACCACTACCCAACAAAAGTTGATCGTTATATAACCAAGTAATTTAAAAAAAAATGTTTCGCTTCTGGGTAATTAAAACTAAATTGAATAGTTATCTACCGGTCAAAATTTCTGGCCATTAATTACATTTCAAAATAAGACACTTTAACAAATTTCTCTTTCATATTTTAATATTTTTTGTATTTATTTACACTCTTTCTATTCGTGGGGTGAATTAATAAACACTGTCTCTTAGATTCTTAATTTACTTACACACTGTACAATACACTTTAGTCATAATAATTTACTTATAAATTCCACTTAAATAATGTCTGCGATCACTTTTACTAATTCAATCTTTTTACAATCACTATTTATTTAAATCTATATGAATGCGATTACACAACTCATTTATGAACCTAAATAAAATTCTACAAAGTTCTAGAACAAAAAGAAAGAAAACAAATAAATAAATAGACTTTCCTAGGAATTATTTGAAAGGAAAACTGTAAATAAACTGCCCGCTATGTGAAAAATGTGAAAGATGCCGCGCGAATTCGCCGAATAGTAGCTAGACAACCTAGACAACCATTTTGGTAACTTGTTCGTAACAATATTATTTGTTTAATTTATACGAGCCATTGTTTATGTTCTGTCCGTGATTGGGGCAATTCAAAACTTGTATGTACCCACTTATTTGTTTATTATTCTTTAATTGTGAATTGTTTTTTCGGTGTTTATGATTCAATTTAGTCCTAGTTATCCCTATGAGACTCAAGAACGTACTGTGACAAGACATCTTTCTGTGAAGTTCGTATACGGATTGACTTCGTTCCCGCAAAATTAGAAATAGAAAAATATGCATCCACCAGGAGCTTTGGAGACAAAAAACTTTCAGGGCGGCCTCGAAAAATCACATCCACGGGTCTAGAGATAGCAGCTCAGATCAATTTAGGGATCTGCTTTTAAGTACTTCTAGACTGAAACTTTTTGGAACAGTGTCAGTAAAGAAACATCTTTTAAGACTTCTAAATAGAATCAAGAGGTTGCATTGGCATAAAAATAGGACGAGGGAGAGAGAGTTTAATGCAGTGATGAGTAGGGCTTTGATGTTTTTTGGTCTAATAGAAGAGTTTTTGTGCACAAGTTAAAAGAAGAACTGATATTAGATTCATGTGTAATCCTGTAAAACATGGCGAAGGCTCGGTGATGGTTTGGGGATGTTGTACGTTCTGGCTTGCGCCTGATCAGTAGAAAATTTATCTTCCAACATAACAAGCATTTCTTGAAAAGTTTATTTGGGAGAATTGGAAAGGAAGAATGCACTGAAAGTAATGATTTCGTTGTCACAGTCGCCCTCAACCCGAATGGAACTAATAGACGACAATTATTCGTCAAAATTGTTACAGATTATTTTACAATTACAGACTATAGTTTTATTGTCTAGAAACGTTCTTCAAAATATAAATATTAAAATCATTGTTTTTATTTGTCTTGCAAACTATACGGTAAGCAAAAACTTTTAACTTGATTATGTGACTTTTTAAAACATTGTTAGACTGCATCGAAGATGTAGTTGGAAAAGCTATTCAAACTCATCTACAATGTAAAATTGAATATTCTAATTAAAATGTTTACATCTTGAAATGTCTAAACTGTTTCCTTACTTGGGAATGAAAACGAATTCCAAGTACATGATACAAGAAATGTGTTATGCTTCGGAAACTAAAATAAACTAAAAACTATTAAATTTGTTTCGCAAACCGTGAAGACGCCATTGGAATATAGTTGTAGGTAGCAGTTGTTGGATTCCACAAGAGCACAAGCAAATTACCACAACTATCCTCTATACTAATACGAAGTTTGAGTTTGTATTCATTTTACTCCATTTTGTCAATTCGTCGTTTAATAATGGAATTTACGGAAGTAAATGGAGAACTTTATCTAAATTTGAGCGGCACTTGAGATAGTAAATTGTCGAAAAAGACCAGTTTTATGAAAATAACACACAATTTCACAAGATTTGATTGTGTAACTATTCTGAATACTGGAAATAAATTTGAAAAATGCATTGATACTTGTATTATTAGGTATATTATTAATGTCAACGTTTAATCGTATCTCTATCCATTTAACACATACTACCCACACAATTTTTGTAGTATAATCAATAATGCATTTAGAGGTGCATTTAGAGGCGCTCAAATCTCACAAATTGTTTATCGGATATGGCGATTCTCTCTTTTTTATTTTGGAGTTTCAATCAATGGAGTAACAACTTGATAACAGTCAATATTTGGGGTGGGACGCAGCGGTTATTGCAGTCACAGATATAAACGAACTGACTAAACGATTTGAACACCTTTATTGATTATAATACTTCCAACAATTTTGGAATTAGTTGCCAATTTTCGAACATGGAACTGCACAGAGAGCAGGCTTACTTTGGCACATCTTGTATCTTAGATTAGTCCCTCTCCTTTTGTGTTTTTGCGCAATTTCTGCAGCGCAGAAAATAGGACTTTCGTTTATAATTATCTGACCGTGGTATGTGTTCTAGGTAATGTTGAATGCATTAGGGGACCGCCGATGATCTGTTGCTCTGTCATGAGCTGGTGTAAACAAAGATTTAATTAATGATTCTCTGAAAGTTATAAACTGCAACTTGTTATTATTAGTTAGTCTCTTTTAAATAAAATAGCTGTTCCAAACTGATATGTCCAAAAAGTGAAAATTACCTTCTTGTACCAGAATATCGTTTTTCGAATAATATAAAATCATTTGGTCGGATCTATCTATTCCTGACATAAATTTGTTATATTCAACAACTTCAATGGGCTTTGTCTTTGCTTGGCCATGTCGATTTTCATTATCTACTAATGCTGGATGATGGCGCGTTGTGAGAACAATTACATCCCTCCACTTTGACACATATACTATTTTTGCGCTTCCAAATGTGCTCTTCTCGCCCCATTTCTTCTTTACGACCAATGTTGAATTGCCTCTTCTATTAAAGCGCAGTCACATAAATCTGGTTTTGCAGAAGTCTATTCGCTCTATTGTAATAATTGTCCAAAAATAAATGGTGACTACAATATAAAACAAATTATAATGCATCACAACACGTAATGTTAAGGTCCAATCCAAGTTCTGTTCCTTCCAGAAGAATATTTTATTTAGAGGCTATAAAGGGCTGCAACACATTATACGACTTGCCTGGTGGGACACCTATCATGGGCCTCCTATAGGGAGGCATGTACGCCTGCTATAACAGGTCTGACCCCTAAAGCCTATAAAAATATGACTGCTATAGCAGGCGGGTTCCTGTGAGGAGGACGGCTATAACAGGCGTGTCAATCAACGTGTTAAAATATTTGGAAAAAATTCTACTTAGCTAATAGTTTGTCTATTCTGGATTCTAGAAGGAGGCGCTTATCGAAGCAATACAATAAATTTGGTAGAATAACATACAGTTCTATTTTTATTCATAGGTTTTCCATGTTTTAAGCTGCAGTACCGGAAAATCAGAGGAAAATAGTTTGGGAATGGAAAGAAAAGAAAATGAAATGTTTGGTAAAAATAAAAAGTAGAAGGAACACTTACAGATGATCATTTCACTAACGTTAAGCCCGAAGAAATAGGATAAAGGATAGTTATTAATAAAGTTACGACACTTTACTGTGTAGATGACACGATAATTATACAGAGGTCGGCGTAAGTCATGCAACGCTCTCGAAAAATCGACATAAGTTTGGTAACGCTCATAAGTCTGGCAACGCTCTCGAAAAATCGACATAAGTTTGGTAACGCTCATAAGTCTGGTAACGCTGTCGAGAAAGATTAAAACGGACACAAGTTCACGCTTTGTTTACGAATCGTATGCACTATCCACGTCTCCTCCATGTACTTAACGAGAAGGATTTCGCGAGAGATAGCTTGGATGCAGTCAGGATGATTTGCAGTTCCAGCATTCCATTTTGTGGTCGGTTGAAGCAACCTTCGGTTTAATTAAACCTGCATGGTGTGTGTGCATGTAGACATGTATCCATGAGGGAGGTCTCGTGGGTCTGTACTTCTTTAAGGCTCACGTGACGGGCCAAAGATATCTGAAAATGATGGAAGATTTACATATGGACAATGATCCAACACTCGCGTACATCCGTCATTTCATGCAGGATGGAGCTTCGCAGCACTACGCGTTATGTCTGCAGGAGTACCTTAATGTTCATTAGGAGGAATGAATAGGCAGACGAGGATTCGTTGAGAGGCCCACACGATCATATAACATGTGACTGTGATTTTTTCCTTCTCGATGAACGCGTTTTTGCAAGATGACCACGCACCCTCTGAACTACAATTGGAGCAGTATTTGAAACTATTCGTGGACAGTTGGTATGTTTCGTCGAGCCTGCCTCTCCATTGACGTAAAAACATTGATCTAGATGATGATGATCAATTTTAACACTCACAGTAACCCTTTTTTGAATCCCTATTGTAACTTCTTTTAATAAATTGATTTTGATACTGCATTTTTTATTGTATAGAAAAAAGAAAAAAATTAAAAGTTATACAAGAAATGGATGTAAAAGATTAATGTGACGTTGAATAAACAAAAAATAGATGAGAATAGGAAAGAAACGGCGAGGGCATACAATGCATACATGTCTGACAGGAGAGTAAACCGTATATTTGGATCTAGAGTACAAAATAATGAATTCAGAAAAATATCAAGAAGAGCATGATTAGAGGATGCAAAGGCGAGAGCAGATGAAAGATACTCACAATAGGATTGAATGTAAAAAAATAACGAATAGTAGAAATGAGCCTAAAGAATAAATGAAAGAGATATACCAGCATAATCAAAAATACTAAACAACTCACATCCGTAAGGATACGATCTATAATATATATTACAATAAATAATTTTTTTGACTAAAAAGAATTATTCTCAAAATTTTGTATACAGTATATTTAATCCTTGTTTTGTGTAGACGTCTCGTCACTTATTTCAGTTTGACTTTGATAGCACCACATCGATAGGAATCTCTTTGAATTTTTCACCTACTTAATTCCAAATATAGTTGAAATAATTTGAGGTATTTATAAATTTTTTAGCAGTGTAGAAAATATGGTGCTAATATCGTGACCGAAATTATCAAGAAAACAAAGAACTCATGCATAAACTCGAACTTTCTGAACTTTACAATAGTTCAAATGGAGGTCACTCACCTGGTACTTTCTTGTGACCACTTCAAAGACTTTTTTAAACAAGACTGTTTTTAAATTCGAGTTATGAATAATAATTATTAAGTAAAAAATAATCAGCCAGGAAAGATTACGAAAATTACTTGCCAATCACTAGTAGATACGTGTCTACTTGAAAATTTTAATTCGGGTCATATGTGATCAAGTCGACAGAACAAATTATTAAGTTAATTCCTCAAAGGAACTCGAAATGAGAAAAATAGTGATCAAGATTAATTTTTACATCAAAATCAATTCAACTGAAAATCTGTAGATGATGATCCTGATTTTGATAATTTGTTTAGCTGAGTAAATTAGGAAAATCGAATTGCTGATACCCCAAGTTTGAAAAATTCATCCACACTAGAACTTAATTTTGTAACCAGCAATTTTTATTAACCTGAATTAAACAGAATGAGTTCTATAGATTTAATTTGAAATTTATAAATTAAAACATAACGTTGGCAACATTTCTAGCAATAGAAAGATGGAAAAATAGTCATCCACCTATTTTGGGAAGAAAATGTTTAAAACAATTCACTTTTGTTCACTTTTACTAATGATAAACTTTATTATAAAACTGAAATTTTACAACACACGAGTTTTTCTTATTCTTCTAGCTCCAAAATCCAAAATATAATTATATTATTTTAAAGTATTATATTAGTTTCAATTAATTTTTTTGCGAGGCCCCCTGAAAAGCTTCTTTTTTATTAAAAACACTGGGAAATGTTTTTATTCAAAACAACAGTTTTCTCGATCATTTTTCTTCTGAAAGTATTTTATTTGAAATAATTATTTTTTTGAGAACTGACAATGAAACACCTTCAGTGTTATCGTTTTAAGTTATGAATTTAAACATGAAGCTTTGTAAGAAGCTTAATTTACTTTATCATTCAAGCTTATACGTCAATTTTTATCCTATTTTTGGCCTTTTTATACGTCTGTGAGCAGTGCGATGTCGAATTTGCTTCAAATTAAATGTAATATATTTATTCAAACTGCACTGCACATAAAATCTTATTTTTGTCCCATGAATATGTCATTTTATCGGTTTGATTCATAACATGGATTCTATCAGTCATAAAATCGTTATTTGTGGCAAAATAAGTAGCCATTGTAAGGGAATCTATTCGAGGCAAGTTGTCTGAAAAATAACGAAATAAACCCTGTTCCATTCCCGCAATAAATCAACGATTCGTCGTCACTCTAGCCAGTAGCATTTTGTCAAACATGCCGGCCGATCTCCTACACAATCGGCGCTAATGACGTAATACCTTGTTTGGAACAGATCTCTGGCAGTATAAAATATATTCAGACTTCTAAACTTTGTAAGTTTGTAAATACTCATCCTAACGACTTGAAAGAAACACCATTTTTCTTGTAAAATTGAGTTGTAGTAATCTGTACCTTGGAACAAAAAGGGCCAATGTCCAAAATTTCAAAATTTGAGTTAAATGCACAATTGAATTCAGGATGCGACATATAGTAATTGTTAAAAGGACCAAAGTCCTCTTATTATTAGATCATTGAAACTCAAATATTTTGTCACGGCCAAAGTTATTTACTGGAAATGCAAAAATGGCCAATTCCTCAAATTTAAATTGGGTTTCCTGTCATTTGACGAAAATAGACATTGGCCCTTTTTGTTTCAAGGTACAGAGTTATTCATTTACTTTTTTTAAAATTTCCAAAGCCCATTCTTCTACAATTACATTGTTTTCTGTACAACTATGTATTCGGACGGTTGGTTGACCGATCCATCAGTGTTTAATTTAACGATTCAGAAACATTTCGTGACATTGTTAGAATTATAATAAATAACTAGAACGTAAACGGAACTGTATACGGTAACCTTTAAAAACATCAGACAATATTAGTTTTTTATACGAATAATTGCCGCAGCTATACTTAATTTGATAAAAAGTAAATTTTATATTTTATATAATTGATCTTTGTGACCACTCTTTGGGCTTAGATGGCACTTTAATGGCAGTTGTACAGAAATATCTATATGAACGCTTCAGTGACAAGTCTCAACAAGCTTTACACAAAGTTTCAACTTGCTGCGTTGGTATATCTTATAGTAAAGTTCGAACAACCTCTTCAAGTTGTTTTGAAAAATGTCTCAAATTTAGTTTCGCGTTAAATTATAAGTTCCACGAACGTGGCTTCACAGAGATTGAACACCCATATTTAGCCCTGCAACCTCAACAATTAAAAATTGTTCGTTTCGCTGAAGTCGAAAGTCGAGAATTATTAAGCTGGGTTGCCACTGAGTGAAACGAGTCTCGACTTCGTACTCACCTCGACTTTTCGATCGCGCATCAAAGTGTTTTACGTTCCGTATTGTTCACAATGTATACGTGCACTATGTGTTTCGCGCGAAAAATGGATTAGGCTGCACTCGGTGTCATTGTTTCGCACAAACTGACGGCTCACGCTATTTTCTCCTGAAACCCGAAGCGTTGTATCCAATCAAAGGAAAAAAATTGTTCTGAGTATCCAGCACGTAAAGACCAGCATTTCCAAAACTAGTTTTCTAAAGGTAGTCATGCACTTGTTCTCATTAGATGGAGCACTCGCACGCATCGGACGGATCGGATTATCCGAGTGTGATTAAAAACATTGATTCGAATGGACCTACGCGCACAAATTTGCATGCGATCCACACTCGGAAAATCCGATCCGTCCGATGCGTTCGTGTGTTCCGTCCGATGACGACAAGTGCGTGACTAACTTAAGGATTCTACACAAGCATCTGAATATGATAAAAATTGGCGCCTTTATCAAAACGTACTGCGTCGTCAATTAAAAAAAAGAGAATAATTAAAAGAAAGTGAAGAACTCTTCATGGAAGAGTTATAGGCTTAACAAGTTACAGTATAAATTGAGGCGTAGACGTTTTCATATATGAAAACCGAAATTACTCACGAGACACATTCTGTAATATATCTCACACCTGCGAAAAAATGAAAAAAAAAACAGTTTCAATGACATCATCATTTATTACCCTGCATTCATTATCGTTTCTATGTCAAGGCTATTTAAATCAACACATACATCAAAGTCGACTTCATTTATTTAAACCAGTAAAACAGCGGACAACTTTTATAAACAATCTCGATCAGTTAGCGTAATTAATTTAATATAGCTTAATTCGTGGTAGACTGGTCGAGGATAAGATAACATTTAGCGACTTCCTTTCAGTTATATGCCGATATCCTTGATTCTGTCACATATTTAACGATTTTCAGAATTAGAAGCCGACTGGGTTTCTCTGAGAGATAAAAATAAGTACATTTTGTTTATTTTCAAATAAATTCTGCATAACATCGTTAATTTTCAAATGTAAACAAAACAAGATGAATTAAAACTCTAACGATTCGTTCCATATATCAGCAATGTAAATGTTTGGTAAAAGTAAATTCTTCGATGCAAATATCAATTTGAATACAGCATCAATTATTTTTTCATATCTTCTTGAAAGTCGAAGGTTGTGATGTCGTAAATCATTGGTTCCCAAACTATTTTGTTTTATAGACTATTTTGAAAATATTACCCGATCCTGCAGCTACATTACCACCAATTTCCAAATCTGGAGAGAAATGATTAGATCTAACTGTGAAAACTTGCGTTGTGGCTGAGTTTTAACGAAGAATTAACAGTTTTCGAAAACAAAAAGATTAGATAGGGTTAATTATTTGATAATAAAGTCAACTACTAAACAAATTTTCAATCAAATTTCAATTGATTGTGCTGTGAGTAGATATCAAAAAAGCAAAGTTTGCTGATCGAAAAAGTCACTCCATACAACTTTACTTTTTTTAAACCAACAGTAATTCTCAGAAATTTTATTTAGAGTTCCCATTCGGAGTGACAAAAAAAGTATATTTTCTTATGTTGTAGATATTTATTCAAATATATAAATTAAAACACTATTATATGTTATTTTTATGTTTCTAATCTCCTTTATTTTAGGTCTACTCTGTTTCAAAATTAGATTTTATAATAATTTTTGAAATATAAAATTGACGCTTCAAGTTTTGTTCAAGTCTTTAAGTCTTATATCTGTTAGAAAAACTAATTTTTAAACAGAAGAGACCTAAAATCAAGAAGATTCAGATATAAGAATATCAAAATAAGAAGTTAAAGAAATTTAATTATTATTGTTATAGTCAGACAGTCGTATTATAATCAAAATTAAACACTTATAATGTAATGCAACATTTTGATCTTTCTATCCATCAAATCGCTGGACAGTCAGAAATATTACAAATAGCTTCAGACCAAATTATAATTTGGTATGATGAACCAAAAAGAACTATTTGTTATAACCTTTTGTGTATGGACTCATGCTGAAAACTGATAAATCGGAACCTGATGAAGAGTGCTTTCAGTAGAAATCCAAATTAAAGGATCAGTATCAGATTCTCTCGAACAACGCTAGGTGATTAAATACTTGCGTTTGAAAGAGAAGACGCCAAAGCGAATTCTCAAAAATTTGGAGGACACATTCAAGTGATTATGTAGTCGCGCGTTTAAATGTGGAAGAAAGTCATGTTCAAACAAACATGTAGGTGGAGTATCCAAAATCCATGACCTTATTTTTTAAGAGCGACGTGCCGAATTAAACATAAAAAAAATGTGGATATCACTAATGTGAAGAGATGCACTCAACCACCCTCAAAAAACATTTGGAGTCGTCTTTTAACGCAGTATGGAGAAGACAAAGGAAACTTTGTTGTTTCACCATTACCGAAAAAAATCAAGATACAACCTCAGTGGCGAAGATCATACTAACGTTATAATGGAATATTGAATACGTAATTTTTAAAAATTACTTACATAACGGAAATATTCAGTTCCAAAATTAGAATTACGCAAACAATTTATTTGAGCATTCGTAAAAACAGATTTGCGTGCTATACATGGATTTAATTATTATTAAAATTAAATTATATGGCCCGTAAATCAGTGTTAATAAGATGTTGAACAAAATTTCTTCCGAGAAGCTCTTTGGTGGGAAAAATTATTAAATTCAAAGGAGACCATTCTTTAATGTACTACTCTACAAAATGAGAAAAATCCTACCGAATAATCTTTTACTAATCCTAAAATCCTACATGCAAAACAGTCATTTTCAAGTCAAAATTCAAGGTCATGTCATAGCTCTGCATCCAATAATGTAAAGCGTTCCAAAGGGAAATGCACTTGGCGGAATCGTCTATCTTATATACATAACTGATATTCCCACACACAACAACCTAACTAGGCAAATGATACTGCTGATTGGGGCCCTGTTATTTCCTCGTTGCAAAGTTTGAAGTGAATGAAATTTAAGTTATTAATGTTAACTCCACCAGAAGTGTCCTGTTGAAAGAGCATCTTCTACAACCAGAAAAAAACCTATGAAATACCTTGGTCTTTATCTGGACTGACTACTAACCTGCAAGACACACATTATACTAACTAAGAGAAAACATTGGGTGCCTGAATGTTGATAAATTGTAGTGGTTAATAGATCGAAGATCCCCACTAACAATAAAAAAGTTGCTACTAAACTAAGTTACATTGAAATCTATCTACTGTTATTTGAGGCACTGCATCCTAATCAATCATAGTACGATTTTAGCCAAAAATACTCAAAATTCTTGTTAATACTTTATGGTATGTCAAAGTATACTCATCGCATTGAAAATCTACCCATTGTAGCTCACCATCTAATGAGATCTACCACCCAGCAAATTTTGAAAATGCATCTGCATCCGTGAGATCTGTCTGACAGATTGAAGGAAATTACCACTGGGCAATTTTCCAGCAAATTAAATATATTATAACATTTTCACTGCTCACAGCCTGCGTTACTTTTGTTGTTATAAATATTATTCGATATAAACTTAGCAACCCTTTTGTAAATAAGTTTCTTTATAAGATATTTTGTCATATTGTCTTTGAGTAGAAATATTAACATATTATATTTCATATATCTTTTGTAGCTTTGTATATACTTGTTGGTGACATACTGGGTTCCTGGAATTTAAGTTATTTAGTGCAGTTTAATTGAATGTGTGGTTTATTTTCTTTTGAGGTTAAGTCTTGGTCTACAGGACGCAAGCATTATGCAAAATTTGCCAGGCAAGGTATAACTGGTTGCAGAATTATGTTGCTTGTAAGAGCCAAGTTGCTTGTAAGATCCAAGTTGCTTGTTGGTGACATAACAGGTTCCTGGAATTTAAGTTATTTAGTGCAGTTTAATTTGTCCTTTTGTTGTACTATTTTTATATAAACAAATTGAATGTGTGGTTTATTTTCTTTTGAGGTTAAGTCTTGGTCTACAGTTGCTTCCCCTTAGAAGGTTCGAGCAACATCTAGTTAACTGTTCACGAATTAAGTTATTCGTGAAGTATTTTTGTAAATTTTGCTGATATTGATTTTTAGTTGTTCAGCCCGTGGAAAGGTTGTTTTAATAAGTGATTTGTTAGCTGGCGTTTTTGAAATTAAGCTATTGTTGTACCTGGCTCAAGAAGTCTGCTGCTAACTTTATATTTTCCTTTTGACTGTCAACAGATCTGGAATTTTTCATTATGGTTTTGATTCTAAATTTTTAAATTTAACTCCAATTTTATATTTGCGGAAGCCGTGATATTTCCGACTGAGAATTTGACAATTTGACCTTGTTCTTTTGGTCAGCGACCGTGCTAGCGTGAAGATTAATTCCTCGAGATTTTTGAAACGCGAGATTTTGCCGGCCTAAAGGAGCCTTCCGCCGACTTCAAAAATTTTTTAATATATAATTGTTAATTGACTTCTAATAAGAAGTAGATATAGGTTCCCTCCATTAGAAAATAAGGGACCTAGCTTTGGACTTAGGACCTTTATTGGGGATCATCGACCTTCATTGGGGTTTAAAACTTAGATGACTTTAATTTGGAATTAACGTCAAACCTCGACTCGTGGAACTACCCAGTCCAGGACAACTAGCTGAATGAGCCTCTTCATTTCTCAACCACATTCCACGGATATGGTCCTATTTGTACTCTCCTGACAAGTAGGAAGCCCTTATGTGTTGTTAAAGCTCAAATCAACTCATATTGTCGTAAGATATACTTCATTATTTTCTGTAAACCAACAAACTCATGAGTTTTGCGAGTAATTTTTTTTAACCTTGTTTCTTTTATAATTGCAAATTTCAAATATACATCATTGAGCTTGGTCTTAACGAGAAGCTTTAGGTTAATAAATTGAGTGGCGCCCCATTTGGGAATTTGAAAGCATACAAAAATTTTTGTACATCTTAAACACAGCAAAATCTTGCAACTAACCCCGACAACTCATGATGATCATAGTCGGAGCCACAAATGTGACCTTTTAGGTACAACATTTCTGAATTTTACAGATTGCAAACAACAGTGGATCAGGTTCAGAGCAAAAAGATCGTCCCTATATATCACGCTATCAACAAGATTTTTCTTTTAATGAAAATGGGGGCTACAGTTAGTTTTTTTCGGAAGAATTATGTTCAAACTATATATGTATATGAAGTTGTTCTAGAAGGTTCAATCAATGCATTTCAAAAAATTTTTTCTCCTAAAGATTTATATATTAATTAAGTACGGCATTTAATTTCCAAATAGACTTAACGCATTAATTTTATATATACTATTATTCAAATTAATGTGGTAAATTCAGAGCGTCCATCGTGACGAATCAAATCATGAAGACACCGCACGTTTCGCGGATGTTTTGAGGACATTGTTTTCTCTCTAGATTTCACGTCTTTTTGGTTTTCGTTCTCCTTTTTTTATTTTTGGATGCCGCTGGCTGCAGCTTGCCTCTTTAATTTGATTGCCGAACACATCTGGAAAAATGTCTTCGGGGTCTTCTGTATATTTTTTATGAGAATGTTATATTCAAAAGATGGCAAAGATCTACACTAGAAAAACAATAAGATCGATGTTTTACATATTTCACATCTGTTTTATATCTAAATTTATTTAAAGTATATCTGCTATAAGACTTAATCTTTCATGTAGTCCTTTGCCAGTGGGTTTTCTGGACCTAGCAACAATATCGTTGCTCATTAAAAAAACTATCATTTACTTTGAGCCATGTGTATATCGGGCTCTTTCCACCTATATTGGTGTATTTCCAGTTTTACCTACCTGATGAATTTAATAAGAATTTAGTGTAAAAACTTTTGATTGTTGCATATATGAATTAATTAACAATCTAGGCTCCGGCTCGCGGTTCTTCTGGCCTCACATGACATACAAATAAGCCTGTCTATATGTGTTAATTAATAGCCTCATGGTCCATATTTGCTATATCTTTGTCCACAGCACAAGCGCGGTTTTTACTATTCTTCTATATCTGCCCAACTATATGACACCTCGTCCTGTGGTTTTCAATACATGAGTATCATATTATTTACATCCTAAACAACCACGAGGTATCAAGGTCTATTGTGCAACGCATCATTATTCGTTTTTTAGTCAAAGATAATCCAAGGAAATTTATAGAAAATTACTCAGGGATGAATGCCTCTCCGAGACTCGTGTGTAGAATGGTATTCCACTTTCCAAAATGCCAAGAAGTCATAGTAAACTTGCCACATGTGCACGCCCCAAAACAAATATTACCGAGAAGAACTCAGTGTGGGTAATATTGAGCAAAGACTGTATTTTGAGCAGAAATTCACACGCTGGTAAGTTTGCACAGCGGTATGAAGAGGAGAAGGAGAAAATGCTTTGCACCGAATATACACCACAGACGATACTTGGCTACACCAATATATTTCGGAAAGTAAACGCGCGTCTATGAGGAATAAAGACATAGGCACGCGACTTAAAGTGAACGTTACTCTACCAGCAGGGAAGGCGTTGTGTACCGTGTTTTGTGACTGAACAAAGAACAGTAAACGTCCAGAACTGTAGTAATCACGGTACAACTCGTCTACAAATCAAAACGACATGATTGCGATTGAAACGTTGAACGAATTGTGTTGGAAAATACTGGTACACCCTTCCTATACTACCGATTTGTCTAAATGCGACTACTATTTATTTTGTCCATTGAAAGAGGCACTTGACGGACTGTGATTTGAAAATAGTGTAGATTGCTTATTTATGCATAATTCTTCAGTCAGAAAGCATTATTTTGATATACCGATAGCCATAACCATAATCCGACGGTCGTCCAAGACCATTTGGTGAATTTGTTCCATTATTACGTAGGTTCTCGCAATTGTTAGTCTTCCTGAACGCTAATGATCAGTCAGGCTGATACTGTCAAGTTTAATTTTAAATGCTACTAATGTACAGAGTGTTCGGTTACATATTTTAAGTACTCACCTTCAATACCCAATTTTATCCATTTTCAATAAAATCTTGACAATGGCCAAATATATTTCACAAATTGTATTGATAAGTGCTGACATCTTTTGTTTGGGATCAGGAACTGTTCAGACATTCCTCATACTTCAATTTTTCAAAAAATATAGAATTAATATCAATTCAAAAAATATTCAAATTAATTAACAAGATTTTTAAAAGACCGTTTCTATAAAAAAAATACATATTTTTAATATTTATTTCGAATTATTTTTGATATGACAGAAGAAATTGCACATTAACAAACCATGGGCGTAACGTTTCATTTTTAAATTAATTAAGACTTTTTTGCGAAGACTGTCCAAATGTCGAAGTAGTCTGTCTTCTATAGCCCACTCTATAAAAATCATAAAAAAATCTGCTTGAGATAAAGCATGAATAATAATAAAAAAATTTCATACATTGTGTAGGTACTGTTTCGACTTGAATTCAAATTTTGTGACACTTAATCCGTTTAAAAAAAATACAAAACTCCATTGACATCAATTACATATGCAAATGATATAAGTAACTAAGGTATGTGCGGTGTTTTGAAACATGTTTAACAGTTATAATTCTCACATTGAATTGAAATATTTATTCGATGGGTCATACAAGCTATTTTTGACTTATCAACAATCATTTTTTGTTGTAGTTTCTACCTGTACTTTGAAAAACGTGTTAAAGTTTATATTTAGATTTCAAGGGCGATTTTCAGCTTATTCAAATTACCTTCGTTAACTTATAATTAATTTAATTAATCGACAATACAGCATAATACACTCACACATTCCTAATCGTGTTCCATTACATCCAATAATTCTTCTAATTCGTTGGCTTCCAAGTTTAATTTTTTTCTGGAAAAACGTGTAGAAGAATTATTCTCTTTCACACAAAATATGCAATACACTCAGGTGGTTCCTTTGTGAAAGTATGAGGTTCTACAAATAGTCCCTTTGCCATTGCAAATCTATCATTATGTTTATTCAGTTAGTCCAACCCTCTATCGTGATCCGTGGAAAAAATTAGAGCAAACTGCCTTCTTCTTATTTTCCTTTCTTCCTTAATGAAGCTGACGCCTGTTTCTTCGATTTGTTTCCTCATCCTGGCTCTAGATTTTCACTCCGCCTCTTTCGTGGTCGACCTCTACTCCGTGTTCCAATTGGAGATTTATCACTTGCTATTTCTACCAGTCTACCGTCTGTCATTTTTTGTTTTTAAGATTTTTAAGATTCCCATTCGTTAATTTTACTACATCACTTAATCACTCTGCCAACAGTGCTTCTGGGTGTAGCCTAATAGCACTTTTGCTCGCTCTAAGCTCGAAAAAAAAGAGGAGGATTGAGGGGACAAGTTAACAGCCTACCCCCCCAGATAACTATCTTCATGTACCGATATTTGCAAACATTCCCAATACTTGGTTTAAGATACGATTTCAATTTAATCTGTTAATTTGGGTCCATCTGCGTTTTGGTCCACATTTACTAACTACCTACACTTATTGACACATTTTGTTGTTCCTGATAAATTTGTTGCTTAGATTTTTGTGAAAATACATTGTCATTTTGCACATGTTACTTTTCACCCAGCTTCTCGCTTTTAGAGAGATTTTTTTAAAGGAACAAAGTCCTGAAGATTCCAGTGGTTAACCCAGAAGTCTTCAATATATAATAAGATCAAAACTTCCTATCAGAAGGAGACCACTTTGATCACCTTTATTTATGTGGTAAGACAAAACAGTGTTATTGGTTATAGGGTTCAAGGAGTAATTGAGGGTTAAGAACCATCAAAATAGATGGAAGTTTATCAGAAAATAATACAAACATAATTGAGCGACTAGGTTCGAAACTAGCGGCGAATCAACACAAAATAATCTATGATACGTTTTACGATTTGTTAGGTGAAGAAACTCTGTTACCAATATGTTCTATTTACTATACTGTGAATTTTGGTTGCTTTAAAAAGGGAACATGCACTGTATCTGATTGATGGAAGGAAAATAGACTTTGAGTCTACTATACTCTGTTCAAGGACTGAAACCGCATCCTAATTTTGTAATGATGTGAAAATGTTATCGATAATTTTGTATATTCACCATTTATAAGAAAGAACTTACCTTCTTTCTTCTATTGTGTATAACGCTGTTCTTTAAGGCATTTTAGTTAAGAATACCATTGCACTAAAGTTGAGGACGGTGGAATCTAGAATGTTTTGAACATGAGGAATGAGTCGGTCAAAAAATTGCTTATTTTCCAATTGCTTGTTGTTTGTTTCTTATCTGGCTACCTTTATCCGATGATTCCTCAATGGAAGTTTGTTGCACACCTAATTTAGTAAACTCTCACTCGTTTCGATTTGTGCCCATACTCTGATATCAACATAAATCATTAAGTATATATTATCTTGTTGTTAGTCTGCTATCCTTGAATAAGTTTAGGTTTGACTACTGTACAGTTTTTGGGTTACAAACCATTTTTTTTACTATACACCTTGTTAGACTAGGCAGCCAAGTTGCGCAACCAGTCGCTTACCTTGCCACGTTTTGGCTGTCGACTGGTTTCCTAAGCCGGCAACGGCACCGGCAACCACTGGCTGCTCAGTATTGTTGCGTTTTTTATAGGAAGGTTTGTTGAAGTTGGTCCTGACATAGGAGCTACTCCTCTGCAGGGCTGGAGTTGTGCTGTCCTAGCTAAATGGAGGAAAGGTAGAACCATTGGCCAGAATAGAACGATAAGAGAGCTCTAGTAAGTAAAAACGATTCGTCTTGTTTGTTTTTTGTTAATTTTGTTTTCTTTAATTTCTGAAAAATTTAAAGCTGCGGCTGCATTATTTCCCATCGTCAATCATTTGTCAGGTGAACTGGTTCACCAGGTTACAGGTCACCGAAAACCTGCAGCACCCAGTTGCATTCATTCCACGCAGGAATTTTGTCAATCACAGATCTCGGGGATTATTTATCGTTACGCTGTTTATCATTGTTTCTGGTGTTTTGCATTTACTTTCCCACCTCGCGAAGAAAACTACTATTAGTACCTAAATTAATTTTAATGTAATACTTTCTTGACTTAAAGTTACTACAAGCTTCTCTTATGGTGAGATGCATTTTCTCATTTGAGTATCTATCCCAGTTATGTCATCTATTAGATCAAACAGCTTGAACAAACTTGGTTTCGACATGCGAAAGTAATTAAAAAACTTTTTGTCATCTGCACAAAGTTCATCGGAAAGTGTTCTTAGAAAAAAAATTGTATAGATATGCATTGTCCTCCCTTTTCGTCTTCTTATTTTCATGAGTCGCGACAGCAGAAGTAAATACTTCTTTTTGACCGTCATTTTCACCAAACGTTCTGAACAGCGCACGTAGCATCTTCTTTCAAAATTGGTGATTTTCTGGCTACTCTACTGCTTGCCCTCTTCAAAAGCCAAACTGATTACTGGTTATCGGAGTGGTTGCCCAGGTTGCCTGCTTCGTCTAATAAGGGCTTAGGATTTTATTTAATATCATATTCTCCAAAAAAGTTAGACTAAGAGATTGGTATTAAATGAGCTTCACAATTTTTTATCATAACAGAAGTAAAGGTAGTTATCTATTGTACTTGGAATGAATTAATTCAATTGTATGTATTTGAAAAGCAGTTTTATGTATTAAATACTGATATAGTCCAAAATTTAAAAGTTAAAATTATGTTTGCAAAACCGTAATTCATAAAACTTAAATTAAAAAACATTCATTGGCAATTTTTGGGGCCTACATAATTGAAATAAAATTATAATTTGTTCGAAAATATTGAATAATACGATTATATTCGATTTTTAAAATTAGTCAAAAATGAATGAAATTTTAATTGTCGATTATTTGGTCAAAATATACAAACACATACCCGGATTCCAGGCGTAAATAGTATTGTTTGTTATAAAACATCGTACTGCATATTGAAAACGTTCATTAAATCTCATATTTAACCCCATATTCATTGGAATTACAATAGATATCAATTTAGATTTCAATATTTGAATGTAGTAATTAACAATTTATTGTTGATAAATAAATTTGGAGTTACGTGGAACGTTAAATATATTTTTTAGACGACGCCATCTGAAAGTTGTTCGATCTGTATTCGTTTATATACCGAAAGTTGCGTTTTGAGTGTTCCATGTAGTGAAAGTGGCAGTTCCGTACTGCAAAACACTTTCGGGACGTTCTGGAGTATACAACTTTTACTTCCTTAAATGTGACTCTAGCCACTTCAATGTTGACAGTTGACAGTTTCACTTCGATGACACAAACACATCTACAAATTGTATCGAAATCACAAACATATCTACAGAGATTCCATCAACATCTAGTAGATATATACAAATTCCATCTGCATCCAATCCAATAAATATTAATAATTGTCCTCGAGATATAACATTATTTTTGCAAATAATTAATAAATTAATATTGACATTGCAAATATCATTAGTATATTATATTGTTCAATAAATAGAATGTTTATAATTCTCTATTATTTATTTTTTTTCCTCAGTGTAATTGAAAAAGTTTTGGAACTTATGCGTCGTCTAAAAAATGTTGTATTTGTCTCGTCTGTTACTCGCATTGCTTCGTTTGTCTCGCAATTTTCAAACTCGTCCAACAAAATAGCACTTTCAGTCCTTGTTAGGCAAGTTTTGCACTACTTATATCTTATGCAGGATAGAATCTAGGAGAACAATCTGTATATATTTGAAAATGTGTTAAATAAGGGTGGCACCACATTAGCATTAGGGTAAATTGTAAAGGAAGCGCCAAATATTATTTATATAACTATTTTTTTGTCAGTCGATTGAGTCAACGCACGCATTGTCGTAGTGGAGATTTCAACAATTCTTAATCTCCGGTTGACCCCACTAACAGTATGTCCAGGTGAAAGGAATTCGCCTACCGGGCGATCGTTTTTTCCTGACTTCGACCGCACTCCGAAAGCGACGTTCACTTATCCAAGAGTTCTGAGACGTATTATTTTCCGGACATACCCTAAAATGGAACGCTACGAAGAAGCTGAATGTACACGAAGACGTGGGTCTAAACTATGGAGGGTAGAAAAAAATAGATCAATTTATTCAGTATATGATGAAGTGTCCGTCAAAATGCGTTTATTAACCACATTAACCTTAAGGTTAAGGAAGCGCCAAATATTATTTACAACTTTTTACACTTTTTTAATTATGATTTTTATAAATTTTTCAACTCAGTATACATCAATTCATCTACAATTTGTACATTCATACCATCATACCCCTTGTCTAGACTAGCGTCATTCTGTAAGGTTTTTGAACTGTTATAACGTATACAGCTGGACACTTTTTCAACTGTTCTCCCATGAGATATTTCTCTTTGCCTCTATCCTCCATACTATATTTGAAGATATGAAACATCAACTTGACATAAAAATAATTACTGTTCTGTTTGAAATGAGAAGGCCATTCATTCTGTGGTCGATTAACTTTAAATAATAATGTTTACATTGTTTACAATTGACATGCTTTATATTATAAAAAAATGAAACAATATTCACTACAGAGAGTATTCTCATATATCATCATCTATAATATCACAAGAGTTCCATGCATAAACAAAATATTGCGTTACTATAGCAACGAACAATAATTTATTAGAAGTGTCAGTGTAAAGTTTGAAATCAAAAAAGTAAACCAGAATTACGCAATAAATTAAAAGAAAAAAGATTTAAAAATGTATTTAAAAGGGGTTAGGAGGTAAGCTGATTTGCTTAATACCCTTGGTGATCAATGTCCTTCGTATACAACCGTGGAAAATTGGAATGCAAGCTTCAAAAGAGGTAAATTTCCCTTTGAAGATGATGACCGATCGGGAAGGCCAGTTTCTGTGTCAGTCCCCGAAAATATCGATGCAGTTCATGACATGATTTTATCAGACCGTCGAATTGAGCTAAAACGGATATCTGAAGCAGTGAATATTTCATATGAACGCGTTCATCATATAATTCACGTCAATTTGGACATGAGAAAAATTGCTGCAAAATGGATCCCCAAATGTTTTAATGTTGACCAAAAGCGTGCAAGGGTAGAAGCATCGCGTTCGATCTGTGCTCGATTTGAAAACGTTGTAGACTTCTTAAACCGAATTGTTACTATGGATGAGACTTGGGTACATTTCTACGATCCAGAAACAAAGCAACAATCGATGGAATGGCGGCACTCTGGTTCTTCAAGACTTAAGAAGTTTCGTGTCCAAAAATCTGCTGGAAAAGTTCTTGCTTCAGTTTTTTGGGATTGCCATGGAGTAATCATTATTGATAACTATTCGATATTACTGACATTACTGACCACGGGAAAAAATGAAAAACAAAAGAGGCGGAAAGCTATCCAAAGGTGTTTTATTTTTGCAGGACAACGCCCTTGCACACAAATCTCATGTTGCCCTGCAAAAAATTCGTGATTTAGGGTTTGAATTACTAGAGTTGGTAGAGCATGGCAGCGTTTTTTTTCTCATTTATCTTAAGATGATTTTTATTGCTCAGCTTCAGGTATGAATTGAGTGACTAGGATAAAAAATGACCAATAATTTGATTAACTTCTGATAAGTTGTTTCCAGTTTTTGAAAAATTGCTTACAGATGATGAGCGATCGGAATTTCTGTCGTCCTCTAACCCGGAATTGAGAATAATAGATTCGTTTTGATATTAGGTGTTCTTATACTTGACATCTTCTGTAGCAGACGCAGTAGATCCTTTTCATTCTTTATTCGATGTTTCTGCGACATGTGTATGAGGTTTCTTTGTTGGTCAGCCACGTGTGCTCGGCAGCAGATGTTTGGTAAAACTTTTTTTGTAAGATGTAGCTGCAGCTGTGGAACTGGATTTTCTTTTCTTTGGAAGCACTTATAACTTTATTCTTTTGGTTGTACGTCTAGGATCTGTCTTTGAATGAATTTATTTTCTAATAAAAAACTTGAAAAAACTTTTTGTGTACAAGCTTCGGTAAATATTACATATCTTTTCCACAACTCCATCCTCATAACCGGTGTCATGAGCTCGCTTAGTATTGAAAGCCTAGTCTTAAAGAATAATTACCAATTGTTTGTTCGAAAGATTTTCAAAATATACATATTTTCGCTCTTTACAGAATACCAGAAACTCTCAAATGCTTTTTCAACGTATTCAGGAACATTATAGGGGTTATTTCTAAACTGGAAGCTATTTCGAAGAGATTTATTGAGATTTTAAGACGTTTCCCGACATCAAAATGTGGATATTATAGCAAAACAAACAAAGTGTACTGCTATTGGAACAGTAGGCTAAATTTTTTATTTGAATGATTATCCTTTGCTGTTTTCTCTCGAGTTGGATGGGATTGTCTCCCAGTACTATAGATGCACCTCTACCAGTACCATGAATGGTCCTCAGACTCGTGACAGAACTTTTTTCTAAATCATCTGTCTTCGAACCCACATAAGCTTGACATGTTCCAAATATTACTCCATTTTTCCAAGGGGGCCCCACTGAATGATTTTGTAGGATCAAATTAAGTGGTAACAAAAGTTATTTTTATCATAAATCATCACGTGAATATCATTTCGACGTGATATTGATACTTGATGGTAACAACCAATTTAAATTTGACTTTCACATTAAAAAAAATTAACAATATGACCATTCGCGGCTATTGTAAAAGGGAAATTGTTTCCGCTTCTACTTCCAACTCATAAAAAAGTTTTATAAATATATATTCATTATGTAAATTACCAGTGCTATACGTAGATAAATAACATTTACTAGTTTCGTAAGACTGTTAAGTAATAAAAAGTGTTACCTTCGACTTGAGTGATTTTCAAACGCTGATTGAATTCTTTAATCACTTTCTCAAATATCAAACCAAACTTTTTATAGATAGTCCAAACAGTAAATTTACTTATATATTAGAAATATATATACGATTAGAAGTGACTTTCGCTCCCCTTTTTCAAAATTATTATAAACAAAATTGTAAATTTTTACGAGGTGTTGCTATTAAATAACGAGACTGGTGATATAAAACTTTTCAATTTTGATATTATGTATATTTATTTATTACCCCTACATCCCTTTATGTGGATCTTCTATTGTAGTAAACAGTGTAGGAAATCTTTTTCTTGTCAGTTTCTTAAGAATGCACGCCGTTTTTTCTTTTACGGGTTCAATATACTCAAATCTTGTTCCTCTTAATACAGATTCAATTCCTCATAAGTTATTAGCTTTTCTAATAAATTTGAGTAATTTTCAATGTGTGGGAATTTTAAGCACCAGTTTTGCACTCTCTTTCGATATTTTCATGCGTTGTTTTTGACGTGGAAAGGCGACCCGAACGTGAATCATCTTCAACATCTCCTCAACTATCTTGAAAACACAAACTACTGAAAAGCACGTGGACGCGACAAACATTTAGTGTCATAAATTTCCGTTATGGTTTTTTCTAAAAAAAAGTGCCACGGCTACACTGATTTGTCTATAGATGCGGTAGACATCGAAAGCCTGCTTCAGGCTTCTGTAGCAGCGCCAATCTCGTTACTTACCACTTAGCCACACCTCGTATTAGCGACTGTGGTTCAATAAGAGATGGCGCTATTAGATTGATATGTCACAGTAGTTTTGTACGATGGAGCTAGCTTGAATATCTTGTAGTTTGAAAGATGAAGCACCAAAAAAATTGATAAACAAATGTTGAAGTGTTTTGAGAAAAAATAACAAAAGTTTGTGTGTTTTCCATTAGTAGATAAGTCTTGGCTTCACAACTATTCTGCACTGAATTTAAGTATTGGACGAGCCCAGTACTTCGGTTTCTAAATAAGTTACGGTCCAAGGAACACTTTTGGGATGCGAAAGGAATTTCACTTGTGAAGTAATTATAAATTGGCAGAGCAATAAACGCAAATTACTTTTATAATATTTTGGAATAAGTGGATGTAAAACTTTTCTGGTTTACATAAGAAGAAAAATTGTTATTTATCAAGTTAACGGATAACCAGGGAATGCACTGCTGCCACATTCACTCTATCCTCCAGACTTGACTAGCTCTGACTGCTACCTGTATTCACACCTCAAGTATTTATGAAAAAATTATATTGCCAGGTATTATAAAATTGATTATTAATTCCACAAATGCTACTTCGGATAGTTAGATATTTAAAAAATTGTTTCTCTTCGTAATCATCTAGCTTTGTATCCTATGGGATTGAGAAGATATTCCAGAATAGTAATTATTATATTAAAGAACATCAAGCATTGTTCTGAAAGTTATAAGATCATTTCTTGTTTATGGTAAAAGATTTTTTCTTAGTTCCCACATCATCTAGGAAAATCTAACATAAGACTACTAAGCTAACATTATGACTACGTTATAGTTTTTGATCGATCTCTATTGAAGGCATCCAACAAAAATTGGAACTTCCGCTTCAAATATTCTTGTGATTTCTATTGTCCGGGTTCACTTTTAGTTTCATTTGCTGTTGATATTAAAATGAGTAATATCTTTATCATCGATATGTTTATTTATAGTAGACCTCCGTTTAATAGAAATGAAGTTTTAAACATTTTCATTTTCAACTGGTTCTATCTGTTAATAAAACTGCACGTGACTTTTGCAATTTCAATTTTAGTCATAATTACGTACTTTGGGTGCGGCACAACCTTCACTTTTGATTGTTCAGAGAATGCCTCAAATTGTAACAATTCTTATTGTTATAGTCGTGATCGATACAAAAAAACGTATTGCCAAAAAATATAAACATCATAAGCAAACTAATGGATAGATATTCAAGACATTTTTCAAAACATTGTATTCAAAAGATCAGTTGATACTTCGATAAATAAAAATTTAAAACCTTTTAAATTACAGCACATATAAATTAATTATCTGGCTCCTGAAAAAGTTCAAGTTAAAATACGATTTTTCCAATTTTTCTAGTATTATCAGTTCCATTGGCGGGGAAATTTAAAAATATATTAAGGCGAAAGGCAGCCCACAAATTTTCTGCCCCTAACCCCATATGCTCCCTTCGAGAATACATACTGGAGATACCCCTTGACACTTGACCATGTCATGGTTTCGAAAAAGGCCGGAGAGTTTGAAATTGGCCGTTGGTTACATTGGACTTGGGACAAAGTAAATTCATATATTGTTGAAGATTTTTATGCAATAATAACTAATAATCAGCGAATAATTGAATACGCAGATTATTTAATCGACAAATAAATATCATAGAACGCAACTTTTGCACCACTTTTAATATCAAGACCGCTTGACATGATACAAGACATCGTGCAATGCAAGACACAATATTTCTTTATAAAAAGCATGCGCAGATGAAAGTGATTTGATTGTTTTAAGCAAGATCTCGCACTTGCAACATTATCGGTTTTGTGACATTTTTATTGCGTGCAAGCTTCAATTCTAGGGAGGAGTCTGGTTACTTTTGGCTTCACAACCAACTAGTCCATCAGGCTCCAAAATCAAGACAGCAGCCGATATAATTATGGACTGACCACTTTTTCACTTCGTTACTTACTAAGTTTTGTTATTCATATTTTTAGCCGGCTACGAAATATTGAATAAAAATTGAGGTTAGGAATTTGTTACTTTTACTAATGGAATTTTTGTTAGTGGCAGCCATAATACAATGGCAAGAGACTTGCATAGTGCCAAGCGAAATGTAATATTTTGTCCCTGCATGCAATTTCTTGCACGTTGTCTTGCACGTTGTCTTGCACCATGTCAACCGGCCTTTACGACAGAACGAACATCTAATCATTTTACAGCAACTCCAATTCACAATTTTATAAAGCCGCTTAACATGATGCAATAAAACGAGCAATACAATGTTAGTCGCAATATTTCTTGATCAAAAGCAGGCGCAGATGAAGTTCAGTTGACTGTTTCATGCAAAATCTCGAATTTGCAGCATTATCGAATTGCTGCAATTTTTATTGCATGCATTTGGAAAAAACTGCATGCAATTTCTTGCACGTTCTCTTGCACAACGTCAAGCTGCTTATAATCCACACTCAAATGTTTCCAAATTATTAAATGTTCTTGATCTAGAAGGTGTCAAAATTATCTAAGGCATATGAGAATAACTTTAAACGTAGGCTAGATTTTGTGAAATTATTCAGATATTACTTCGAAAACATTGATTCTAATAATTATAATTAAAATTCCAAAATTTATTAATTTATTTCTGAATACCTAAGCAACTTTTGAAATTCTGATTGCTGAGTCTTCTTTTCTAATGAACAATGATCATCATCTATTGAGTCATGAAAATATTATAAAATTATTATTTTAAATTCAGTATGTTATCAATATATGTAAGTACGAATATTATTTAAGTACAAATCAAATGAAACGAACATCAGTTTTTTAAGCTTTATCAGACTTTTATTTAACAAGATAGAATTAAAAATCTAACTATTCTGATGTACGAGTACTATTTAAGGACAGATCAAAAAACGATTATGACCTAACCTATCCACACTCTCTCAGTTAAATCTCAAACCTCAGAATATCTTCAACAGGAACAATCCCTACAAAAATGTCTCAAATTGAGTTGTTTGATTAACACCAACACAAATAAAAACATAATAGAGGCTGTTTACAGCGACTTCGCTCCCCAGATATTGAACACCCACCATATAGCCCTGATTTGCTCATGTCCGACTATTTTTTATTCGCAAGTTGAAGGGCATGTTAAAGCGTAAAATATTTAAGAGCGAAGATGAAATTAAACAGGCGGTGTACGAACATATTGACTCTAAAGATGCATCATCTTTTCCTAGTGGCATAGAATCTTTAGTATGAGGTTCTGAAAAGTGTGTGGAAATATTTTTTTTTGGTAATTATCTAATAATATACCAAAATTTTAACGAAATCGGAGGGGTGTAACCTAATCTAGACAATTACCTTTTTTTTATTTATGACTTTTCCTTAGGTTAAGCTAAGAACTCAAGAAGTTAAACGTCGCATGGAAATGGTTCGTGTCCTCGAATTTTATCAAGTGTCTAGAATTTCCAAACTATTGTTTTATAAAAATTTTGTTTTAAAATGTTTAAATTCGAAATAACTGTTTTTAAATAAAATTTCTCAATTAGCTAAATAACCAAATAGCCAATGAATAATTGTGTAAATAAATTACTTCAAAATGTACACTTCAGTTTCCGCAATTTTTAAATAAATTAGTTTTTTTAAATTTTCATTAATATACTTTGTTCTCGAAGCCTACCCTGTTTCCGAAATATAGAATATTTTGGAAAATAGTTTAAATATAATAAAGATTATAGCCTTTATAAGCACTTTTCTAATATTCCCTGTTAGCTATAATAAAAAAAAGTGTGAAGCTAATTATAATATATTTTATTTGCCACATTGATTTCTGGTGTAAAATAATTGATAACCAAGCTAAAATAACCCACTCAAATTTAAATAACATCGAAGAACCCATTCAAATATTATAGGAATAGCACTTGTGTCGGATAGTGTCCAGGGGGGGCTAGAAGGTAGGGCCCCTGCAAAATTACTAATTCGATCATTTATTTTGAAAGCATCCATAGCAAAATTAGCATTTTTTTCCACAAATTTCATTTATTTTGTCTTATAATTTATATTTAATTTAAAGCTAATATATTACATTTAAAAAAGTTTAAGCTGATTTTGATTTTGTAGTGGGTCCCTATTTAATTTTAGCCACAGGTCCTACTACTTCTCAAACCAACGCTGGATAGCCCATGGCTGATTTAGACCCGAAATAAATTTCTGTAATAAAATTCGTTACAAGCAAACTTTTTCTAATTGATAGTTTAAATCGCCGTAGTTGCGAAACGGTTGGTAATATTACCATGAAACTTGGATCGATTCGCAATAACATCAGCATTAAATACGTCCAACTTTGCAAACGTATAGTCTTTCCATAGTACTTAACTGAACTCAATATTGTAGTCTACATGCAATAATGAAAACTGCATCACCGACGATTTATTGAATGGGTTGAAGTTATACGGAAAAGTGTATGGAAGTAGAGCACGTATGAGAACGATTTTTATTCACCGAAGAGCGAATACGTGAAACTAAACAAATATACCTGGAGAAAAATTTATCAAGCGGCATGTATGGAATTCTTATTGAGTTACGAAAAGTCAGACAATGTGATAAATAGTTGAAATAAAATAAATCTCTGTTAAAATAGAATACACGAAGAAAAATGGTAGTTCAATAGCGAACAAAGTAAGAATACGATATTTCTAGCTAACCATGTTTTTAACTTTCCTTGATTCCATTACTGGGAGGCTCATGCTCTAATCTTGGTCTTTTGAATGACAAAAATTTTGTCAAAAAAATTTTCTTTTTAGCACATTTTTTATTTTCGGGAAGAGCCAGACGTAGCTTGTTGCTAATGCTGATGAATGAAGAATAAGCAACTGGTGGCACAATGTCTTGATAATATTTCTTTCTTTAAGCATTGTTTCGGAAAAATTCCAGTACCCCTTGTAAAATTCGAAGTTTACCTTTTCATCTCTTCATTAAACCCAAATATTTACAATATTGAACACGAAATGACAATAATTTACATTCAAATAATAATGAAAACTAAAACTTGGTATTAACGTGACCTTAATTTGTTGTATTGCCATTCTAAACATTTTTTGCTTATTATATTTAAATAACAAACCATAACTTGATATACAAAATGGAAAAAAATAAATAAATGTAACAGAATAAATCTAAGTGAATCAATACTAACAACGAGTCGTCCCTTTCATCAATTAATTCACGTATCTGTTAACAGATACTCCACAAAAGCTTGCTACTCTTCGATCGGACGAAATCGATTCTCTTTGTGAGCTCATCCCATAGTTGTTCCGAATAATTCATGTCTGGACTTTTCGGTGGCCCTTAGGAAAAAGACATTGCCCTGCGTGAGTTACAATTTAGTGTCAAAAAAAAACGAGACATAACGTGTTCGAGAAATATACTGGGTATTCATGGATCTCGTACGTATAGGGACGAATAGGCATCAAAGCAAATTTTTCTCAGACCATTTTAGAGCCACCATGAAATGACAATTTGGTTGAGACATTGCCCTTCACGAATCGACGAGAATTTCGACAGTTTTAGTCTTAAACAAAATTTACTACGAATTAATATGATATATAAAAAAATTATGGCCTATTTGTACTACAGATAAATATCCTTAAAGATTATAAACTCATACAAGATATTAATTTGGTTAGTACGTGGGTTAAGCACATTTTACCGATAAGTGGCAATCATAATTCAGAAAGTATCGATAGCTTTGTTCGCGGGTCTAATTCCGAATCAGTTTAGGTCCATAGTTGTTCTAAATAATTAATGTCTGGACTTTTAGGTGGCCCTTAGTAACGAGATATTGAAAGAGTTTGGAGAGCCTGTAATATTCTCTAACAAAATTGAGAATTGCATTGCCCTGCGTAAGTTACAATTTAGTCTCAAAAAAAACGAAAAGACATAACGTGTTGGAGAAATATACTGGGTATTCATGGATCTCGTACATATAGGGACGAATAGACATCAAAGCAAATTTTTCTCAGACCATTTTAGAGCCACAATGAAATGACAATTTGGTTGAGACATTGCCCTTCACCAATCGCCGAAGGTTTTAGTCTAAAACAAAATTTACTACGAATTAATATGAAAAATAAAAAGTTAAGGTCTATTTGTATTACAGATAAATATCCTTAAAGTTTATAAACTCATACAAGATATTAATTTGGTTAGTACGTGGGTTAAGCACATTTTACCGATAAGTGGCAATCATAATTCAGAAAGTATCGATAGCTTTGTTCGCGGGTCTAATTCCGAATCAGTTTAGGTCCATAGTTGTTCTAAATAATTAATGTCTGGACTTTTAGGTGGCCCTTAGTAACGAGATATTGAAAGAGTTTGGAGAGCCTGTAATATTCTCTAACAAAATTGAGAATGGCATTGCCCTGCGTAAGTTACAATTTAGTCTCAAAAAAAACGAAAAGACATAACGTGTTGGAGAAATATACTGGGTATTCATGGATCTCGTACATATAGGGACGAATAGACATCAAAGCAGATTTTTCTCAAATCATTTTAGAGCCACCAAGAAATGACACTTTGGTGGAGACATTGCCCTTCACCAATCGCCGAAGGTTTTAGTCTAAAACAAAATTTACTACGAATTAATATGAAAAATAAAAAGTTTAAGGTCTATTTGTATTACAGATAAATATCCTTAAAGATTATAAACTCATACAAGATATTAATTTGGTTAATACGTGGGTTAAGCACATTTTACCGATAAGTGGCAATCATAATTCAGAAAGTATCGATAGCTTTGTACGCGGGTCAAATTCCGAATCAGTTTAGGACCGATCGCATGCTCAATTTCAACATTGAAGAGAACGACATTGTTGAAAGTGCGCATGCGATCGATCTTGAATTTATGTGTCTGTAATAAAACATTTCACTCTGAACCTATGTTAGACTAATTATGAGCCGCATGAGTAGTTTCCTAACCTAACAAAATAAACGAATTTCAGTTTTATTTTGCAATTTCTCGGAAGGTATTAACAGGTACCATTCTACCTTCTTGTTAAATAAGAGACTGAAAGATTTTGCGATTACTTTTTAAATTCGTTTTTCGACGTCAGTTTAAATAATAATAAAAAATAGCGGGTATAAGCTGAACAGTAATAATCATGAGAGTCAACAATTTCTTTGCTTACGAGTAATAGAATTATAGGAAGAAGCTCGTGCACAAATTTCTGGCGATTTCTGACGATTTTTTTGTGCACATTGACAAAATAAAAAATGTATATTCCTATTGGTATAAAATTAATAATAGGCCATTTGAGAACGCGGTTTTTATTTAAAAGAAAATCTGCTTAACCAAACAGAATTCTATGACAATCTACTATTAATCTCATTCATTCATCATGTTTATCTTTTTTATTTTCAAAATATCAGTTTTCTTTATTATATGTACTCAATTCACGGTTTCGTTTTATTCTATTTTGTAGTCTATTCGCATAAATTTTCGTTTGTTTTATATGAAAATTAAAAGTTTTTCTTTTGTTGAAGACACTAGCTCGTTGACTTTAATGGTTTTATAAAATGTTTTTACATTTAAATGTCCCAACAGAATACTTAAAAAGACTTGTACTTGAATACTATATATTCAAAATATGGGAAAACATACAAGTAATCTAATCTAATTTTTGTGCATTAGTGAAGTTCACATTAATTTGTATGGATTTTATTACTCCGCTATTTTCCAAACTTTTCTAATGCACATACTTTTATGTATGAAGGAATTTTATGACATTATCGATTCATATACCATAGTTTAGAGAATGAATATTGATTTATTTACATTTTAACTTTACAAATTTGATACAAAATTAACGTATCTAACAAAGTTTTCGGAAAAAAATAGTAATGTAATTTTGAAACAACGAAATAATGTTAACAATTCATTCATTCAGCATTTTTTTTCTAACATATAGTTAATAAGAAACACGATTTAAATTATAAATAACGGACCATTTTCTACCATTGCGCGTGATTTTTGCTAAACGCACTGCATCATATTCTGGACGGTGTTATTGTCAATTTTGGGAATTTTTTGAAATATTCCAAGTCGAGCTATTGGTCATTCTCAGCTGCTAGCCCTTATCATACATTTTTCTGCTCAATATCTCCCAAAACTTTGAGCATAATTATTGCTAAACGCGTTGTATCATATGCTGGACCGTGTGATTGTCAAAGTCAAAGCTATTGTTCATTCTCAGGTCCCTCAATATTGCACAAAACTCTTCGATAGGGCGATCTGGGGAACATTTTGGGGATTATCTTCATCCAATACCAATGGTATATCGTGAGCTTTAACCAATCTATGGTTATTAAGACTAGTTACTGGCCAAAATATATTCAATTATTGGAATGATGTGCATTGATGTGTTTAATTAAATCAACTAATTTTGGAAAACGTATCCCTGTATGTGCATCCAACGTCGTACCTTTCACATGACTGATATAAGGATGTGAAATGTCTGCTTCAGATATGACACACCAGACCAAAACTTTATCTTCAAATTTATTTTTGGAATTAAGTCATTGGAAAAATTTTCTATGTGTTAAAGGGAAATATTTATCGTCATCCATGATCACAGATCTATTCTCTGTTATTGCATGGCAGCAAATCGGAATTCTGCGCAACTGATCTTCAGTATATTTGGGACATTTCTTTCCATTCTCTTCAGCTCTCGATTGATGGTGATGTGAGATCGGCGATCCAACATTCGAATTGTTCCTAATTTATTTTTCAAATATTCCACTAAACTATTAGTCAGAGCTTTAGGCCATTTTTGGAAGGTTTAAACATGGTATTCCTTGTTCACATAAATTTGTTTTATAAATGGTCGAAAGTACCAATATTTTGTTCTCAAAATGTGTTCAAAATGTTAGTTTTGAGAACCGCTCAACTGAAATGTATATATTACTTAACTTATACGCCATAACTAAGATGACAAAAATTTAAATGACATATGTAAAATCTTTGTTATTTAGAATTAATTTGAGGGCAACAACTTTTTTCCGAAAACTTCTGTTATATACGTTACATTGATAAAGTTCTTTTTTGAGTAATATTTTTATATCCGCATAAAAAGAAACGTATTTGAAAGTGTACCTGGAATTGTAAATAATAAAATTTAGTCTTCAATATATCAAATTTATATTTTGAGTAAACTTTTGTTTACTCAAGAAAGTTTTAAATCGTATATACCCGTTTCGAAATATCATTTTGATTCAAAACTTTTATCTTAGCGAGTTACTAACTACAAATTTCCCCCAAATTTAATGCCAAACAATAAAATGAAATACTTTTTTCAATTTGAATCAAAATTATCTGAGTATTAACTGATATTCATAGAAATATCATTTAAAATTGCGGTGCGGGATGAAAATTTTGTATAAAAAGTTGGTTTTGAGGAAAAAATTACTAGAGATACTAGATAGTAGTGGGACAATATACATAAATGAAAAGTATAGAATAGAATGAGGATGATAAAGATATTTGCAATTCTTGTGCCTATGGAATATTGATCAGGTACGAATTTAACTTTTTCCTATCAGTTCCCATAAAATGCAGGGTTATAGTAAAGTAGGTAAGAATTATATTAAAAGTTATAAAACTTCAGGTGAGATACAGGTAAATAAGTGACCCTATCTTGAGAATTATTAGTAGAAAACTTTTTTCTACATTGAATGGTTTATTTTCGATGAAATGGTCCGAATAATAAATATAAAAACAAAGGTACTTCAAATAAATTTTATATTTTTATAATAAATTTCAGGTTAAGAATTATACAAAATTCTATGCAGGCAATGAAAAAACTTGACAAAAAAAGACAATTAGAATAATTTTAGTGATGTTGTTTTGTGTCATTTTCAAATTCCGAATCTCTCCGAATATATTTTGATCAAAAAGTGCCTGTATCTAACAAAATTATCGAAAGATTGATGAAGCATAAATTTATTCAACAGAACTTTTCAAAACAGAGTATTATAAATGATTTAAATGTATGTAACTAAATAAGATATGCGAAAAATCTGGTAAATTAAATATTTTTTGCGTTGACTCTAATTTTTAAAATATATTGTCAAATATTGTTTTTTATCTATGCATCTGAACTAAATAATAAAAAACGGTTCTAACCTGTAAATTGATGCCCTTATACAAAGTATCGGTTCTTGCAGGTGGTGGAACGTCCTTCCACCTGAGTACACCCATAACAGCCTGTCTTACCCACCCCCTGGGTATAGTGTTTCTGTCTGTTTCCGCCAGAGTCCTCATGAGAACTCTTCAAAATTAACTAAAAAATTTCACTAAACCACCCGACTACATTCCCTTTAAAAAAACCACACAACACAAAAAATAAGTTCACTTCTTAAATCAGTCCCAACAGTCACATAATTAATTGTCAACACAAAGCGCGTGTTTTTACGTAAAAAACCGCAAATTAACAATATTTTTGACGTTGCTTTCTTACAACGTAGCAAGTCGTGAACGAACTGAACCAAACAATCCAAACATTTGAAAAGCGGTCTCACAATGTGCCGTGCGCCTTCGGGTCGAAGTCGCCCAATCAGAACACTGACGGCAAGTGGAACAGTTGTTTTCGGTTACAATCGACTCCATTCGGAGGTTTCAAACTTTAATAATGTGAAAATTTACGTGTTTTGAAAACAAGATAGATCAAGATTTGAATGATGGGGTTCAAATCAGTTCATTACTTTTTGTTTTCTATTACGTGAAAAATAAACAAAACAATTTGTTGCTATACAGAACGTATCGAAAAGCTCAATAATGTTTAAATTTGATACATTGATTTAAATGTCTATTAGGAATACAAATTTTCTCCAACATATATGTATTGCAATATAAGAAGGGAAGGAAAAGCGATGTATGGTGCTTGATTTGCATTGTCTGCCAAAAAACTTGTAGCCAAATACAACAATATAAATACAATCTTCATTATAAGATAGAAATTGTTTTAACGTAATATACTTTAATTGGTAGAAAATACCCAAAAACACAATAAGTAACATTATATATCAAGAACCTTCTACTAATTGTAACGCTGTCTATATAGGGCAGACATATTAGTATTTAGAAAATGGATTAAAAGGTCATCAATACGATAAGAAACAAACCACGAAATAACAAAAAAAAATAAAGAATTAAAAATTCTTAGATCAGAATCAAATACACGAAAAAGAGAATTTTGAATCAGAAGAGAACTAAACTCTAACATCTAATATCGTCACTTTTTCTTAATGAGTTAGCTTCTTCACACAACACAATTGTTTATTAAACCTAAGTACACAATGGTTATTATATACCTTCAGTTAATTTGATGTTGCCCAATTGGAAAATGACAATACGAGGATATATTGGAAAATTCTTAGCCTACTATAGGACAAAACAAAATTTCAATGTCAAAATATTCTATTACTCAACATATTCTCCTCTTAATTGGATGTATTTACGACCTTTTAAACTTTTTTTCAGTTGAGGAAAGAGATGATAGTCGAATGGAGTCAAATCTGGTGAATAAGGGGGGTGTTCTTGTAATTCAAACCACCCTAAATCACGAATTTTTTGCTTGGCAACATGAGATTTGTGTGCAGAGGCGTTGTCCTGCAAATACAAAACACTTTTGGATAGCATTCCGCGTCTTTTCTCTTCAATTTTTTTCCGTAGAGTGGTCAGTGAAGTCAAATGGTAATCTCCAATTATTGTTCTTCCCTTATCCAAAAAATCAATCATGATTACTCCATGGCAATCTCAAAAAACTGAAGCAAGAACTTTTCCAGCAGATTTTTGGACACGAAACATCTTAGATCTTGGAGAATCAGAGGGTGGCCATTCCATCGATTGTTGCTTTCTTTCTGGATCGTAGAAATGTACGCAAGTCTCATCGATAGTAACAATTCGGTTTAAGAAGTCTACATCGTTTTCAAATCGAGTACAGATCTAACGTGATGCTTCTACCCTTGCACGCTTTTGGTCAACATTAAAACATTTGAGGATCCATTTTGCAGCAATTTTTCTCATGTCCAAATTGAACTATATGATGAACGCATTCGTATGAAAGTGCTTCAGATATCCATTTTAACCCCATTCGACGGTCTGATAAAATCATGCCAGAAACTGCACGATATTTTCGGGGACTGACACAGAAACTGGCCTTCCCGATCGGACATCATCTTCAATGAAAATTTACCTCTTTTGAAGGTTGCAGTCCAATTTTTCACGGTTGCATACGAAGGACATTGATCACCAAGGGTATCAAGCATATCTGCTTTCCTCTTAACCATTTTACATACAGGTACTTGATGATACTCCAATTTTTCGATTATCACAATTTCGGTGGACATCTTTTTTCTTTTAATTAAAAGGGTTCATACCATCGAAGACCTTAACAAGGGCGGAAACGTTGCCCGAAATATCGATATATCGATATATATACCTTTGCTTATCGGAGAACATGAAGTTCAGAGATCAAATTTTTCAAGACTACATCAGAACTGGATCATCAATGATTGGAAACGAGTTTTTCGATGAAACTACAGTTATCCTAAAAGCTCCAGATGGACGTGAGCGTGTTGTTTTTGGGAGGAATTTGCTTTGATGTTTGTCCAATATTACTTAGACAACATTATTGTCGAACATGTAACGCCTTGTTGGGAGTAATTTTTTATTTATACAGGACAACGCTCGTCCTCACGTGGCTAGACAGGTTATTGGCTACTTACATGATGTCAATATCCCTTTATTAAAGTGGCCATCTAACAGTCCGGATATGAATCCTACAGAACACCTATGAGATTGTCTCAAAAAGAGGATTTCGAAGTCATAGTCCCACTGTTTCTAATCTCGATTAACTTATAGAGGTCGCTATTCAAGAATGGGAAAATATACCTCAAGCTTTTGTTGAGGATTTGATATCAAGCATGTATCATAGAGAAGATATAGTCTTAAATGATTATGCAGGGAGACATTCTTTTATTGGAAATGGTGAGTACCAACATTCTAAAAACATTTTATTCTGCTGGCTGATCGGCTGGAAATTTCTGGAGGTTATGGACTATAAAAATATTGTAACAGCTATTTTAAACAAAGTGACGAGATAATAAAGTATCACATTTTAACGAAGTAAAACATAGGTTTTTGTCAATTTTATGTTATCCAAAAGCATTTATGTCAACATAATATGAATAAGTTTTCACACGAAAAAGATCCGTAGAATAGATGAAAATCATTTTTTTAGAATGATATATAGAAATCACTTGTGGGGAAGTATAGGGCGCTACAATATTTTCCAAAATGATATAGGTAGCTGGAAAATTATACAGTGTATAAGTACATCGACGTTGGATTGGATTTGAGCTAGATAGTTAATGCTATAATGAGTAGGTGTCGGTATCGGGTATAACCTAACTGTTTGGAATATTTCACATTCCTCCAAGCTAGTTTGCATAACATCGTTAAATTAATGGATTCTATCTGGATGTCAGAAAATAGTTATACATAATATAGATATAAATAAATACGTTAAAAGTATAATATTAATATATGTATGTCAAGATTTTCGCTTACTTTAATTTTTTTGGTACAAAACAAATATTCAAAGAATAGATTTTTATTCCCAGAAATATTTACATAATAAAAATGTTAATCGGAATCTGAGTGCTACAGGAAGTAGAATAAGAAGTGAAGTGAAGCATTCGATAATATTTCCTATACAAACCTAAAAAGACTTTTAGAATTTCTCAAATCCACTGATATCAAGCTTAAATCATTTAGAATTCGAGTGTAGTAGTAAATGGGCATTTTTTTCAAGAAGATACGGAATCCAAGTAACGGATTTCACCAGGAGAGCTGATGGATATGTGGGACTGCCGAAACCTACCAACTAAACCGTCATCTTCTGTCATCTCCTTCCAACCAGGGACTATTGTGATATTACTTCTGGTTGGTGGGTCTGTCCGTGTATGTTGTTTGGTGCGTTTCTATTATGATATGTACGTACTAGGCAGCCGTCTACATTCTTTTGCCTAAGAGTTATCTCTGTATAGGTAGCAATCAGTTGCAAATATTTTACCATGTGCAGCATCACCTTGACGAAATTGATGCTGCCGACAGTCTTCTCTACCTCCTCTCTTAAACCCCTCCAGTGGTTACGCTCGAAGAACATTTATTTTGTGAAGAGCGTCGGGAGTAGCCTTTGCCCCGTCAAAAGCTGTGTAATGTAGTAAGTTCACCCCTCCAAACTTCCACATTCTAAGGTCTTTTATCAGTCGTCGCATCCATTCAGCTGATTTCTCTTCTGTCCATCGTTGTTGCAACTTTCGTATTGTTCTAGTGCATTCGATTATTGTCGCATCCTGTCGTGTTATATCTGAGCTACTTCGGTATATCCTCTCACGCTCAAAAGCCAGGAGGTCCATGGGAACTAGGGATAGTCCGGTAGTAGCTGGTGATTCTCAGTGTACCTTGTACCATAGTTATCGTTTTGCAATTTTTTTTATTCTCAGAGCGTCTGACCAAGCCTCCGCCTCATACAGAAGAATTGAGTGAGTTGTCGCCAACAACAGACTTAGTTTCTCCGACAGTGTTTCGTTAATATTTGCTCAAATATGCTGTCCTCTCGGCCGCTTTTTGAGTTGTCTTTCGTACGTGAGGGCAGGAAAAAATCTTCGTATTTAAGGGCACTTCCCAATACTTTATTTCGCATCTAGACTCTATTTCCTTGTGAGAAACATCAGATCAGTTTTTTCCGTATCGAGTTGAAGTCCGTGATCTGTCATCTATACCTCTACTCGTCTCATTGGTTTAGTTTAAGCTGCGCTAATTTTGCAGATTGTTCGGTGAGCTACGACATCATCGGCGTCAGCACACAAAGAGGCCATTCCAGTCTAAGTAGACTATCATATAAAATATTCCAAAGGTGCGGTCTCAATATAGATACTTGAAAGACCCCTGCGGTAATTTGTCTAGTCACCTGTTCTTTTGTCGTCTCGTAGATTATTCGCCTGTTTCTCAGATAATCCTCCACCACTTGGGTCAAGTAATCTGGGATCCCGAAGCGGTCTTTAAGTGCTACCCACCTGGCTGTGTTCAAGGCATTTCTTCATGTCTAGTTTTGCTAACATTACGATTGGTCGCACCGCATAGCAGTGTCTGTCTGAAAGGCTACCTCTTGTTTATATCCCATCTAATAGTCTCGGTCTCAGTAAATGTTCGAATAAATTACCGGCAGTACTTAGTAAGCTCAGCGGTCGATGGGTGGTCGGTGTATTCGGGTCACCTTTGTCATTAGCGTCTCCACCTTCCACCGGTCGCTGAAGGTGCCTGTTGTCAAAAACGTGTTGTACAGATCGAGGAGGATCTCCAGCCTCAATACTAACGGAACTAATGGTACATGATCATCGAATAAAAGTTGATTTTCGAATGCTACAAACTAGCCAGAGAGAGGTGCAGCTGCTCTGAACTCCTGGACATAGGAACTCAGGAGCAGAGCTTTACTCGCGGATTATGGAGAATCTAAACTTTAAAAAAGGAAAAAACAAAAAGGCGTGGCTCCTGTCAAAGAGTTGCGAAACCTTCATAAGTGAAACATACCTCTTAGCCTAGGCGACTGAAATACTACAACAAAGTAGGGGATAACACTTACTCTAACATGATCACATGGCCACAGATACGACATAGACAGGGCCTCCGATCTAGATTGTGGAATAGGGAAGGTACATATCATACACATTATCTGCAATTCTTCGGCTCTTATAACAGCACAAAGAAATATCCTAGGATTTGACATAGTTGGAGAGGCCTGCTTACATGCCAAAGACATCCGGGAAATGCTCCAATCCTGTGGAACCTCTATGAGCTAGGGCGAGGCCCACGCAAATAGACCGATTAGAATTCCCAATTATTGGTAATGATGTACCTCAAAGCAGTTTTCAGTTCTACTAGGTACACACCTCTGGTTTGTAATCCATATTGTACTCAAATAAATTTTTATTGGCGTAGTGTATTTCGAGGATCGGAATTGAAAATAATAAAAGGGAGGAATTATCTTGAAATTAATAACAAAGACCATTATTTTTTTTATGCGTCTATATAAATATGATCTTTGAATGGTTAGAATACTAGCATCAATTTCTGAATTTAGTACTTATGCTCAGACTCGTAAAAATCACATTTAACTGTCTTTTACTACTAATTGAGGTCTGCCTGTCACATTAGTTGTCAAAATAATACGCTTGTGTGAATGTCGAGAATCGAGAAATGTCTTGAGTTTCCAAATCGAAACTGGTCAAGAAAATATCGAGAAAAATTCGATTATCGATTCTATCGGTGAGATGTTGACAGCATTTGATTTCAGCTACCAATGAAATTAAACTTTTATCTTCTAATAAAAAACTGTCAGCCGTAATTTTTCTAAAGCAAGAAATTTCTAGTCTCATTTTTTACAAATGAAAAGTTGTTTTGAATCAACATTCTTACAACTTTTTGATACAATTTTTCCATAACATGAGAAATTTGAAGATTCGGTAACTTTGATGTGATGTATTAACCGAAATACCATAATATTTCAATCTAATAGTTGTTTCATAAAAATAAAAGATGCCTAGCCTGATATGCGTGTGCCTAACTTAAAAACAGAGGAATATTTCGTTGAAAAAATAACATTCAAGAGGTTTAAACCTCATATGCAATTAATTTAATAATTTTATATGTGTGGGAAATAATACTAAAGAATGCTGGTATTTTAATTCTTCTAAAGAAACTTAATACCTGTGTCTCTTACAGCGGCAGTTCTTCGAATGCAAAAATGATTATTTTTTACGAAATATCTGTGGGAACCATCATCAATCAAATGCGTGCCCTAGTTATGCAATCGCCGCTGGAATTAATTAACTAAACTAAAAAACAGAGAGAGGGAAGTCTTACCACTTCTATTGTCTTCTTGCCATCCATACATAATTTGTAAAAATTTAAATTTCATCTAAGAGTTATGGTACAAATATAATTTTGTTAAATGAGGCCTTGTCAGATTTACTTTGTAGAAAAGAGAACAATGTTGAGAAAAGTCGATATTTCTAATTTAGTACAAGGTGCTAGTTCTTTTTTGTTGTAAAGGTCTTGTGAATGGAAATGTATTATCTCTCTTAACTTGCGACGTTTGTAATTTTTCATATAATCATTCAGTGAAGAAACTTAAGATTACAAGAAAAACGAAAAGAATAGGTAACTCATTTATGTGGTAATGTATGTGAGGATAAAAAGTTCTCAATATAATTTATTATTTTTTTAAGTGAAATTAATATTTAAGTAATGGAAAGAAAAAGAAAATTTGTTGTACAGAAGGAAATTTCACTTGTTCATTTTGAATTATGTTGTGGATAAAAATTTTTGTTTGCTTATCTCATTGAATAAACTAATTTCTATTTTTCTTTCAAAATTTTGGTTGAAAACAATTTTTCACAGTAAAGTTATACGCTTCAGTTGCGGATTTACATACTGGCCGTCTGTAGGTTATTAATTTGTTGCTTCCTCGATAAAATTTCAACTTCATATTTTGAGAACTAAGGTATCGTGTAAGATTCTTGATTACGAGGTCTGCCTATTAAATAATGAGACTGGTTACTAAAAACGGTTTTATTATAAAAAATTATTCTACATTCGAATGCTACTCTTAAATATACTCCCCTCCCCTCGCCATACACCTTTCCATACGTTTTTTTTTTCATTGATCGGAGCAGTGCTGGAAGTTTTCTTTGGTGATGGTCTTTAGGAGCTCTGCCGTTTTGTGCTCTATCGCTTCCAAAAGTCACATGGTGCCAAATCTGGTGTTCGAGCACTGGAGTGCGCTTACTGGCTAAATACTGCTTCACAGATAGCGTGTTATGGTGCGTTATCCTGGTGCACAATCCACGAGTTCTTCCACAACTCGGGCCGCTTTTTACGAACTCGTTCTCGCAGTATTGTCAAAACGGACAAATAGTAAGTCTGGTTAACAGTCTGGCCCTTTAGAGCCCATTCAGATATCACGATACTGTTAATGTCGAAACGTTGCTTCGAATTTTGATTTTCTCTCTCGGCCCTCACTAAAGCGCTTACACTACTCAAAAACATGCGCATGTGATAGAGAATTGTCCCCATGGGCCTCTTGCAACAATTTATAGAACTCAGCTGGAATTTTTTTCAATTTAATGAGAAATTTGAGATTGGTATGTTTTTCGTCACGAATGGTTTTCGGCACGAGAAAAAAACGTTTTCCTTTCAAACTGCTATTGCACAAATACTATAATAGTGACGGAAACGTGTTTTGGGACGTGCATAGACAAGATATCTAGATATCCAACGGACTAATCGTTATTTACCCCACCTGTTTAGGGCGCCCTCTAGGCGCGCAGTCTCGTTATTTAATAACCAGACCTCGTATATTACAAAGAATTGTTAAAAGTCATTATATTAAGCAAACTTAAATCTTGTAACAGTTGTGAATAAAGGTATAGTTTCTTTTAAAACTATTCAAAACTTACATAACGAGTAAATTTGATAAATATTTCCCATCACATTTGCAGTTTTTTAACAACAATAAGATAAATATCTTTTCATAATTATCTGTAGGTATTAAAGTTCAGGTTAAATTGTAAAAACATTCCAATTTACTTTTGCGCATCTTTATAAATTCGCAAAATCTTATTTATATTGTCGTATGAAAAGGTGTCTCTATAAATGAAAGAGCTAAAGCATTAAGCATTTGTAAACTTTTGAAAGAAAGGCTTCTCTCACCTTAACAATTTTTCGCTCGTGTACATAGAGCAAATACGAAGTAAAAGATAAAAGAAAGCTTTAAAAGTATGTGCATTCCTGAACTAATTCCGTTTCTAAATCATTAGGATATGGTAATAATTCATTCAATTTCATATGAAATGAAAATTTCGAGCGAAATCCGTTATAGACCTCTTGCATTTTTGATAACGGATATGTAAGACAACTACAAACATGTTAATTCTGGAGTAATAGCAATAGCAGCCATTCCAATATCTTCTTCAGGTATATCATCAAATCTTCTTGTTTGTTTTCTTTACTTATTTCTTTAGTATATTCTTACTATTTACTCCATCGGATTCGTGAAGATAAGCAAAACTCGTCTTCTAAGTGTTACCAATAATTTTATTTTGATTTTATTTATCGAAATCAAAAATTGCCGAACACAAAAATTTGCCATCCTAGGCTGCAGCCTACGTAGCCTGCTGGACAGTCCACCACTGATTTCTTTCTACCCTTTTAGAGCATGTGATAAATCTGGTAAGTAGTGACGTTTAGTACTCAACAAACGGTTTCAGCTATGATCCTTTGTCAAGATGAAAAATAAAGCCGTTGGATCTTTTTATAAGTTTATTTCTTCCCCACGTCGCTTCTCAAACATACCAGTAGGTTTTTTGTGAAATATGCACTATGCTCTTACTAAAAAAACCATAATAACCATGAACTCGATGCTCAGCTCTAATTGAACGAGGTAACACACTGCTTTCCCAGTGAGAACTATGAATTTTCGTCTTAAGGTCATAAAGACTGATTTAACTTTTATTCTAAGCTCGAATTTACATAAAGACTATTTTTCAATCCTATGTAAAATCACATACAATCAAGGTCCTCTCATTCCCAGCTGCCCAACTTGATATTTGTGAGTTTGACTCAAATACAGAGAACTTTTTCGTTGAAAAAATAACAGAACGTGGTGAGACACTGCTTTTCCATTGAGAAATGTGAATTTTCGTCTTAGGGTCATAATCAAAGATGAAACTTCCATCCACAGTACGGATGTTGCCATAAAGCTCTCATTCCTAAATGTTCCATCTGATATTTGTGAGCTTAGCTTAAGAACAGAGACTTTTGATTACTAAGTTGGAAATTTTGGAACCGTTAGCGATATTCATACTGAACACAATGTTTAAACTTCACCAACACTCACAATTGCACTGTCTGACGCACGTTTCGATAACCAAACTATCGTCTTCAGAGATTGAAGATAAACTGCATCCGGGATGTACCTGCACGTAACGGTGATACTCCTAAATACATCATATTCCAGCCTATTATTATTGTAATTTTTTTCTTATTTATTTATACGATTTTTATTCGTAGGGAGAATTAACAAACACTGTCTCTTACGATTTCAACTAATTTAAATAATTTGTTTAAATTCTTCGATTACTTTCTATTTTGGTCTGTTCACTACGACTATTTATTATAAACTCAACTAAACTGCGCTACAGAAACTCCTTATCCCAAAAGAATTCTAAAAGTTCTAGAAAATAGAGAAACAGATAAATAAATAGACCTTTCTTAGAAAATATTCAAAAGAAACAATGTAAATAAACCATATGCCATAATAAAAAGTAATACAAAAAAATAATTATCATAGGCGGCGCGTGCGTTGAATTTTAGAATTCCACTACTACCAGACAGGACCGGCTCCAGGGCGGAAATGCATTAGTATATTATTCTGAGCTCCCAAAGTGTCTAAAAGTGAATTGAGTTTCAAAATGGAATATTCTACGTTCGCCTTTTTCTCATTGAATATTGCGAAAATATCATCCAGATACCAGTATCAAGTCCTGTGAAAATACGGAAACTCTTGACTAATTCACTTTTCACATGAATAATTCAACTACGAGTATAAATGATGATAGTCAATTGCCCATAGCTGTCCCTACATCTTGTTTGGAGAATTCATTTGTGTATTGAAAAAAGTTTTGCTTCATACATATTTGTGTTAACTGTAAATAGTCTTCGATTACATCAGCTCCCAAATTATTATTTTGGTTTTTATCACAAATACGTCAATAGAGATTTCATAGAACATTTTAGTCCCTACATTTTTCGAGTTTGAATTTTTGGAATCAAAATGTGGAATTAATTGGTCATCCACCGTACAGTCCTGGTTTGACACACAATTATTTCTTCCTATTCCTGAAGATCGAAAATAAATTACAAGCTCAACGGTTCTCTATACCTAAAAAAGTGGTTGATGCATCCAAATCATATATTTTGGAGATAGCTCAATCCAAATGGAAAAAATGCTGCGACAATTGGTTCAAACGCATACAAAAATGTATTGATCTTTATGGAGAATATTCCGTAAAACCAAAAAGCCAGATCCAATTATAAATATTTCAACTACAACCTTCGTATACATAAAATTAATAATAAATTTTGATTTATAAAAGTGTAGAATAAAAAATATCCATCCTCGGATACAATTTAACGTAATTTAAATACAAAATTAAATGTTCTATCTTCATCAAAACCCATTTCTGATACTTCTCAGATTATAACGTTTACCTTTACTGATTAAAATAGTCGGGATTATCAAGGAAAACGTACTCAAAAAGATGATTTTAATAATGGAGATGGTGGATTTTATTTCTTTGGTACAAAATGCGTTTCTTGATTAGGCTTTTGTCTCGTTTTGCAAGGAGTGAAAATGTAACAGTCAGATGAAGTTGAAAAGTTGAAAATGAACGAGAACAATACGTCTGAGAACGTTGCATGGTCGTCTATATATATTTCAAAGGAAATATTTTCCGGTGAATTTTTTCTGGTGAAAAAGTCTTAGTTAGATTAAAATTAAGGCGAGTTCAACAAAGAAAACCTTTTATGATGGAAAGGAAAAGTACTACAAATTACAAGTTGTCTCAAAATTAAACCTTACGAAAGCTCGATAAAACCCCACTTTCTTGAATTAGAATTTGAAAAAAACTGAATTTTCTCTGTGCCATTTGTCATCCTGTATCTCACAGTCTAACAAGGATACAAAAATAAACCTTTGAACTACAAACTGATACTTTAATTTACAATTTTTAATTTTGTGGCAAATATAAAAAACAACTCCGAGGTAAAAAGTCTGACATTTAATTGTGTTATAAATGTAACTGGTTCTCAAATATACAAGGTGTGATCAAAAAGTACTATGATTGGACTTTTATAGTCTCATAATCTCATGTATCGAAACAAGTTCTTTGAGTTAGTTTATCACTTTAGCCATTTTAGTGTTTGTAGTGTCTGTAATTGGACATGGATCTTGAATAATGCTTTTATTCGAGGCACATAAAAGAAAATAAGTTTTCGTATGTTTTCTCATTTGAAGTGAGCCTTCTCAATTTCGAATTTGTAATACGCCTGCCAGACACTTGGTAGCCTGGAAAATTCGGTCGTTGATAAAGCTTTGAATGCACAAACTATTGCGTGACACACTGTAGAAACTTCAATGTGTCACTCAAAACAAGAGGCATGGGATGCTTATTGCAGATGTTCTTCCTCTTTAATAGTTTTCATCCACATCTCGCGCGGAATTTGACAAAATTGTTTGTTCAACACTTATCTTGTCCCAAGCAATATTCACGTTTTCTTGCACCTCAAGAAATGCCTTCAAACTGGAGATGAGTGCATTGCTAGCCAAGAAAGTACATTGAAAGACATTAATCCAAATATTATGTAACTTTTTTATTTTGTTTATGTATATTGATGGGATGTTATCAAAAAGGAAATAGTCGGTGGAGTAAAACCTTGCAAAGTGTGATGTATATGGACAAATAAAAATTTTTTTTGCTTAAAAGATTATTTGAAATCACATCCATATCGTTCCGCAATATTGAAGTAAAAATAAGTACGATTGAAAAACTAGTACATATTCTTAATCTCTTTATTACATGAGTTTCAAAATGGATAAAAAAGAAAGGCATTGCATTGCAGAACGACCTTGATAAAAATTATTAATCGCGGACTCGCTAAAAAATCTGATTTCGATGTAACTATGAAAAGATGTCTTTACCACGACCAAAAAAAGAATTGCATGTTGATCTGAATAAAATTGAATGTATGAAAAAACGATCAGTTTACTATACATCTAATATCGTCACTTTTTCTTAATGAGTTAGCTTCTTCACACAACACAATTGTTTATTAAACCTAAGTACACAATGGTTATTATATACCTTCAGTTAATTTGATGTTGCCCAATTGGAAAATGACAATACGAGGATATATTGAAAAATTCTTAGCCTACTATGGGACCAAACAAAATTTCAATGTCAAAATATTTTATTACTAAACATATTCTTCTCTTAATTGGATACATTTATTACAGCGAACCTGCAACGTCTGTAGACCTTCCAAAAAAATGTTTCTTCTTGCTATGCAAACCAGACCTCCACAGCTTTTATTACCTCGTCGTTGGAAGAAAATTTATGACCTTTTAAACCTTTTTTCAGTTGATGAAAGAGATGATAGTTGGACGGAGCCAAAACTGGTGAATAAAGAGGGTGTTCTAGTAATTCAAACCCTAAATTTTTTGCATGGCAACATTAGATTTATGTACAGAGGCGTTGTCTTGAAAAAACAATCTTTGTATAGCTTTCCGCGTCTTTTTTCTTTAAATTTGTCGTAGAGTGGTCAGTAATGTCGAATAGTAATCTCCAGTTATTGTTCTACCCTTATCCAAAAAAACAAAATTGATGAAAAATATGAAGCAAGAACTTTTCCAGCAGATTTTTGGACACGAAACTTCTTAGGTCTTGTAGAACCAGAGTGTCCCCATTCCATCGATTGTTGCTTTGTTTCTGGATCGTAGAAATGTACCCAAGTCTCATCCATAGTAACAATTCGGTTTAAGTCTACATCGTTTTCAAATCGAATACAGATCGAACGCGATGCTTCTACCCTTGCACGCTTTTGGTCAACATTCAAACATTTGAGGATCCATTTTGCAGCAATTTTTCTCATGTCCAAATTGACGTGAACTATATGATGAACGCATTAGTATGAAATATTCATTGCTTTAGATATCCGTTTTAGCCCAATTCGACGGTCTGATAAAATCATGTCACGAACTGCATCGATATTTTCGGGAACTGCACAAAAACTGCTGGCCTTGCAGATCGGTCATCATCTTCAATGGAAAATTTACCTCTTTTGAAGCTTGCAGTCCAATTTTTCACGGTCGCATATGAAGGGTATTAAGCATATCTTCGTAAATCCTTTTAAAGACAGGTACTTGATGTTGGATCGATACTCCAATTTTTCGATTTTCACAATTTCGGTGGACATCTTTTTTCTTTTAATTCATTGCTGCGTAACTCTAGTTTACTTTTTTGTCGTCAAACTTTACACTTACACTTCACTAAGTTATTATTCGTTGCTATGGTATCGCAATATTTTCTTTATGCATGGAACTGGTCTAGGCTAACTAGATATCAATACATCCTCATACATTTAACCACTTTCGGACTGTTAGTTGATTATTATAATAATATAGATTTTCCCTACATCAAATTGTTCGCGACTTTCAAACGGCTATTTAACAAAATGCAAATAGTGTATGCCCCTAAATAGAAATGATTGGTTGTATCGCTTTTGCAGTAAACACTCCATGATTCTTTGTAATGAGTCGTTTCGACAGAGATTCATAGTTTAAGCGGTCTGCTACATCCAACGGCTGGGAGCTGACTACCGATTTTTTTCCCACGTTCTCAATATTCCTCTACTCCAATCGTGCACGCGCAGACCGCCTACCGTCCACACATTCCCTCGGGAATAAACTGATACTTTCACAACAGATTTTGTATATTTCTTCATTTATAGCTTACTACCAGACCGAAGATCTTTGAAAACAATAAGTTGGTTAGGTAACGCCCGGCAGATGGTGTAATTGACTGTAGTGATGAGGCAGTGGTAAGTAAACTGTTCGGTCTGATTCCAAATTAGTCGTTTGTTTCTGGTAGACTTAAATCTGGTTAAATACTTTCTGGGGTAACAGTACGTAGAAGAGGTAGTGGTGTAGCTTGGGGTTGTCGATTATCTAATTTTCGTAAGAATTTTTTGAATTGATACTACCTGAGAAGACACGTCCTTTTCGCTTTCCTCCTTTCATCAAAACTCTCCGTAAATCAAAATAAGTGATAGATTTGTTGCTTCGTTTTTAATACTCATTTGGTTTGAATTATATAGAACGTTTGTTGAGGGAATAAGAAAAAATCATTAGGTACTAAACAGGGACTTTACGGCGGATGACCCATCAATTCGTTATTTTGACTGTGTGAGAGTTCGCTTTGTCGCGGTGCCTTCTGAATTTGGTATTTCTGATTTTTTCAACCAACTCTGGCAAACAAATGCTGGTGGAATATTTGGCACGTTCTGAAAAACCTATACAGTCGCTTGTTGTTTACCTTGAAGTTTTGCAGAATTTATTTGAGCCAATCAACACGATCTTTTTTTTTTGAGCTATAGTCAAATTATACAGTATCCAACGCGAACAAATTTGTTTCACAGCCAAATGTTAATGCTATATTGAATAATAGTGAGTAGAACTAATGCCCAAGTATGTCTTAATCTTAAGGTATGTCACACGGCAATCTTGAAATATTCCAACCAATTCTGTAGTTAAGTCGAAAATCGCACGAAAATGTTCGCGATTTGTATCTGTATCTGTAAGCATCTCAAACAGCACACGTTCTGAGGACGTTCACCATTAAAAATGTCAAACGTTATAATTTGACAGATTTGACATATCCACATCAGTGTTGCCATATTTCAAAACATAAGTAGCAATCCTCGTACTACATTTCTAAAACTATTATTAGTCTCTTTACTATTCAAATCCTTTATCTATGGATCCGTCTATCCTGATAATATGTTTACGACTATTAAAAAATATCCAATTACATGAAGTGCTATTAGGTAATAAAAGCACTATAATCCAAATACTCGATTAAGTTAATTTTTAACGTTTCATGTCATCAACTTATAAAAGTCAATGTTTCCTCGATAGTTTTTCAACTTCACATTCGTTAGATAACAGTGACTGGTAATCGTGAGTGGATTTTAACATAACATCCTTTATTGCTGTCAATAAAAATTCTCTAAAACAAATATCCCAACGCAAACAATAATACAGGGTTATAAAAAATGATAGAGCCAGTTTTGAAAAATAGTATTCATTAAAGTATATCAAAATATATAAATCAGCAAACTTTGCAGTCATAAAAAGAACTTTAAAGGCTTTTTAAACAGATTTTAATGCGGTATCTAACCTTTTATCATTGGTTTCAACAATTTCAGCAGACTGGAAATTTGTGTAAAATATTTGTTGTGAAGTTAATATATACATTGGAATACTTCATCCAACTGTATGAAAAGTTTTCAATCAAATTTTGCTGTAGAAGAACTACCCTTGATTACATTTTGTGCAGGCTTTCAGTAATGACAAAAAAAGCATCTTGAATTTTGTATACCTCATAATTTTAAGCGACGAAACGATTTTCCGCCTTAGTGGAAAAGTCAAAAGACACAATGTTTGTATATGAGGTTTGTCAAATCGCATTTAGCATAGTGCTACTGGACTTGCAGCGTCGGTTGTTTATCTATGAGTTTTGTGATTATATTTAGATCTATTTCAAGCCGTGGTCCGACACCAGAAAATGTTGAAGGGAAAGGAAACAAAAGTCTGGGACCCAGGACTATCAGCTAGGTTTCATTTTAGTGAGTTATGAATTAATTGGAAATCAGTTAGACGGATGTTGCATGAAAATTTAATATTTTTTCCACGCAAAATGGTTGCCCAACAACTTAAGGTGAATAAACTTTGTTCACATACTGTGATTTTGATATCCAACAAGCTCATTTCTATTTATACGGAACCGTGGATAGGAAAAATCTTTGACCTGGCTCAAAAGCATCCAGTTTCCATCTACCAGCGTCCTCTACATTCTGGTGTGCTATTGGCTCTATTATCATTATAGAAACTTATTCTTTTCGAAGGAAGTGTCGACACATTTACTTAAATTGGCTTTTTGATTAGACTACAAATCCCCTTTCAACGTGTTTGGTAATAGCAAGCAATCTCATACACCTCGATTACGACAGGTCTTAGTTTCTTCTTCTTCTCATATTATCTTACGTTTTAGCAATATTCATTGGTCTCCTGATTTATCAGTGACTTTTTTCTATAGGGGAACCATAAGAGCTGGGTTGTTAACCGCAAACCAAGATATTTGGTCGAGTTGAAAAATGTAATCCTAAAAAATTGCTGAATCCCTGCAGAGATAATAGTCCTTGCGATGGAGGATTTTGTAGACTTGAGTCCTACATTCTAAATAATGGAAATTATTCATCACAAGTATTGACAGAAAAATGGCAAATAATGAGCTTTGATTTGATGTTAATAAACGTGCATCAATTTTAAAAACGACTGATTATTATTTCCTCTGGGTGTTCCTTGTATAAACTTCGTGTTTTCCAATTTTTGGCAAGGCATGTTATTTATAAGTAGACTTAGAACATATTGATATTTGTTTACGTTCTGCATTCTGAAATAAGTTGATGCTCTTAACGTGTCAAATATCTTGTTTCCGTATTGCACAATTGCATTTAAGACCAGATTTTTCTTGTTTCTTCGGCTATTTTGATGAGTCTGTCGACAAGCTGTGTTCAATCGCGTATCAATTTTCAAATAAAACGGAAATTTTAAACAGTACAAGAGCTATTTTAGTGATATGAACAGTTACTGAAACCTATATTTAGAACAATCAATTAGAACTATTTGTAGTTAACTGACACTCAGTTATATAAATATTTGTTGAAGCGAACCAATTCAGTTTTTTATTGTAATTCAATAAAAAGTGAAGAATACGTTATTCAAATGAAGCCTGAACGACATTTTTGTTCGTAGAAATAAAACAACTATGAGGGTGATTCAAATATAAGTCGGAATATTTGAATAAACGCGCGTAAGATTCAACTGTATGAACGATGTTCCGCTTTCCGTTTATGATGAGAACTTCAGTGCTGTAGAAAATCTGTTTTTGGGAGACTGTACGCGATATTACTAAAGAATTGGGCATCTGCATAGAACTTCTCCTGCAGTGATATGAAGTAGAAGGACATTCATTGCACCAAACATTCACTGCAGACGAGACTTGGGTCATCGCAATCAACGCCAGATGGCATACAGCTCGTCTTAAGATGAAAACGTTAAACGAATTGGTTTGGGAAACACTGGAGCACCCTCCTTATAGTCCCGATTTGTCGTTATTCGATTATTATTTATTTGGTACATTGAAAGAGGCACTTGACAGACTGCGGTTCGTGCGGTTCGAAAGACTTGGGTCTTGGTCTTAAGATGGAAACGTTAAACGAATTGGTTTGAGAAAAGCTGGAACACCCTCCTTATAGTTCCGATTTGTAGTTATTCGGTTATTATTTATTTGGTGCATTGAAAGAGGCACTTGACAGACTGCGGTTCGAAAGACTTGGGTCTTGGTCTTAAGATGGAAACGTTAAACGAATTGGTTTGGGAAAAGCTGGAACACCCTCCTTATAGTTCCGATTTGTAGTTATTCGGTTATTATTTATTTGGTGCATTGAAAGAGGCACTTGACAGACTGCGGTTCGTGCGGTTCGAAAGACTTGGGTCTTGGTCTTAAGATGAAATCGTTAAACGAATTGGTTTGGGAAAAGCTGGAACACCCTCCTTATAGTTCCGATTTGTAGTTATTCGGTTATTATTTATTTGGTGCATTGAAAGAGGCACTTGACAGACTGCGGTTCGAAAGACTTGGGTCTTGGTCTTAAGATGGAAACGTTAAACGAATTGGTTTGGGAAACACTGGAACACCCTCCTTATAGTCCCGATTTGTCGTTATTCGATTATTATTTATTTGGTACATTGAAAGAGGTACTTGACAGACTGCGGTTCGAAAGACTTGGGTCTTGGTCTTAAGATGGAAAAGTTAAACGAATTGGTTTGGGAAACACTGGAATACCCTCCTTATAGTCCAGATTTGTCGTTATTCGATTATTATTTATTTGGTACATTGAAAGAGGCACTTGACAGACTGCGGTTCGAAAGACTTGGGTCTTGGTCTTAAGATGGAAACGTTAAACGAATTGGTTTGGGAAACACTGGAACACCCTCCTTATAGTCCCGATTTGTCGTCATTCGATTATTATTTATTTGGTACATTGAAAGAGGTACTTGACAGACTGCGGTTCGAAAGACTTGGGTCTTGGTCTTAAGATGGAAACGTTAAACGAATTGGTTTGGGAAACACTGGAATACCCTCCTTATAGTCCAGATTTGTCGTTATTCGATTATTATTTATTTGGTACATTGAAAGAGGCACTTGACAGACTGCGGTTCGAAAGACTTGGGTCTTGGTCTTAAGATGGAAACGTTAAACGAATTGGTTTGGGAAAAGCTGGAACACCCTCCTTATAGTTCCGATTTGTAGTTATTCGATTATTATTTATTTGGTACATTGAAAGAGGCACTTGACAGACTGCGGTTCGTGCGGTTCGAAAGACTTGGGTCTTGGTCTTAAGATGGAAACGTTAAACGAATTGGTTTGGGAAACACTGGAACACCCTCCTTATAGTCCCGATTTGTCGTTATTCGATTATTATTTATTTGGTACATTGAAAGAGGCACTTGACAGACTGCGGTTCGAAAGACTTGGGTCTTGGTCTTAAGATGGAAACGTTAAACGAATTGGTTTGGGAAACACTGGAACACCCTCCTTATAGTCCCGATTTGTCGTTATTCGATTATTATTTATTTGGTACATTGAAAGAGGCACTTGACAGACTGCGGTTCGAAAGACTTGGGTCTTGGTCTTAAGATGGAAACGTTAAACGAATTGGTTTGGGAAAAGCTGGAACACCCTCCTTATAGTTCCGATTTGTAGTTATTCGATTATTATTTATTTGGTACATTGAAAGAGGCACTTGACAGACTGCGGTTCGTGCGGTTCGAAAGACTTGGGTCTTGGTCTTAAGATGGAAACGTTAAACGAATTGGTTTGGGAAACACTGGAACACCCTCCTTATAGTCCCGATTTGTCGTTATTCGATTATTATTTATTTGGTACATTGAAAGAGGCACTTGACAGACTGCGGTTCGAAAGACTTGGGTCTTGGTCTTAAGATGGAAACGTTAAACGAATTGGTTTGGGAAACACTGGAACACCCTCCTTATAGTCCCGATTTGTCGTTATTCGATTATTATTTATTTGGTACATTGAAAGAGGCACTTGACAGACTGCGGTTCGAAAGACTTGGGTCTTGGTCTTAAGATGGAAACGTTAAACGAATTGGTTTGGGAAAAGCTGGAACACCCTCCTTATAGTTCCGATTTGTAGTTATTCGATTATTATTTATTTGGTACATTGAAAGAGGCACTTGACAGACTGCGGTTCGTGCGGTTCGAAAGACTTGGGTCTTGGTCTTAAGATGGAAACGTTAAACGAATTGGTTTGGGAAACACTGGAACACCCTCCTTATAGTCCCGATTTGTCGTTATTCGATTATTATTTATTTGGTACATTGAAAGAGGCACTTGACAGACTGCGGTTCGAAAGACTTGGGTCTTGGTCTTAAGATGGAAACGTTAAACGAATTGGTTTGGGAAACACTGGAACACCCTCCTTATAGTCCCGATTTGTCGTTATTCGATTATTATTTATTTGGTACATTGAAAGAGGCACTTGACAGACTGCGGTTCGAAAGACTTGGGTCTTGGTCTTAAGATGGAAACGTTAAACGAATTGGTTTGGGAAAAGCTGGAACACCCTCCTTATAGTTCCGATTTGTAGTTATTCGATTATTATTTATTTGGTACATTGAAAGAGGCACTTGACAGACTGCGGTTCGTGCGGTTCGAAAGACTTGGGTCTTGGTCTTAAGATGGAAACGTTAAACGAATTGGTTTGGGAAACACTGGAACACCCTCCTTATAGTCCCGATTTGTCGTTATTCGATTATTATTTATTTGGTACATTGAAAGAGGCACTTGACAGACTGCGGTTCGAAAGCAATGCGGGTTACGTGACAAGCCGATACATTTTTACGAAAAAGGCAACTGAAAGATTTTATAGGGGTGCAAAAGTGCGTAGAATGTGAAGGAGATTTTCTGAAAAAACTGTACAAAAAGTCAGCATTGTAACTTAATAATAAAATTTTTAGAGTAAAATTCCTGTTTATATTTGAATCGCCTTCGTAGTATCAAGATCAATAAAACTATCGTTTGTTTGGTTCCGCTATCCATTCTAGAAACATAATTCAAGGTTTGATTATTGAGCTGATGATGTTTCGTTAAAAGTTTTTTCAATTATTATATGAGGAAATACTAAAAAATGTCATCATCAATAATTGCAAAATAACGAAATGCTGATGTTGAATATCCAACAAACAATAGAGTCGTTACGTCCATTTTGAAACAGTTTAAAGTGAAATTGCGATTTAATCATTTAAATGCTTCAAATTGCAGTTTCGTCATTACTTTTTTCGGCTATCAACGGTGAAATCGTAATTTATATAATTCACTTCTTTAGATAAAAATTCTCATGGTAGGTTTTCATGTTTTGAAGTAAAACAATCGTCGGTGAGATACTGTAATAAGAGAAACAACTTTATTTTTATCAGAAAATGGTAGAAACGTTCATGAAATACATATTTAACTTTCTTATATTAAGTAGGGATCAAAAAGAAAGTTGTTATATCACATCTATTCTACAATCCCATAAAATATAATTGGTTCTTATATGAAATATATAAAAAAATAAAACTAAACCAAAACTTTCTTTTTAACAAAACAGGAAAAGTTCGTAGGCTAGCATAAAATTTCTTATGGAATTTGTCTTTAGAATAGGTTTCAGTTTCGGTAATACCTCTTCGTCAGCGCCAAAATTTCTGTCCAGCGAGCGTCCCCTAAAATTCTGAGGGTAGTCAATTCTGGTAGATACGAAAGTCATTCGAAGCTCAAATCATTCATTTTTATCATCATTTTCATTGTGACCTGGAGCACTGTCTGATGAAACAGCACTTTCTTCTTCAAACGGGGATTTCGCCCTTCAAATGCTCCAATAACGCTATGCAATAGTCGTTTTTTATAATTTTCTCTACGTGAGATTGTGGATGAATATTATACCATACGCATCCCAAAATACTGATGATATAAACTTGCTAACTAACCTGAGTGAGTGATTCTGAGCTCTAGAGTCGGTTCATCACGTGCAGACTGTCGGTTGGACATCAGAATCATCAATTCTACTGTTGTTTTTAGTCGATTGTGATCTCGCGCGGTACCTTCTTTGAACCGAGCTTTCGCATACTCAAGTACTAGACTAAGACAAATCCAACACGTTCTTTTATATCTTATTAACTTCTTTTAAAGTTGTGAAGGTTGTTACTTAAGTTTTAAGATTTGATATTGCCATTATACAGTTTGACATTTTTAATGTTGAACGTACTCAGAATGTGATTACATTAGAGTGCTATTTGAGTTGTTTACAGATACTTAAAATATTCATTTTGGTCAAAAAATAGATTCAAATCGCGAAACTTTTCGTGTGATTAATTTCTACGACTTTCGACTTAACCAGAGAATTAATTTCGTAAATGTCATGCAAAATCGGCTGTTGAGCCAGAAAACATCGATTGAGGTATATCCATTGACTGTCAAAAAGATTTGATAGCGTTGGGTCCCGCATTATTTGACAATCGCTCTAAAAAAGGTCTTAGAAGAAGAAATTATGAAAAAATTAAATCGCGGTGCTTCAAAAGACGTCTATAAGATCGTGATGGGCGCGAATCATGGATCTAAGTCATTTCTCCATCACGACAATGTGAGTACTAACACAACATTTCAAACAAAAATGTTATTGAGCAGTCAAAACATCGAATTGACGGGTCATCTGCCGAACAGTCCATGTTTGGCATCCAATGATTTTTTCTCACTCCTGTAGATCAAAAATAAATTACGAGATAAAGTTTTTCTACACCTGAAGAAGCGATTGATACGTTCAAATCACATTTTTTTGAGGTACCTCAATCGGAATGGAAAAAATTCTTCGACAATTGATTCAAACGCATCCAAAATTGTATTGAAATTAATGGAGAATATTTTGTAAAGCAATAAAGCTAGATCCGATTATAAATAGTTTTTTTATTTGTTTCTCTCAAAACTTAAGTAGCAGCCCTCGTATACGAAATTATTTCGAGGAATTTTTTTATGTTTCAGTGGGACAGTCACTTTGAAGCGTCCACTGCGTGCATGGTAATCGGTACTTACTTATTTCACCTATTTTTCAAAAAGTCAACCATTTCCCAACGGTTAATTTTGCTGGGCAAACTTTGAATAATATTTATCATGTCTAAGCCTTGGTTTCAATAGTATTCTTGTACCAAAAGGCATTTTAACACACTAAATTCCTTTTTATCCGTTTTTTCGAACTAATACTCAAAATTTTACAATTCACAAATTAATATTACGACAGTTGTGAAAATTATAAACGTGTCTTCTGTAAGCTAGAAATAACTGAAAATCATATGGATTTAATACTAGTATCAACATGTGTGAGCCTAGGAACTTTTTAGCTCACCCAATTGTTATTCGAAAATATTTCAATTACGTCTCTTATTTCGAATAACAAATTTTTTTGAGCTTTCAATTGATGGTTCTGATAGTGAATTAGTAGCGTCCCCATGTCAACTTATAGCAGAGTTAATAAATAAAACTAGTAGTATTTTATTTCTTTCCAAGTAGGATACCTACTAAAAGTTTATTGTCTTTATGAAGTAGTTTGTCTGTTCAGTCAAGTCACCATAAAACAAATTCGGTTATTCGGCTATAAAAACATGAACTGTAGGCGTCAATGTTCTTAACCACAGGTACCCGGAAGATGAACAGTCAAATTGCCTCGACACTTACCAACTAATATTACGTAAGAATTAACGTTTGAAATGAAAGAGAAGCGAAATATCTCATAAAACATGTATGATTTATGTAGATTAAGCTACAAAATAATAATGGCTTAAATAACTATTGAAGGGACCAAGTTATTTCTTTGTAACGAGCTTTTATTTGGAATTAGAGCCGAGAACGATTAATAGCTTTGTCAATGCTTTTTTATCGAGTGGAAGAATGCTCAAAATTATCTGGAAAGTACACAAAATTATCGATGAAATCTTAAGAAAGACTAAAAAGAGTATATAATTCAGCATAGAAAGAATTATTATCTAGGACATGCACACAACGTTAAGACGAGCTTCCTAGCTTAATAACGAGAATATGGACCGAAATGCGGAAAAACCTTTG